>NW_024962253.1:2207199-2294738 GCF_019238085.1 Lagopus leucura
GAGGAGAGGAGAGGAGAGGAGAGGAGAGGAGAGGAGAGGAGAGGAGAGGAGAGGAGAGAAACCTACCTCGTCCCTGGAGTTGTTCAAGGCCAGATTGGATGGGGCCCTGGCCAGCCTGGTCTAGTATTAAATGGGGAGTTTGGTGGCCCTGCATGTGGCAGGGGGTTTGGAGATTCACGATCCTTGAGGTCCCTTCCAACCCTGGCCATTCTGTGATTCTGTGAAAGTAAACTTTCTCCTCCACTGCTGTGGTGTGTCCCTGTGCTGCTTGGGCATGGACAGGGCAGGGACTGCCAAGAAAAGATGGCATATACAGGGTCTTGTCCCTTTGAAATGCCAGTGAAAAGCTGGCATGGCATTCTTCACATAGTTTCTAGCTGTGAGCTTTCCTAGGGAAATCCCAGTTGAAAAAGAAGTGCTGGTTCATAGCCTGCTTATTCTGTTTGCTCCCACAAAAGCAGTTGTAAAGTCTGCAAGCAGGGACCATGTGCACATACAACTATACTCATCTTTAGATACAATTCTTTGCAGTGTCACATTAACAAACCTTGGTTAGCTAAGGAGGGAAAGGCATAAAAAGCATGAGGGAACTGTATCTGCAGAGTCCAAGAGCCTGCAAACCATGTGCTTCTGGTTGTTTTGGGCACCTCCTGGTGCTAAGTAACTTTGGCACCGTGCATAACTTCCCAAGCCCTTTGGCATGTCCCATCCATAGAGCTGCCCATGTCTCTTGGTACCAAGAAGATGAGATGCCTGCCCACTCCAAAACCTTCCCTACATTTCATCTAGATCCTTTCCTAACTGCCATAGAGGACACCGGCACCTGAGGGTACGTGATGCTGCAGGAGGAACTCTGATGATGGGAGACACATGGGCAAGTGCAGGAAGACCAAGAGACCTCCAAAGTGTGGGTCTGCTGCAGGGGCAGGCAGCTCCTCAACTGAGAAAAAAGGGGACAGTCTCATTGAAAACACCTGTTTTGCGTCCATTTACTCCAGCTGAGGATCCAGTCCATTATTTCCAATTAGGTTTGATGGAGGATTAATCCAATCTCAGGTGTCAGTTTTCTGCCCACTGACAGCTGCTTATGGCATGACGTGCATGCTATAACCTGCTGGCCCACCTCACCTTTCCCTTTATGAAAAAATGCCATGCAGAGTCAAGCTTGATAGAAATGAAGACAAATGAAAATCATCAGAAATCTCATTAGTGACCATCCAACAGCTTTGCTGAAAGCTAGGTTTTTGCTTTCCCATGCACACACTTGTTTTATGTTGTGGGGTTTGTTACATGTGTCATCCCCCTCAGCGCACACTTTCCCCTTCTTCCATTCTTCCATTGCAGTGAGGTAATGCAAATAAATTGCTCTGCCTGCTTTGCACAAAGGTTTACATATTGTTCTGTTGATAACGCTTTTGGTATGCCTAATAGATGTAAAAGGGAAATACCTGTCTGTATCACTTCTAAAGTTTGTGTATTATCTAACTAGCTCACACTGCTTTAGAGGTTTTAAGCTCTCCATAAGAAGTCCTTTTGCCTGTGAATCTTTTATGTTACACCTAGGTGTCCTCATTATAAGGGCTCTACTATTTGACAAGCAACGCTTGTCTCTACAGTCGGTGATGAACACAGCATGACAGGCAATGTGTGCCTCTGTCCAAGGCACTGAATCACAATAAAATGGTAAATTACTGTCTGTCATAGCTAGAAACTGCAGTGACTAATATCCAATTCCCTATTCTACATAAAATGAGGTGTGTGTGTGGGGAGGGGGTGCACTCATTTGGTGGTGGTGGGAGAAGCTAGTGTTAAGATTCCCTTTTATTGAATCTTTGTGATTGAAAATGTACCTGTACACTGAGAAATAAAGCAAAAGGAAGGGTTCTGAAAGGGGGGAAGAGGCAAATTACTAGCAATTGGCTTATTGCTTGAATATTTTTGAACAGCTCAGAATTTGTTTTTGTTTGGGGATCATCAGGATAGAGATATTTGCAAATGGGATTCACTCTTCTCACTCCTTGGCAGAAATACGGAATTCAGCTTTGATTAAAATGCAATAATAATTGTGAGTTGGACTGCACGTCACTGCTGCTCAGAAAAGCCCCCATTTGAGAAGCCTTTATTTTAAAACAAGCCATTCATCATTGCAGTATAATTTCCAGTAAATATATTGTTTATTCAACTGTAATGCTACAGATAATGTTTAAAATTCTCCCCTCATATCTCATTATGAAATAATTGATAGCAACATGGTCATTTCTTTTCATTTGTAAGGCTTTTTGTTGTTGTTTTTCTCCCCTCTCCCTTTAAGGCAACTTCTTGAAACAATCAATATCAGCAGTTTCAGAAGTGTGATACAATAAATAAATCTCTCAGACAGTGACAGAGAACATCCTTATTATAATAAATTTACCATAAATAAAACTTTGTGTGATATCCCTAAGAGCCATTTTACACGAATACCTTCAAATTCTGTACAATGAAAGGAAAAAGTGTGGGGGGGAGGTGGAAAGAGCAGAGGACAAAGATGTGTACAGATGTGTGTTCGACAAATTGCTTCATTCTAAAAATATATTAAATTTGGCTTGCTGTATGGATTGTGCAGACTCCTCTCTCCCTGCATGATACACTGTATTGTTTGGAGTTATCTAATTAATGTTTGTCTTGATTGCCATATATAACTGGATTATCTGCATCCTTTTTTAATAAAATATAATGCTACAGCAGAGATTATAACTCATCTGTTTTCTCACAAACCATGCTTGCAGTCTTTCTGTTGAGGTATTTATAGGGATCAAAATGAAGAAGCTGTTTTAACCACCAAAATCAAGTTTTGATACAACCCAGCAAGAACATACATGGCTTAAACATCAACACAGCCCAAAACGTAGCTTACATCCTATCATTTCATATGCCACTGTCCAGCGTTTTATGTGAGCTTGAATTCTTGGAGAAATTTTTTCCCCTCCTCTTTCCTCCTCTCCCTTCTGTCTTTTAGTAAAATTGAGGCTCCACTGAGCATTTGGCACATAGCTTCCTCAAGCCTCACCAAAACTAAGCCTAAAGCATGTGCTTTATTTCAAGTACATGCTTAAGTAATTTGCTGAACAGGAATCAAGCATATGCACAACCTTAAGGAGATGTCTTCTTTGACTTTGAACAGAGACGCTTCAGTTGTCTACACAAAAGACCAGAAGGAGGAAGGGTAGATTTTTATGCAAGACTTGCAATCTGTTAGGAGTTGATATTGGTACTGGCATGCTGGTAGTGGTATGGAGGTGGTAAAACGCAGGCAGACACAGGGAGAACAGGTTCTTCTGTAATTTCTGATTGCTTAGATCAAAATACATCTTTTTCTATCTGCGTGCTGGAGATTTTATGCTTTCCTACCAACTTGTACTGTTGTTATCTGAACTTCAGAACTACATTTTTTAGGGGAAAAAGAAAGGAATAATACCTGGTGGGTGGTATATGTTTTGTTATTAATAGTAATACTTGGCACTCAGATGTCACATTTCATCTCCAAAGCACTTTATGTAATTAAGTAATTCATCTTACCATCTCTGCATGAGATAGAGCTCTGCACTGAAGCAGCCCAGGAGTTTGTGCATTCAGGACCCACACTGTTAGAAGAACAACCAGGCTATGCAGATGGGACTGTTTCTGGTGAAAAACAGCTGACCTGTGCCAGGAAAAGGCTGCCTTAAGACATTCTATGTGTCTATGTAGTAAAAGAGTGTTTACTTTGGAAATGTTAGCATGTGGTTTCCCTGAAGTTATTCCCCAAAGCTCTACACCTGTGCAAAGAGGGATTCTGTGCAGAGCCTGCTCCAGTGACCCCTCTCATTGAAGCTGTCCCCAAGTCCTGGTGGGTCCTTGTCCCTGTGGGTACCTGGAGGACATGGGGGATAGAATCACAGAATTATAGAATCACTTCATCACTTGAGTTGGACGGGACTTTTAAAGGCCACCTAGTCCAACTCCCCTGCAGTGAAGAGGGACACCTACAGCTCCATCAGGTGCTCAGAACCTGGCCCAGCCTGACCTTGAGTGTCTCCAGGGATGGGGCACCCACGAAGACTTGGTCCCATCAGTGTCCCCTTATCTACATACTTACATACCCACTCAGGGCTACCTTCAGTGAGATCTGGTGGACACAGTCTACTTAGAACAGGTCTGTTAGCAGAACCTGTATGTGAGGAAATCTGTGAAATCTTCCTTTCCTCATCTTTACAATGAAACCAGCATTTCTAAGCAAGTAATGGCAGAGACAAAGGGCATGCAGCAGACTTAGCTTGTGGCTCCTTGCTCAGCAATTGTATTTGCTGCCAAGATTTTGTTATTTTCTTTATTTCTTGTGCCTATGGAATAATGGAAACTTTGCATTCAAAATCCAAAGCACCTTGAAGAAACTATTTTTTTTTCCCCAGTGTTTTTGTCACATCTTCCTTATTTGTGACCACCTTGGAAGAGTTCTTTTAGTCTCATCAAAAGGCCAGGCATACAATCATAAATTCAGTGGCCCAATGATCCTGCACTGCAGATTATAGTGGGGATTCCCAGGATCTAGCTCTGGGAATAAGTAGAGCAAAACAGCAGAAGATGATTTGAAAGGCTAATGCTGGTCAGAAGGCCCACACAAATACCTGGCCTCTTTCTCCTTCCTCCTGAAGAAAGCTCAGGGAGAAATGATTTTTAGCACACGATCTCTAATGCAGCACCAAAAATCAGTCTGCACAATGTTCCTGCAGGTTTAGACATATGCTCTGCTGAATATGGGGGATGCTGAGGGTTTTTTTTTCTGTGCATGGCCATCCACGCGTGCATGGGAGGGACTCTCCACCAGAAGGTGATTTGTCAGAACTTACAAAGAAAGTCAAAGCCTGCAATTAGAGGGAGCGGCTGTACTTAAAAGAGAGATGCAGCCCAGCGCACACTTGGATTTATCATATTGAAAGAACATAGTCCTCTTTCTACGCAGTTGCAGTTTTTGATAAACGGCCTACATTAGGACACCTCAAAGGTGCACTGCATCATTAATTACCAGGGTATATGCTGCAGAGGAAGTTAATAAAACTTGTCTCTTGCATGGAAGTGAGAAATCTTACTACCTGATGATTCCTGATGGAAGAAGATGTTTCTGAAGCCACATGTGCAACCTTGTACAGGTAATAATAGCGAAACACTCAAGGGAGTCTTTTATGTTTGAGGATGTCATTTTTCTTTTTGATTTATAGGATACTAATGGCTCTTTTTTTTTTTTTTTTTTTTTTTGAGCCAAGAGCCATGGTAAAAATCAACTGATGATGCTCAGATTCAGAGAGAAAAACAGAACAGAAGAGAAAATGGAGCAGAATAAAATGGGACAAATACGAGTCTCTCTGGGAGAAATGCCAGCCGCTAGCTCTGCTATTATTATACTGGAAAATCTTATAAAACTCTAGCCATTAATAATGGGCTGCTGCCAGATATTGATAATTTATTCAAATTGTAGGTCTGGATTTGAGGGAGCAGATGTTCCTCATGCAGACACTTTCAGAAAATGAATTCCAAAGAAACAAAATAACATTCGGTGCTATCAGTAGAGAGGAAAGGCAGTATTTTAGTTTTCAGTCAACATCTGGACTACCTCCTATTTTTATTGCCCCCTTTGTCCCCGGTTCTCTCCTTCCCACCAACTGTTACCATGGGATGATTCTGTTACTCTTCTTCTTCAATGGCAAATAAATAAATAAATACTCTGGTTCACAATTTATCACAAATGATCTAACTGGGAGTAATGGGATCTGACTAACTTCAAATCACTTTGAGCATGAGCAAAGCCTCCAAATAAGCCACCTATTAGGAAGATGGGAAATTAATTTTGATCCAGAGCAAATTCCTACAGTACCCGCAGTATTTTGAGTCTGCTCTACCCAATATGGGGCTTAGTTTTACCCTCCAGCGAATTCACAGATGTTCTCCCCCTTTCTCTCTGCCCCCTGCTCTAAGCCTTTGCTAGGCTGGAAGAAAACTGGGTATTCATAACTCCAAAATCTCACTGGCACAGATGCTCCAAATTAAAGCAAGCTGTTCCATCATCTCTTCCACTTGTTGGCTGCTCCATTTGAAACCATTCTAGACATGGTGCAACAGAATGCACTGTGTGTCCAAAAACTGTTAAACATATTTCCTTGGGCACAGTGACAATTGTTGATGAACACTAAATGGCAATGCTCACTATCAGTCATCTTGTACTCTAAAACAGAAGCCAACATCTAGGACTAAATCCAGAGGATGTATTGAGATGTGTTGGCCAGCTCTTTTTCCTGTGAGGTCACTTTGCTTTCTGTAGATCTATGCGGTTTTGCACTGCCTCTCTTCTGGAAAGGTAGGTAGGTCCAAGGCTACCAAGGGAGTTAGAACGTCATCTAATTTTCAGCACTTTACAAATGACTGCAGACACTTACATTCCAAACACTCTCATTTTACAATTCTTATCCAGTCCCAGCTAATCTCATGCTCCCATGCAATAATTTGTCCTCCACCAGTCGCACGTTGCCATCTGTCCACTCTCCTGACAGATCCAGAGGTGCCAGCTGCCCTTCTGTAGCTACCCCCCATTTGGAGAGGTTCATAAACGTTGATGCACAGAGGTGTAATCCCTTCAGATTATCTTGTTCATGCCTGTGACTGACATCCTGTTTTCACAACACTGAGAGACTGAAGAATTTGTTGCTCCCTCCCAACACACACACACATATACATACAGTTGTTAGTGCTACAAAGGATAGTTTGCAAAGAAAAAGAATCCAAGCTGGTGTATGTCCAGGGAGCCACATAAAATTCCCAAGAAGTACCAGGGATGGAGAAGAATAGTCGCAAGCAATATATTTGCAAAGCTTGTGAAGATGCGCTTGTGGGTCATTGCACACTGAATATTCCTAAGAGTCCTTATGAATCCCCCTGTTTAGTCCCCACTGCCCCATGGCCATTGTCAGTAATAACAAGCATCCAGGGAAGGCTCTTGCATGATAGGAAGCTAAAAGTGACTGTTCCTAATTTCCCCCTAAAGCCTGTAGTACGGCTTTAGAGACCTCTCCATGAAGCATTCCTACTGCTTTTGAAGCTGGCTTGCTTAGAGGTCTGTTCCTTTTGCAAGAGAAACAAAGCATAGCTGTTGCAAAATTCCTCTGGAGAAAACTGTTCCCCTTTTGTCTTCCCTGTGTTTAGGTGAGAGGGAAAAACTCTAAATTTCACTCAGCTGGTGACAGCACTTCAAGGCTAGACAGCACAAGAAGAATTGAGTCATTACCTCACCTCCCATCCTTTGCAATTGTGGTTGGACTCCAACACTGCACCTCCCATACATGATACAGAAAATAGTGGAAGTATCAATGATTGCAAAGCATCTCCTAATTTTTTTCTCTGCCCAGTTACCAGCTGCCACTAACTTTGCAAACTTTATTGACTGCTGTTATGTCTGGTGCTAAGTATCTTCCGACTTCATTCCAAGTCATAGGAAAAAAAACTGAGGGGCAATCAGCTAGTTCCATGATGAATGAAGCCCATGTCACTCAGAGAAAATGAATATTTCTTTGCAATAATGACCAGATGGTAGCAAGACTCAGATCCAAATTAAAACATGCATGATAAATGCCAAGAAAACACAGAAAGACAAAAACCCAACCTGGAGTGAAATCTCTCTATAAATCTTCCCCCCCTTCTTCCCCCCCCCCCCCCCCCCGCCCCTACAACACAGACACTTCTAATGGGAATTAAATTATTAAGAGATGTTGCAAGGAGAATACAAATGTAAGAGTCTTCCTCCTTCTTGGAACTTTTTGAAAGAGTGTTTCAGCACAGCCAGCTGGCTTTTCTTCTCCATATGAGACAGCACTGGGCTGAATGGGATCTTTTCATGTAGAAGCACAGGCAAAATACTAATCCAGAAAATAAATTATACATTGGAGTTGGCATAGAAAGAGAATATATTTTGCCTCCTGCAGAGCTGACCTATGGAACTTCTTGCTGCAAGAAATTATTACAGCTGAAATCTATAAGGACTTAGAGCGGAGTTAGCATATTCGGATAGTAATACTACCCACAATTATATTAAAAAGAACAAATGTGGATAGCGGATATGCATTATCATAGTTCCAGGTGTATTCTAAAGATAAATTAACAGTGTTAGAAAGAAACTATATTATGAAAAATGTAGAGTCCACAATGTTTCCTATGCTTTTTCATGAGAAATGTGATATTTGAAAGTGGTAAGATCAGGAGAAAAGATAACACAGGCTGCTGGGCCTGAGCTAGTACAGCATTTGCAGGAATACTGTGGATGCCCCATCCCTGGAAGTGTTCAAAGCCAGGTTGGATGGGGCCCTACAGCCTGGTCTAGTATTAAATGTGGAGGTTGGCAGCCCTGTCTGTGGTGGGGCGGGTTGGAGCTTCTTGATCCTTGAGGTCCCTTCCAACCCAAACCATTCTATGATTCTGTGATTCTATGATTCTATGATTCTATGATATTATGAAAGAAGAATGTGTTTTCCACCCTCCTGGATAGCTATTGGGCAAGCCAAATCTAGCCCTTCACTGCCCCCATCAACCCTCAGAAACTTCACTTTCTGCGATCCCTCTTATGTCCCCTTCCTTCTATTTGTGAGTCTCACAGTGATGCAAAATGGATGATTTCTCAGGGGGTTGGCCAGCTCCTCCCTGTCGGCACTGACAACTTTCCCAAGCACTAAGTTAATGAGAAATATTAAATTACAGAGGCACACACACTTTGGAAAGAAACATGGTGTTTGATCCCCCCAAACTGCCAAGCACTACTTAAAACCGATAACAAATGTTCTTCCCCTGCAAGATGTGATTAGCTTTTATACCTGTGCAGATTGTACAAACACACAGGAGGGAGCTTTTAAATATCATTGATTTGCCTATTTGAAATTATTAATTTCAAATTCGGCTGGAACAACCTTTGCTAAATTACACTGTGCCAGTGGGAGTTAGAGGACCCACAAGTCTAAACTTAACGTAAGAATGGGAGGAGGGAGGGCTAAAGAAGAAGAAAAAAAAAACTGAAACAACTAAAAGTCCATTTAAACTCAGTAGGTTTCCAGTTAATTACATTTTCACACCTATCCCGGTAGTTACAGATGTATTTATAATGTATGCCTGCCTCGGTGGTTACTGAATACTGCATTCTCCACGGACTCTATGAGCCCAGATTTCTTTTCTACATCTAAAAGACCTTCAGCTTTAATTGCAGTCACATCCAAATACTGTCTCAGTTCAATTGTAATGGTTCAAAGTAATTTTCATCCCCTCATTTCTTTCCTTCTTTCCCTCCCTCCCCTCCCGTATATAAAAACTGGATGTCATGTACGAAGACATCACTGACCAGAGAATTTTGTTGGAGGACAAACCCTTTATTTGCTTCCCTACTGGAACAGATCCACACAGCTACTGAGCCACCGCTCTGATCCTACCCTCAAAACATACCTCATCTGTCTTGGGCACAAATATGCCCCCTCCACAGCTTCTTGCCAGAATGGGAACATATCCCTTTCTTTCCAAAAACTTAACCCCATGTAAAGCATGTGTGATCTGCTCTCCAGGTCCCATGAGAAGGGCAGTGGCTGAGATTCAGCCCTCCATCCCCAGGTCAGACCTGGAATCCCACGGCTCTGTGGAAGAAACAGGGTCATCCAGAAGCCAACTTCTCTGCTCTGTCATTTTTATTTTTTTTTTTTTTTAGGAGATGAATTGTCATCTAGAATTACATTTTTCTCTCTGTTGGCTATAAAAGGAGCCACGGGCCACTAGCTCAGTCAGATAATCTTCCTTGATACCTAAATTAAAGAAGATGAATCCCACCCTAAGAGACTTGCCATGGTCACTTGAAGAGGCTGATGCAGAGAGAATGACCGAATGTGGGTACACCTCAGGGACTGAAACTAATGCTACTGAGCCCACTCTGCATATGGAAAGGGCTTCTGCACGTTCAGAATGGAGGAACATGATGTGTAGACAGACAATTGGTTCTGCAAATCCCCTCCACTCTGCTATCTCTCTTCCTGTGGAAATTATCAACTTTCTGAGCTCATCCCTTCAGGCCAGAAGTTTCGCAGCTCCTTTAAGCAGCAGTGGAGAAGAGCCCTGTAATTGTGCTCTTTAGCCAAATGCTCACAGCACAGTCAATGATTTTTCAAGGGCTCTGCAGAAGCAGCTCTTGCTGAAACAAAGCTACTGCAGACCTCTGACAGCTTTTGGTTCTAGAACTAGGGACGTTTCCTCAGCTTCCCTCCTCTAATGCAGGCCTCAAGTGTAGACACCAAGACAGGCTTCAAAAACAAAACCGAAGTGGTCATGTACCTAAATCTGCCCCCCTGAGAAGTAAATAAGAGAAGGAGCTGCACTGAAAAGAAACTGCTCATCTTGCTTAATGCATGACTGGAAGGCGCTCCACTATGTTGGTGCTGAGGATAGGATGAAAACCTATTTGAAACAGAATAGCACTCAAGAGATTATTCACAGCCACAGCATAAACAGTGAAAATTTACTGGAGTATATAGACCACCCAAGTGTGCCGCTAAATGAGCTTCATAGTAATGGAATTGCCATATCTCCCTGAATTGTACCCCAGTAAGGCTACCCTGCTGTTTGAAAAGCAAATTCAGACTAGATGCTAGGAGTCTGGACTATTAGAAAACAAGCCATAGGGAGAAGATAAACCGTCTAACTTGATAAGGATAGCATGGACTACTCTGACAGAGCAAAAACAGTATGAGCATTCAAGGAGACAAACAGGTTGTGGAAATATGGCAATGTTACATCTAAGGTTGAGGAAATAGTCACCTGTAGCGATACTGTACTATCTGGAAAGCCAACCTGTGATTGCTGGAAAATGCAGCTCTTTGTCTGGTGTCAATCATCACAGCTCCATTGATGTCAGCCTCTTTTCCTGGTAGTGTAATGTGCTGTTTCTTTGCTAATATAATGCAATATAATTTCACACTTTTTAAACTTCAGTGGAGTTACATATACTTCCACAAAGTGAGGGTTTTGTTGACAACCTTATTAGGATGCACATACAGAAGAAGACAGAGTTAAGATTAATGGAGGCAACCTCAACCTTCTTTCTTGACATCTGAGTGCTTGACTGTGGAACCAGAGTGTTATAGCGGTAAAGATCCTCCCAAAACACATCAGCCAGTCTAACCACTTCAATTTAATTATAGCCATCTCCCTCCACACCTTGAAGAGCTTTGTGAAAGCAACTGAATGCAGCCTTCATACCCAACTATCGCAGCCAACCTGCAGGCAACAAACCTGATGCTGGAGGAAGTTGACTGGTTCACTGAGGTCACACAAGCTTCCTCTTATTCTTACTGATTTTTCACTTTCTCCCTGATTACACTCTTAGTGGCAGCAGTCAGCATGAAGCCATAACCAGCAGCTTATGGTTCTTAGGGGTAGTCCTAGCAGCTGGGGAAAGTCAAAATGCCACAGCCATGTTATTGTCCTAGAAGGGGGCTTGCTCACTGGTGCTATTCTCTGTTGTTTTGCTAATAGCTTACAGACTGGCTGGTGGTAGCCTTGGATAGATAGCACTCTCACAAGAAAAACATGGGCATGGTTTGGGGGATGGCACAACCATCCTACACTTTACTTCAGAGTGAGGGACAGCATGGGGCTGGAGCAGATGAAGCTGATCAGATATCCTTCTCCCAGCAATAACATTCACATCATGATTTCATTTCTTACCCAGAACCATTTAAGTGAGGCACCATAACTAAGACACTAAGAATTACTACACAAAATGCTTTTTAAAGGGGAGGTTGCCTCTGGCTTCCAGGAACTTCCTCTTTCAGAGATGCTGGGCAAGCCTATGGGTCAGTTTTGGTGTTCTTAGCATCAGCTTATGGCCTCCAGGTGCAGAGGCCAGAGTCTCGAGGGCCAACCACTCTGCCTTGCTCTGCATGCTTACTCAGCAGAACAGGGGGAGGGGAGGTAGGGGAAGAGAGAGAGCTGTGAAAGCACAAATAAGCCCTACCACACCAAACCAAAATGTTTTCAGCTTCTGTCAGGAAAAGAAAGATTGGAAATGACATCAAGTCAACAGTCATTGATTCTCTTTTCTTATGACCATTATATAGAGCCTTCCAATCCCTTATGTTTTCCTGACTGGCAGAAGCATCCTGAGCATCTTAACTGAGTGTCTGTGGGCCACCCACCCCCATCTTCTATTTAAAAATTATTATTATTATTATTATTATTATTATTATTATTACTATTGTTATTATCATTGTTTTTAAATCACTCTCCACATAACAGTTGTTTTTCACATTAAATAACATCAAATGAGAGCTCACCATAGTCAGAAGAATGAAACTGTCATCTCTAATTTGCCTGGCAGAAGCCATGTTGACAGGATGTTGTCTGTGGTTGTTTAGAAATAAAATAATGCTCTGAGGAGAAGTAGAGAAACTTAATAGGACTTTAAAAACAACAGGAGCCATGGGGACTGCAGATGGTTCCTAGGCCTAAGGACTAAATAAACAGTGATTTTATAGGCAAGAATGTAGCCTAGGGGAGATGGCCTCTAAAGAGATGTTCACACATATTGTGTCCAACATCATTAGACTGCCCGGTGGGAGCAAACGTTCGACAGTTAAAGACATTTTGAAAAGGAAAAATCAGCCTCAAAAGATGCTTTAAATGAACAGGAGGTGCAAGAGCAAACTGTCTGAAGAACTTTGCGTAGCTAAATGACTCACCAAACATCTGTCTCAGGGACCAATAATTTGAAACTGATTGACTTACTGGATGTCAAACATATAGATAAATGCAGAAGGAAATAGTAAATAAAAAACATCCAAAAGGGAGGGTGGGATTTGCTGCAGGAAAACAAGCAGCGGGGATCAGTGAGGGAGGTGGATGGGGAGGCGGAGGTTCATAAAGAAGTGACTATAACAGCTCTTTCAATGGTCCGAAGAACAGTTCATGTTCTCTCCCTCTCTCTGAGGTTTCATTTATGCCTGGCACACCCAAGTGCAGAGATAACAAAAAAAAAAAAAAAAAGGAAGAAAAATATAAAAGACCACCTGATATTCACTGAAGCAAACACAGGGACAGCTTCAAAAAGGCTCAAAAAGGCTGTGATTCTGAAAATAAGGGCCTTGTAACACCAAGTGCAATCTTCTACCCAGGGCTGCTAAACCCTTTCTGCCAAGCCATTTACATTTATAAGGCCTTCAATCATGTGGTTGTTTTTTTTTTTTTTCCCTTTCCCCCCTTCTCTCTCCGCTCCCCACCTCCTCTCTCTATTCTGCAGAGCGCTCATTTCAGTCTCGCTCTTTTGTTACACCTGTTTGCAAGTGGATATTTTGCAGTTAACTTAGCTGGCCTCTTCATATTTATGGCTTTCAAGACAGGCGGAGATGGTGTGAGAGGGAGAGCTGGGCCAGGCTTTTTGTAAGGAGGTGTGGTAAATTTTATCAATAGCGTTCTTTGGCGGTAGGGTTTACTACAAAGAAAGGGATGTTGGTGATGCAGCTGCTGCTGGAGAGACCTTTCTCTGTAACAAATAGAAAGGAATAGTGAAATCCCTATTCTGTTAAAGCCAGATACTTATTTTTATATCTTGATGACTATATATATATCTATCTGTCAGATTCCAAAGATTTTCTTGAGTTAATTGCCTGGGAATAAGCTTACATTTCTAAAATAACAAGTGCTTTTGTAACTGGAAAGAACACCTTTTTTTTTTTTTTTTTTTTTTTTTTTTTTTTTCCCCTTGGCAAGAATGTCAAAATACAACATTTTGACAATTTCCTGAAATTTCTCTCTGGATTATTATTATTATTATTATTATTAATAATAATTTTTTTTTTTTTAAGTGAAATACATTCTGCAGTGATCTGGTATTTCCTAATAAGCTCCACAACAAAGGAAGCCATCCGAGTCAAGCAAAATACAATTTATTGGAAAATTCCCTACCCCTTCACTGAACAAGGGCTGCTTTTGTTATCCAATCTTACTTTTAATCCTTCCCCTGGACTTGGCAGTTTAATTGATATGAACCAGGTTGACTGGTTGTTTTTTTTTTCTTGCTCATTTGAGGGTACTTGGATCATATTCTGTGTTCCTTGAAGCAGTAGAAAAATAGCACCAGTGCTCTTGAAACTAACAGGATGCTCATCACCTTGGGTTTGTAAGACGAACACCAGATAAAGAGAATCAATAATCTATCTCAGAGCAGCAAAAACATCAGAGCAAGCCCTTCCACACAACCCTCAAAGGCTCACAGTGAGTCACCATCAGCAAATGCAGATCTTGTTTATGCCTCTCACGCTATCAGGATAACACGCTAGAAATAACACTGCTATTTAGATCTTGCGGAGTGTTTGAGGGAGGCAACAAGACTCAGAGGCCAAAGCATCACTGTCCCCGTTCTGCTGAGCAAGTAACAGAGAAACCCTCAGGAAGGGCCTGGGAGTCAACCAGGAGAATCCTCATGGTGCTCAGCTCAGTATTCCACCACCACAGACCACCCACATCACCAGAGGTATCTCTGAGCACAATGGGGACAGAAACTTTGACTGCAACCAAACACTCACTATTGAAAGCACTGTTCCCTTCCTGCAAAAACTGTTCTTAGAAACAGCCTGGACAAAATGGGTGATTTCTAACTCCAGGAGCCCAAGGCCTCTCTAGAGAGGGAGCGAGCAATTGCTCTTGGTTTGAATGGGCACCCAGAGACATTCTCGGTTCTGTCCCTGATGCTGGATTGCCATCTCTGCATGTGACCTTCATCTCCTCTCCTGTGCCAGCATTTTCAAACAAGGGTCCCTGAAATTAAATGCCTGCACCTTCATTCAGACATCAAAATAGTTGGCCTTCATCTCAAAGTTGCTAAGAAACCATGTCTAGCACAGGAGAGAGCGGGACAGCAAGCAGTCTGCGGTGCCATTGCTGACCAGCCAGGGTCACCCACCTTTCAATGCTGAAGAAAGTGGCTGCATTCAGGCAAACCTAAGAGTGAGCTTCCCAACCTTAATTTCCCCATATGTTGGTGTTTCCTTCTGTGCAGTGGCTGTTGAGCATAGAGATTGCTCCTGCAACACTCCTGGAAAGCACCTTGAACTACTTGGGTGAAGGAAATAACAAGAACAGAAGGAGCAAAGCAAGGGACAAAGCAGATAAAAGCAAGGAAAAGCTCTGACACAATGATGCAGCAGTGGGCAGCATGAGCAGCTTTCATTTTCCTGCAGCTGTGTCATATAATGAAATCCTCGTATTAATGAATGACACCTCACAGACAAAGCCCTGCTAACTTTATATGCCTATGCAAGGTCCTGTGACAACCTCTATTCTTACTCATGGCTGGAAAGCCACGAGTGGTGGTGATGAGGGGGAAGGAGTGAGGGGGGCAGTTGCCAAGTACTGATGAAGTTTGGGGAGACTCCAAATACCCCAAATTGAGATATTTTACCCATTAGCTTCTATGTGCAGTCTGTTTGAACCACAGCCTCTCCCTAGAACATCCAATGGCTGCTTTTGTCTATGGCTGCTTTTGTTCGCATGCTTTCATATATTAGTCAGGTGAGTCTCACAAAATAAGCATTTCATAGGGGCTGGAGAGGGAAAACATCCCCTAGCTGAGGACAGATGAATCAGAAGCAATGCTGAGATGTAGGGATTCAGAGTCTATTCTACAGCAAGTCTTTGGTGAGACAAACTCAGTTCTGCACAGAGGAGGAGGTCTGTACCAAGCAGGAAGGTGGGAAATACTGCATGGTCACCAGCTGACAGCAGCTGGGGAGGATAGGAACAGACCACTTTATAGCAAGAAACAAAAGGGGATAAGGAATATTACTTGGGGATATTGTCATGCTTATGTTCAACCTAAAGAAACATCATGGCACCTGACATTTGATCCACCCCAGACCAGTCTGGGCTTTCTGCTGGAATTCTTGTTTCTTTGCTCAAACCAGACTTCTTCCCACACTCAGAAATTCCTTCCTTGCTATTACCATTTTCTACTTCCTTATGTATGGCTTACATTGAGATAAAGAAGTACAGAAATCTCAAACAAATTAATACACTGTTATTTCAAAAGCATGAGGTGTAAACGAAGAACTGAATTTGGTGGAAGAATTTGGAGCAAGTTTGTAGGGTCTGCAGAATCAAGAACATTCTTGTTGGTGGCCACAGCAATAGGTCTCACCCACGCCTCCCCTCCCCTCTTTTAGAGGAAATAAATGAAGATTCTGATGATCAGGGAGAGGAGGCTGCTGTGACATATGAAGTGGCAGTCCCTGCCAGGTCGTCCTTGCACAAACAACTCCTGGGTGCTGGTAAGCAGGAAAAATCCAACAAGAGAGAAAGCAGAAGCTATAAACTATAAGCAGCCTGGCTATTTTCAGGTCCCATTCCAGGCCAAACTGGTACTAAATTATTTACCAACCAATTGTGTGAAGGAATCAAATCCAGTGGCATCCACATGCGGCACTCATAACCTACTAACTGCATTAATGCAGCTGAGGATTAAAGGAGATTTGAATCAAAGTAATGGGAAAGAAATCATGTGCTGAAGTATTTAGATGTAGTCACTTTTCATGCTGCCTTTATGCCTCAGGACTTGTCACCCCCTTTCCCTGGCAAGTGGCCACAGCCAGCCACTAACCACCAGCACTGATAGCTTCCAGCTCAGCCAAGCTTCCATTTTGGAGATCAAATTTGCAAAGACGCAGCTGGGTCCAGAAGAAAAAAATAAAATAATAATAAAAAAAGAAACAAAAAGAAACAAAAAGAAACAAAACAAAAAACCCCACAAGGCTATAGACAAAGAAAGAATGAAAACAAAGAAAAGAAAACTAAAATAACTCACCCAGTGCTTCAGGAACAATTTGGATTAGTAGCAGGGGGCTGGCATTGGGCAAGGGAAGTCTGTTAGGGGTCTTCTAACTTTTCCCAGATGATTCTGCTAACCAGATGACATCTTTTGCTGGATTAGTGCCTGATGGGATGGGGAAATGAATCCAAACAGCAATAAGGCAGAGAGCTGAGCAGTTAGTCTGTGAATGAACAGCCAACTGCTGCAGTTGTGGAGACCATTTTCCCCTTGAATGAGGAAGGAAGAGGGAGAGTTTCTTATGATTTGGGGAAGAATAAGGGAAATTGGTGAATGTCTCTAGGATGTTCTAGTTTTTAACAGCATTAGGATTTGCTCTATAGCTCAAAGCAAGGCTATAGAGCTCCAAATGTAACAGCCAACCTGCAGGATCGATTGGCTATAGCAGTGATGTGTGGTGAAGAAGAGAGGCAAGCATGGGCTCTCCCACGTCTTTGCTTTCTCCTGCAGAGCTCACTCATGCTGCAGAGGAGCTGAATCCATGAGAAATTCAGGCTGGAACAAGAGCAGCACAATCCAAACCACTGGGGTACATGCAAGCCACTTTGTTTTGTTTTCTAAACTCTGGGGCCGGGCGATATCTCAGTGCTAATTCGGTGCAGATTTGCAACATTGGGTAGCAGGAGAGCCTGGTGTGAGGGTAGGCTTCACTCGGTGGGCAGCATGGTGCACCTCTTGGAGTGGCAGCCATGGCAGTGAGGAGTACTCTCTCTGCAGAGCCTGTCAAGCAAGGACGCAAGCTGGCTTGGCATAGTTAAACCCTATCATGCACTCAGCTCACATACAGGCCTTGTGTTACAGGGAGATGGAAACATTGGCAAAGACATCGAGGTGACATCTCTTCTGCGAAAGTTACACTGGGCTCTTTTTAAGATCTTTTTGGACAGCAGCCACTAGAGATGGGCAGGACAAGAGAGCTCTGGTAAAAGACTTCTCTGAAGGACACCGGTCCTGAGCATGCAGTCCTGTACTCCAGGGCAGCTTAGGGTTGAGGAATGGGAACAGACACCTCTCACTGAGCTGTTTACTGCAGCCTTTGCAAATTTGGGCTTGAAATATTTATTCACTCCCAGTACCCTCTGTAATGTGAGTTTTTGACATGGCAATCAATGATGCTGTTTCCAAGGGTAGTGCTTAGTCCCAGCAATAAAAGGTGGCAAGATCAGACCTTAATGGTGGGAGAGGAAGGAGCTTGATTGGAAAGCAACAAAAATAGCAGCTAATCTAGACTTCCCCCCAAATCCAACAGTAAATGAAATCCAGTGGGACTTTGATCTTTCCAAAATGTTTCTTTGTCCCTCTCACTTGTTACAGCCCTACAAGACAGATCTATACGTATCTGTTGCATTTTTCATAGATCAGGAAACTGAGGCATGGGCAAGAAGGAGTTTGACATGATATACTCTGGACAATTTGAATTCAGGCTGACTCAGAAGAGGCTAGATGAACTGACTGAGGTCTCTCCAGCTGCCTGTTGTCAGCCAAAAATGGTAAAGGGATGAGATGGTTCTATTGCAGTTAGTGGGTATACGGAGAGCTCAAGAAGTAAATACGTGTACTTTTTCCTAACTCTCAGCAGCTGCATCTTCTATGTTCCACAACAACCCACAGCAAATCGTGTTTGAAAACTACAGTCCATTCTTGCCTGTGTGAATGATTAATGCTGTGGCCTTGCACATACAGACAAGGGCTCATCAATTTCTTTAAGTGGTGATGGCTCTCAAATGCTTTGCCTAATTTCAGTGAATTTGCAAACCCCATTTCATTCTACCCAAGCCTGTCTCCCAAGGGCTTACGTTGTGCAGTTTCTCTGAAATTTGTGCTGCTTTAGATCTGTGCTTTGCAATTGGTTAACCACCTACTTAGCAGCACTTGTCATTTGGGATTTTCTTCTTTTTAATAGCCTTAAATGTTATCAAAACATGAGTCCTAAATAAAATTCCTCCTGATAACTACCAGTCATGGAGTCATTATTGGAAAGGGCAGCTGGTGGAGGATAGCAAAGCGGAGCTCAGTGCTGCTATTTGGAAAGGACAGCTTTGTACTTAATAATAATAATAAAAAGTCACTGCATACTTATACTCTGGTTTCCCACAACTCTTCTTAGCATGAAGTCTAATCAGAGTTTGACTCTTCTCTATAGAGAAACAGCTGATTCAAAACCAAACTGACCTTCTTTGGTTAATAGTAATAACAATGAGAAAAGAAATAGCATTCAGGGGCATCTCCTTAACAAAAGGAAACACTCAATTTCATGCAGAAGCTATTACCTTCCACTAAGCTAACACATTCTGAAGCAGCCTATAAATGAAAAACCAAAACATTAAAGCAGAACAGCCTCGTCATATATTTTAACTTTTAATCATCCTATCAAGTTGATTAAATAAACAGAGAAAGTGGAGATTTATTAGATTGAGTGAAGAAGGTGACAGGGAAACTCTGAATGTATTCAAAGATCAGATGAGGCGCCATGTACTAAAGCACAAGTCAAGTAGACAAGGAGCCTTTTAAAAAGCCTTTCCGTTGGACTACCTGGCTCCCAGCTCACTCATAGCTCATGGACAGGAATCAAACAGTTTTAGCTCACAGTGTAAATGAACTGCTCCTATCTTGGTAGGATACTGCCCCACCAGTGACTGACCCTGCGTGGTTGTGTAAAAATCAGTCTATCTCATCTTGGAAAGAAACCTTGGATAAAACCCAGCAAAAGATATTCACATTTCAAAATTTTTGGCTATTTTTGGTGTGAAAGTCTAACCACTCTAAATACTGGCACTACTCAGGATGAGATTTTTGAACATTTCCTCTTGATATTATTAAATCCCCATCTGCTGTCAGATACCACACTTCCACTTTGTTTTTACCCCTTGCACTTGCTACTTACAGTTTGAGTAACAAGAGCTGCACAGAACATAGATGAATCACGCAGGCAGGTTAGGGTGAACAGCTCTTGTATTAGTCACAAAAGCCTGAAGAACGAGATGAGTTATGTGCATGCCAGTTGTTGGGAGAAGATTCATTAAACCACTGGGCCTTGAGCTTGGTTAAAATCACACCCTTTTAAATCACCCTGGAGAGCTTTTCTGGTCTGGGGGATAACTCACCAAAGAAAGACTGTGAGAGCTGGGATCTTAACATGCTCTGACATGGACAACAATCTGACCTTGGAAAAGTCACTTTACATCTCTGTGTCTTTGTTTCCTCTCTCTATGTGGTGTGTCAAAACCTGCAGGTCAAGATCTGCATCTGCATGCTATTAAGTGTAAATGCATCACTTTGAAACCTCAAACCACGCACAGAGAGAACCCTGAATGCTACCAGAAGGTAAATGGCAATGCTGATCCCACACCTACATGTTCAGGCAGAGAAAGGGCTGTGCCAAGGCATGTTTCACACTGCAAAATGATTCCAGAAAGACAATGTAGTTAGGGAATTAAATAAAACCAGGATTTACTGCATTAAAGAGGGGCAAAAAACAACCAAAGAGAGGGCAAAAGAGGTATTTAGAAGATCTGAGTCCCAGCCTTCCAAATGGGAATCAAAGTTGGCTGGTAGATACAGAAATTTTACACGACTCACAAAGACTAGTAAAAACACGAGCCAGAGACTGTGTGCAACAAGCAAGTAAGAAGCAAGAAGCTTATTAAGTATAAATAAATACAAAAATGAAATTAAAAAGAAAAAGATCTGAGATCAATACTCTCTCAAATACCTGTCTTATCAAGCCTCGCATGCTGATTGCAGCCCAAGCAAAATGACCTACTGTGAATGATTCCCAATCCTTTTCTCCTTCAATTTCTATTTTTTCATTCTTGCACTAGGATAATCTTTTATTGATATGATACATGCTTATAAGAACAATGCTGCAGAGATTGTGGGCTTGCATCATTTCACAAGCAATGTCACGTTCAGGACTTTTACATCCCAACTATGAAGAATGCAGAGGGACACAGGCAGTGATTTTTAAAGAAGTCTAACCTTAGATAAAATACAAAATTTAAGGGGGAGTTGGAAGCCCCAAGGAAGACAGATAAGTTCACTCTGCAAAGGCTGTTCAGAAGAAGGTAAGAAAGGAGATTTTGTCCTCAGTGGTGTTAATTTGCATCAGAAGATTATCTGATTCTTCATTTGTTACTCTCATTTTAGCAAGGTTAAAACTAAGGCTCAGGAAAACAAAGTCAATACGTTAAAAAAGAAAAAGAAAAAGAAAACCAAGAAATATCATCATCTTGTTCTAACTGAACCAGTGAGCACTACTGAGACTAGAGGTGTAGCAACCCCTGCATTGCTCTCAAACTTTTCAGTGGACTTAGATATCTCTGGCTGGGCCAGAAACAGTGGGATGGATGTAGGAATCACTGCCTGAAATCCTCACTGTGTGAAGACAGACAGAGATGTCAAAGGTTAATCCTGGACCTGAAACCTCCAGCTTGTGCAAAAAGTTGGAAAAAGTGCAAAAGTTGAAATTACTATAGTTATTTCTACCAGTCCATTGTTTTATATTCCCAGTCTGAGTGCCCACAATTTGTCCACACAACTGCAGATCCATCTCTTCTCTACCTAAGACTTGCATTTTCTATGTAGGACTGAAACTTTAGAGTTTTGAATCCAAAGTTTCTCTCTTGAAATAAAAAATTAATAACTCCATTCTGTCTGCCTCGACTCTCCATCTCAAAGGAATTCACAAAGGACTGTCAAAGAAACTTATTTAAATAGCATTATTTGGACACAGTAACCAATGTGATTAAAATTAAATGACTGCATGAACACTTTGCATGTATCCAACAACTCACGGACCATTACATCCTCTAATTGCATGAATTTGGTGTGCTGGATTTTATGAGGCTACATCATTGAAAACTCATGGAGCTGAACAAGGCAGAACCTGAGGTCTGAAGCACTTCATATCTAGAGGATGTTTTGGTTTGTCCCAAATTCATGCATACTGGTGAGATTCAGGGAATGCCTTGTTCATTCCTTGCATGGATGAAGGGGTACTCAGGCAGAGATGACTTGTGTGTGTCCTTGGAGTAAGAGTCTGCAGTCATTAAAGTCTTCCCTATCTGCTGCTTGTAAAAGGTCAGTGCAAATCTCTTCTTCGGCTCTCCCCTCTGTCCTACCTTTAGACCTCATGCCCAAAGCCCTCAATCAGACTGTCAGTCCTTCATGTACAGTCTTTTCTCCAACAACAACTCTTTAATTTTACAATCAGTGAGCTCCCTCTCAGCTTGAAACTTTCCTTTAGCTCTTCATCTTTGTCCATGCTTTACCTCTACCCTCAAAAACTTCCTTCATCTGTTCATGAGGCATTTTCCCTCTCACCTGCAGCTGCCTACTCCAAAACACATACATATTGTTTTTATTTTACAAGAGGTTCTGAACCAGGTCATACATTTGCTAGCACCTACTCTTATAAGCACCAAAGCTCCTTTACCAGTTCAATACCTGCTAAACAGGATTTGATGAACCTTGTCATCACATTATTTACTATCCATAAAGGGAGGCATCCTGGGTTTGCAGATCTAACATATAGTTCACACTTTGCACAATGTAGAGAGTTACTAAGGGTAAACTAATAGTCCTTTGTGAGACGGCCACTGTTCGTTCCGTGGGGAACACTTTGTCCTTTCCAGTCCTTTGCCAACATTTCTAATGCTTTCATTCTTTTTCACTTAAAACGACAAACAGAAAAGAGAGAGTCTACAAAAGTTTAAAAGTTCCTGAGGAAAGGAGTTCAAAGAGGCTGATAAGGACAATGGGGTAGTCCAGGAAACTATCAAAATTCAGGGCTACATTTAGCCAAGACACTGGGGGACCAGACCCAGAAATGCTACCAAGCAATTTCTATAGCATTAGGACATCAAATTTTATTTTATTTTTTGGTAAGAAAGTCCAATGCAGAATAGAGGTGATACCTGAGCCTACTGTGGGCAGTTACAAATATTCCTGTCACTGATCAGAGTTCAACAGTGATCACCAGTTTTCTTACTACTACTGCTTCAGGTAAAAGGAAAAGACATGCAAAGCCCAGAAGTTTGAATAAGCTCTCAGTAGCAGACCAACTTCAATGGAATGTGACAGGACTTAGAAACACTACCTAGCTCAAGAGCACTCAGGAAGGGTAGGACATGAGCACCAGACTTTGAATCACTGCAGACCAAGATTGTATCACCCTGCAGCCATCATCTTTCCAAATATAGAAGGGGATTCACTGACAACCTCAACTTCTTATCTTTGCTGCTGACCTTTACTGAGTCACACAATTGGCTTCCTGCAACAGCCAGTGCTTGGATTCACAGTTTACTATGCACTGCCTGCCTCCTCTTTTATGGTTTGCACTTTTACTTTATTATCTTTAATTTTCTTCTTCCAACTCTTGAGTGGGTATTAGAAAGTCAATACAAAACCTATTCTGGCCTTTTATTCTAAAATAACAGCACTAAGCTTGTTTATTTACACTGAGACAAGATGATATTTGTGACAGCCTTGTCAATAGTTCAATGGCATGATGCTAACTTTTTTCTTTAAACACAAATACATTTTATTTGTGTGTTTGTCTGTCTCTCCAGATTAACTCTTATTTTCTGGAATCAATATCAATATTCTCCAAAGAGTTGAAAAACTGCACAGAAGCCATGTGGCTTTTGAATGCCTCATCTTGGGGTAAAAGTGTGTGATTCCCATGAAGGAAGGGGCAACTAATAATGCACTGAATTTACAGCTCTTACACTGCTTAGATGAACTGGTCCAGTCGACAGAATTAGCTTTCACCAGCAAGTAGGCAGTATCTGGGATATCATAGGATACCACCCTCATGACAAGACCTTTTCCTCTGCAAATTGAGATTATTTTGTTTCCTAACCCAGCTTCCCGGTCTCCTCATTCCTTGTGTCTATTACCTCTTCCTGCCAGCAGCTGTAAAATCATAGAATCATAAAATGGTTTGAGTTGGAAGGGACCTCTAAGACCACCTAGTTCCAACCCTTTACTGTTGGCAGGGTCACCTCCCACTAGGCCAGGTTGCTCACGGCATCATCCAGCCTGGCCTTGAATGCCTTCAGGGATGGGGCATCCACAGCCTTGCTGGGCAACATGTTCCACAATAAAGAATGTCTCCACGATATCTGGTCTAAATCCACCCTCTTACAGTTTAAAACCATTTCCCCTCATCCTGTTGCTACATGCCCTTATAAAAAGCCCTTCCCCAGCTTTCCTATAAGTACCCTTAAAGTACCGGAAGGATTAAGGATGAGAAGGCAATATCCCTTCACTCAGTGTTTCCATTGGGAAAATATGTATTTCACCCCTTTCTTGACAGAGCTTGGCAGTCCACAGCAACATGAGAAGAAAATCTTGGTCAATTTTGACAGCATCTATTTTTTGTTCCTACTAAGGATGGTATTATGGGCATCTTAGCTAGGCCCAATGCTCTTTGTGCCTTAATTTCCCACCTGTGAAAAAGGATAAAATACAAAGCAATGTAGTGCTTGGTATTTGTAGTGCTTGGTACATATAAGAAGTAATTAATTGATTAAATTATATATGTTTTCAAATTCTAAGTCTCAGTATGAATTGTTTGATTTTCAGAGATGCTGTCCATCCACTTTTCCCAAAGAATTAAAGTGCCTTCTAGCATGGCAAAAACTTAAACCGTCAACGGCTTACTCATAAGATTTATATTGGGTTGGAGTGCTCAGCACCAGAGCAACACTTCAGCCAGGGGAGCTACCTGTGGCCATGCAGGTTTCTCTGTTTCTCTGACATAGAGCCATCACCAATGAAAACCCTTGCTGCTACATTTTGGGGTTGATTAAAAGTATGCAGATCCTCTATGAATCACTGAGGCATAGAAACGCTCCAAGAAAGACTTTCTGTGCTGATAATTTTTATGTGACTGAGATTCAAAGCAACACTCCATCTCCAAACTCTTACTTGCAAGTTAGGTGAAGGGGACTACACCCTCCTCAGTCCTACAGGGTAAGCTGGAAGGGACCTGCAAATCCACTCCATTTGGGACAGGTTCTAACAATGCTATAGGAAGCAAAAGCATACAGGTCAACCTGGCCAGTGGGGATTTTGTTCAGATCAAAAGGTTTGACTTAGATCAAAAGCCAGAAGTTAAGTTCTTTACAGAGAGAATGGTGAGGTGCTGGAACAGGCTGCCCAGAGAGGTTGTGGATGCTTCATCCCTAGAAGTGTTCAAGGCCAGATTGGATGGGGCCCAGGGCAGCCTGGTCTGGTATTAAATGGGAAGATTGGTGGCCCTGCTGTGGCAGGGGGGTTGGAGATTCATGATCCTTGAAGTCCCTTCCAACCCAGGCCATTTTATGATTCTGTGACTCTGTGAAGTGAGGTTGCTCATCTGAACCATGTGAGACTCTCCAGGCCGAGGAACCAAGGGTGCTTTGTCAACTGCCCTTTTCTCAGTGGATAGAAGGAAAGTCCCCAGCACACCCCTTCTCAGAGCCCTAGGCAGCTGCAATGAATACTATGGCACTATTTTATGCTCTCCTATGCTTTCCTAGCTCCAGGTTATCTACCCCTTGCAAATCCAAAATAGCAGTCAGGCTCATTGCTTTCAAATCAAGTCCAGCTCTTCTTTCAGTCACTCGCTATGGCTCTTCCTTTTTTACCGCATAGTGAGGGAAGGCTGTCTTCCAGAAGTACACCCACCTCCCTAGATGTTATACTGACACAAGGCTGACTTAGCTACATATGCAAAACCAAGGGTTTGAGGTGCACACATGCACTGACTTACCAACTTAAGTATAAACTGACTCACTCATTTCTTAATATAAGATCTGCAGTGCAAGCCATGTCAGAAAGCCCAAGCAAGGCAGCTCAGGTTATGAACCTCCCAGTAGTTAGTTATGTCTGGGGTGGTTTGTGCTTGCAATCAGTAACTTCAAGTTCCCTGTCTCCCCTGAAGTGTTTGCCTTCTTAAAGTGCCACCTACATTTGCAGAACCTGACCAGAACTCACTGCATTTTCATTCTACTGCAAATGTTTTGCACTGTTGCTGTGTCTGCTCCAGAAGTAGTTGCCTTTTCATGCTGTCTACAAACAGCAGTCTGCCAACTTCTGTAAGGACGCTGTGGAGAGAAGGCATGCTGCAAGGGCAAAGGTGGGTCACAAATTATTTTTGAACTCTGATTAGCAGTAAAGTGGTGCCTGGGAATAAATGCTAAACTGCGGAATTCAGATGTGGCTGGCTGATTATTTCCTATCTTCTGTTGACCCTAAAAGTCAATAAAGCTCTCGTACTACCCTTCTTTGAGATTCCCCTCTCCTCTCTATAATAGTGTGATTAAAATACCCTAGTTCAGGCCCAGCCTATTTTGATGGTTCCATGTGCCTCTCCCCTATGGATTTCTTCGCTCTGGCTGTCAGCCAATCAAGGCTTCAGCAATCTGATCAGCTGCATGATTTAATGAACCCTCCTTTCGTGGGGAAGGGCACATTCCTTTATAAAAACTGGTGAGATATCACATTTCACAGGACGACCTCTACTTTCATAAGATGATGGGAGAAAATTGGTTTTGGAAATCGAGGAAGATTGCATCTTGTGAAACAGAATCCGGAGAGTGACACAGAGACCACCTTTCCATTCCAGTCCATTTAATTTTCAGGTTTTGGTTTTGATGGGGAGCTAAATATAACTTGGGTCTCTGGACCAGAAGAACAAATAATTAAGAAGGAAAGAAGCCCCTCTCTCACTTCTTTACTCCAAGAAACTCACCTAGCAAATGTACTATGTTCAAAGCTGAATAAAGAAATAGAGCTTGTCCTCCACACCACTGCAAGAGTCTTTGTGTGTAGAAGTGTACTTTTATTAACGATGTTCTGCAGTACTATTTTGCTGCTATTGCTCTGCCCAAAAGGAAGATTTGAAGAGGCAGAATGCAGTGGTCCAGACATTTAGATTCATACACCTGGATTCAAACATGTTGTCTGGGTATCAAAGCTGAATTCAAACCCAAAAGAGTTTGGCATCTGGGTAATTTTCAGGGCCCTATCTTGAATTCTTGAAGAAATTAGGCTAAGATAGTTAATGTTCATAACAAGTAGAGATTAACTTTGAGATTGTTCAGAGAACTTAAGAATGATTCTCTTTCATGAGGTCATAAACTTGATGCTGTAGGCTAAATAGAGTCTGACAGGCATGTTTGTTCAGGATACATTTATTACTGAGCTATCTAGGGACATCCACAATTACTGTCATGAGATGTCTGATGATTAAAGAGTAGAATGAGCAAAACGGAAGATTAAAGGCATAGAAAAAGGAGCAGAGATGTCTGTCTTCACTGAGAGTACCCATCTGAAAGGAAATTTCGAGCCATTCAGGAATGTGCATGGCATATGGTTGTACAATGAAATTATACATTTTTTAGACATCACCCCCCTGCTTCCATCACTTTTTACACAAACAATAGACCAACAGAGGGCACAAATCTTATGTTTCACATTCTGAGCTCTTAGAAGAATCCATCGTGCAGACTTTGGACACCAACAGGGATGAGTCAGAGCTACTCAAGGATGTGCCCCTCTGTGGCCCTCCTTAGTTGCCTTGTATCCTCAAATATCAACAAAACACTTCCCACTGTTCCTGGCACAAATTTGGAAGAAGCAGAAGTACTATCAGTTTCAATAATCTGTTTTTGCTTGTGTGTGTGTGTTGACAGTCAATACTGTCACATTTCCCGATAACCCTATATTAGTTTCCTGGTATCAGGTGGGATGGAGCAGATTTCCTTCATAGTCTCTGGTTTTGGCCTTAGGAGAAAAACAGTGTTGATAGCACATTGATGTTTTAGTTGTTGCTCAGCAGTGCTGCACAGAGCCAAGGATGTTTTAGCTTCTTGCACTGTCCTGCCAGCCAGCTGCTGGGGGTGCACGAAGAGCTGGGAGTGGACAGAACCAAGACAGCCAACCCAAAGTGGCCAAAGGGATTTTCCACACTATATAACATCAAGCAAAACTATAAAATTGAGGGAACTTAGCTGGTGGGCAGCAACTGCCTGGGGAAGTGGGGTGCAGTGACTGACTCTAAAGATAGATGAACAGGGGAGAACATAGCAGATTTGTGTTTGGTTGGGTTTATTCCACCTGAAATAAATGACAAAAGGATTTCCTTGCATGTCCTTGTGTCATGGGTTCATTCACTGTCCCTTTTTGAGCCAGACCTTCTTGGACTTGTTTTTCCTGGTGAGCTCCCTGAGGAGGGAACTAACAAAGATAAATGCTCCCTCACTGCCTCCGAGCTGCACTGCCATATAAGACGTTTTGATCTAAATGCACAATGCCAATGCGTGTGCCAAGCCCTGTATCATTCAGGATCCATTCTAAATAGTCTAAAATAGAGAAGTATACATGAAGAATTAATACGCAACAAATAAATGGGAGGAATGAAGAATGTCCCCAATTTTTTTTTCTCTAGAAATGCTGGAATGCCAATAGAATATGCATGTTTTGTAGGGCATCCTGCAGCTGGCATGAACAGCGACATCAGTTCCTTCAGATGAAGAGTTAAAAGGGTCAGAAGAGAGATCCACCTACAGAAATGCTAGAGCTAGCGTAGGGACACCATGAAATGGCCCATTCACGGCATACTGTACAAGGGCTGCTCCAAAAGTAACACCTCCTGTTTTATTCTTTTGACCCACTGCATCAGAGGCAGATGTTGGTGGTCTGGCAGTAGGCTTTTAACCTTCTCACCAATAGTCCACTACATTTTGTTGCTGTGCAACAGGTGGCAGCAGAGGGGCAGTCTGGCAGCATGGCCTCTGACATGGAAGTGCATATGGAGCAAAGGTGTTTCATTGTATTTCTATGTGAGGGAAAAGCAGCACCTATTGGCATTCATTGGTGCTTGCTGAACATTTCTGGAGACCAAACAGTGGATGTGAGCACAGTGAGGTGGTGGGTGGTGTGTTTCAGCAGCAGTGGCACTGACAGTGTGTCACCTCTGCTGGTGCAGGGGTTTACAAACATGACATACATGCTCTTGTTCATCTCTGGTGAAAATGCAGAGCTAATGGTGGTGACTGTGTTGACAAATAGTGTTTTGTAACTCTATCAAATAGTGTTATTGTGGTCTTTGTTCTAGTTTCCATGGAAAACTAGGCATTACTTCCAGGATAACCTACATATATTCCCCTCTTAGTAATATCTACCTTTTCATTTCTTCATTCCTCAAGGAATATTTTCCCCTTTGTCTTTACTGAGAATGAGTGAGGAG
Organism: Lagopus leucura; assembly: GCF_019238085.1. Classification (NCBI taxonomy): domain Eukaryota; kingdom Metazoa; phylum Chordata; class Aves; order Galliformes; family Phasianidae; genus Lagopus; species Lagopus leucura. Next base: position 2,236,344 of record NW_024962253.1, read on the forward strand.
AGCACCATGCCTGCAAATGGAATTGAAACAAACAGCAGAATAAAGAAAAAAAAATGGTGTCCCCAGCGTCTCTTCACCTGCAAACACTTTTCTTTGCGTGTGTGCATGGCTACATGTGCTGCAACTTTATGACGGTACTGAGTTCCCTTGGGAGCTTCCAACTATCGTAATGCTTATGACCGCCAGTCAGTTTCTATCCCAAAATATCCTGCATAGTAAAGACATGCAATAGGCAAGAAGAAAACAAATATTCATTACTCCAGAAGTTAAAGTAACATCCATTTGGATTGCACATCTGTAAAAGGCCAATAAATTGAAGGCAGTGCACATAATTACATTGCAGACCAGGCTGAAAACATGATGCATTCCTCCAGAGCAATTTGCTATTGTTGGGGTTTAGAAAATTTCTCCCTCCCTGCTGCTGCCAACAGAAAAAAAAAAGAAGGAAAAAAGATACTTCTTTTTTTGGATGTTGATGATTAAATAAAAGAGATCTGAATGGCAATAGTCATTAGACCAGCAGGAGGAATAAATAAGAAACATCATTGGTAGTTGTAAATAACGGATGCCGTTTTGAGCACAAAGCAACACATCTGGTAATTATTCTCAATTCCACTCCAATTGCTTTGATTTGGCGGCGTAAGGTGCCACAATGAATTCTGACATTATTTATTTATTTTTTTATTTGCAAATCAGTGTTTAATTGTAAATTGCCTTGGAGGAATCAATGGGATTTACTGCTTCTGCCACGTGAGGTGTGAAATGTTTGCCATTACTGAACAATGGATTATTTTTTAATAATCTCTGCCTAACATCCTCTTCCCTTATAATACTTGGAAGTTGCTTTTGGTTCTTCTCTTCCCCACACATGTACACTTTTTTTCATCTTCTTCCTTAAACTTTTTGAATGGCTGCTCATTTGATAGTTTATAAATACTGCTTTATTAAGACAGAACTTAAATAGGACTGTTCTGTAAAACCTTCTTTATGTGTCCTTCTTACAGTTACTTTTACGAAGAAATTTTGGGGGAGCACGTTTGGAGCAGATAAACACACACAAACCATTAACCAAAAAAATGGGAACTTTTTTTTGCCTTTTCATACACCTTTTTTTTTCCATTGTAATTTTTGTTTGTTTCCAGAAAGCATTCTTCCTATCCAGCCTTACTCCCTCTTAAAAATTATGACAAATCCCTTCCACATCTCTGCAATGAAGGATAAACGGAGAAGGCAGTTTTCCTTTTTCTTTTCAATGCTTACTTGAAAGTTTCAAAAAAAGAGGGAAATAAAAAGAATTTGGAAGAAATTTGCAATTGCAAGAATTCTCTGGCTCTTACTGAAAGTATGTGTAGATGACCCATTCTTCATACATGAGTTTCAATTAACTCTTGCACATAGCATGACCAAACAACAACAGGGGTGATGGTGACTACTGCACCTTTAAAATGTCTCTGGGCCTTCGCTCCTCATCTTTGACACAGTAATAATGGACCTTTTTTTCTGAGTTGTCTGCTGAGATTATAACTATGCCAGGACTTCTCTTTCATTACAGTGCATACAGTATTTAGCAGAACAGGGACACAGTCACAGTTGCTTTCTCCAGATGATACTGTAATTACCACATTAATTTGTATAACAACCTTCAATCCTCTGGCCGGGACACTCCTTCCCCTGAGCCACACTTATTCCTGTTCTAGACTGACACATTCTCTCTCCTTTGGATAGGATTCAGTTTGGTTGAGTCTTAGATATGTTTGGGTGTTTTTTTTTTCTTTTTCTTTTTTTTTTTTTTTTTTTTCCCTAAGAAAAAGAAAATTAAAAAAAAGTAGATATTTTTATTTTAATGAAGGAACACCAATTTTCATGAAACTGTCTTTATGTCAAAACTAAAGAAGGAAAAAATCCCCACCCTTCAGGTCCACAGTACTTGTGTACTAAAAGTACCATGCTTCTATGCAGAGATGAGCTCCCAGACTGGGCTGCAGATCCCTAGACTTCTGTGGATCCCAACAAGCCCAAAAGAGACCCAGGAGACCATCAGAAAGGGAGGGCCACCCTGTCTTTGAGCTAGACAGACTCTGATCCCCAGGGGATGAACAGAAAGCAGCCTCCTTGAAAGCCACTCTGGTGCAGAAGAGCAAAGTCGCTGGAGCTGGGCACGGTCTCCCCTCTCTTCCTCTGATGATGATCACCATACATTTTGCTCAGCTGTGGAACGGAGCAGATGAGCTAATTAACACAATAAGTCATAAAGAGACGGTGCCAGTGGGGAAAATGGAGCTGCCTGAGCTGTCTGTATCTGTACCCTGTGCAGCCTTCATGTCACGAGATCCTAACTGTATGATTAAGAATGACAAGTGTTAACCCCTCTGGTCCGGGGGTCTCCCAGCTCTCCTGCTGCAGTGGTCTCATCCCATTTTCTTTCTCTGAATTACAGCAATTAGCAACAGAAAAGACATTAGTTCATCTGTCCTACATGCTCTCTCTCTTCTCCTCAGCCAGGGTGAAATGAATTCCTATATTCTTGCAGTTCATTGTCCAGCCAATTTTCAAATGGCTTGCACAGTGAAGATTCTTTTAAAAAGCTGTTTCATTGACTAATGCCCGAATCTCATCCCAATTACCTCCATACATAATAAAATAAAATTTATTTTGGGGACAGGTGAGTCTGAGAGGTTCCCCTTGTAGAGCATTCATCAGATTCTTCCCTTGGGGCTGGTCTAATCCTCTATCCAGCAATCATATGTTGACTGGCAGCCTGTATTTTGCCCAGAAGGCATGCTTTGGGTCTGAACAAGACTTCCATATTGGGAATGAAACCTCTCATGAGCAAGAAAAACAAAACCAGGACTCCCACTTTTGAAAAACAGTCCACTTGTAGCTGTTTTGTTTCCAAAAAGGAAATTAATTCTGGGGGGAGGAGTACACAGAGTATGGAAATACACAGTCCTGATGATATTCCCTCAGGGAGATTAAGCTGGATTCAGGGCTGAGTGTGGCCAAAAGCCAGACTGAATCAAACTTGCAATGTCCCTTTGTACGGACTGTGGCAATTAGTGTGTATGAGGAGGGAAGCAGGGAAAGGAGCAAAGGAAAATGGAAGGAGAAAGGATTAAGTGTGTTAGTCCAGATCATCTAGACTCAATGGCTCTCGGGTCCTTACTTCCATCTTGCAGAAAACAAGGATTAAGATAATTCCTATGAACAGCTGAGTCAGAGGATCATCTTTGTTGCTATTTTTTCTTGGAGTGAAAGTCTCTGTTTAATTCTACAAAATCATAATAATTGAAGATATACAGAACAGCTAGATAAATTCCTAGCATTGCAACCCATTGGGAACAAATGTCATTTTCAAGACATATTTGTTTTTTGCATTTGTTTTTCTTTTTTTTTTTTTTTAGCTAGCAGTGCCTCATGCTTAAATATTGGCTAAAGGAAAAAAAATATTAAAACCTACAGAACAGCTGATATAAAGAAAAGGACTGAAAAGAGCACCTGACAAAAGTGGTTATTATTATTTGCCTTTATACACCCTCACATGCACACATACGCATTAACTCTTAGCAATCTCTTTACTAACAGCTTCACTGACAGTTGATGGTTCCACTTCAGTAACCAGAATTTACCGCGTTCTATCAATAAAAGGATCAAAGTTGCCCAGGAGCATCCCTTCCACTCCAACAGGCAGTGTGGGCATCCAGACATTTTGCAAAAATTTGGGGTTGACACAGAGCTCTCTGATAGCAGCAGTGGTGTCAACACGAACTGTGCTGGGTGAGATCTTTATGGTTTTTTTTCCATCCTCAGTCATGAATAAAATTATATAGATAGATAGATAGATAGATAGATAGATAGATAGATAGATATAGATATATATAATGTGTTGAAGCCTGATTCTGGCAAGTGGGAAAAATTCTCAGCCCACAGACAATTTTTTTTGTTAGTGAGTTATAGAAATTGTTCACTTTTGGAAGAGGGAGGGAAGTATGCTTTGTACATTCAAAAATAAGGAATCAAAGTTCATTATTAGGATACACTACTCTAGAAATTTCTGTTTCTGTTCAACTCCTGCCTTAAATTTCCAGAAGGTAAAAGGCAAATGAACTATGAAATGTTACCCAATGCAAACTCAAAACACACACTGGTTCCAGAACTTAACAGTGAGTCTGAACAGACCGAACAAAGCAGACCGAAGGAAGAATGGCTTCCAACTCCCAGATCGGTTTTACTCTTCATAAAGCTAGAGACTTGGAGATGGGCATAACTTTTAAATGCCTATCATAAGTCACCATGGAAGACTTCTCTTGGACGCTCTGGGACTTCAAGCTGGGAGTTCCATCGCTTGCATTAAGGAACAAACTACTTCTGCAGCACCACTGCCATTACTGAAAGATATTTACTATGGGAAGTAGTTTAAGGCATGTCAGTGGTATTTCACAGAGACAGAGACAACACACAGTCTGAGTTAGAGTCTGACCTGAGGAAACTTGGTTTCAAAGACTATGGGTCTATCAGGCTTGGAAAGGATGCATTCCCACTAAATTGTAGTGGTGCTCAATCCATTCCAAGCATGGCCTGAGGGAAACTGGTCACTGGGGTCTCTGTAATGTTCCAGTTCAGGGGTGTGTTCAAAAATTCACTGTGTAATCGGGAACTGGAAGGAAGGTCTTACAGAATCACAGGTTCTCACACTTGCATTCAATGTGAAAAGAAGCTCTACAAACCCCACAAAACACCAGCCATTTTTTCTCTACTATTTCAGAGAGCACTATCACATACTAGCCAGCACAGAAATTTAATTATTTCCTATAGGGCTTCAGATGCCTTTACAATTCTGCCTCTTAAGCAAAGACCATCTCACAGGGGGTGGTGGACATTATCCTTACAGTATATCAAAGACTGAGACAAGTATTATCACTGTTTTAACATCTGCTGGGGGCAAAGGTGATTTTCCATTGTGTTGGCTGAGCTGCTAGATGGCAAAGGTTATAATCTTGACCTGCATGACTGGGATTTTACTCGGAGGTCATTTTCCCTCAAATGAAACTGTGCCAAGGGGAATGATGCTAAGATTTAGGTAATTGCAGGTAACTTTGCAAAGCTTTCTCCTCATTGTGAGTTGCTTCTTCACACGGATTCAGAAAGCACTAGAGAGACCTGAGACATGTATGCCTTATGTCATCCCTAGCTTGATGCTTCAGGTAAAGACAATGAGGCTATCTGGACCAAAAATTGGGTGGGTATTGCATGTCTGTGAGGGGAATTACCTGAGGTGAGCTTTTATACTCTTTTCATACTTGGCAGTCTCAGCTTGTACTGAGTACCCATGTGCTATCACTCAAAGCTGGAAGATGACCTCTGGATATGCCTTGCGTACTTGATTCTCACTTCAGTACTGTGTAGACCACAGTGACTTTTAGAAACTTCTCCACATCTATTCCTCATTCACATTCAGTAAACAGAACACAAAAGTAGATTTCTTCCCTTTTTTTTATTTAAGCTGCCTTTGCAGTTGCCTTTCAGGGTGCACACAACAGCTGCAATGGCCAGCTTCCAGTACCTGATTTTTGAAACAAGCTTATACCTGATCTTCTCCCTCTTCTCCAGAAATTTGGGAAAAGGCATACATCACCAGCTGGGGACCTCATAAGTCAATATTTCTACATCTGAAACACAGAATCTGTGTACACAAACAGGAGAAGTATACAGATGGAGTAATATAATACAAAGTCAACTTTGGAAAAAGCAGCAATAAAATTAATAGATAAAATTTCTCTTCTCTTGGTGACTTTGGCAACGGGTATCATGCCTTCCCTTCTTTCAGATCTCCTGCTCGCAGCTAAGGGGTTCTCTGGATCCTAATCCCAGGACAAGATATTCTGTTTACTTAAAGAGAGCTGCTGCCTGGTTTGATGTTGGCTAATTAGTGCCATACCACCCATAGAGATTGTCAGATAAAGGGGTTTGTTTTCAGCAAATAAACCTCAGCTTCTGCAAAAGACCATGCTGGCAACACTTTCCACTGCCAAGCTGCCTCCTCTTGTCTTGTATAGATATCCAGCTACCAAGAGGATGGTCCACAGTGTGCAAGAACACTGTGCAGGAACCTTACCACTGCTTGCTTCCTTTGTCTCTCTTCTCTCCTTCTTTTCTGTTTTCATTCATCAATAATTGGAGGCAACCCGCTTTTTGCAGTTTCATCCTGTTGGTCCTCCATACACACAAGCTCTGTCAGGGTAATGTATGCCAAAGCCTGCTCTAATGTACCCCAACAATAAATCAAACTGACTTTTCAGAACTTCTGTGGACATACTGCTTAGTCACTACCATTTAAAAAGAAGAAAACCTTGTTCTGTTGTTTCACCTGCTTGTTATATCTTCTAGAAATTATGATGATATTGCCTAAGAGAGGAAGGCAGGGAGGCAGGCAGACAGCAGAAGGAAAGACAGAGAGAGACAGAGAGAGACAGAGAGACATGAAGGAAGGAAGGGAGGAAGGGAGGAAGGGAGGAAGGAGGGGAGGGAGGGGGGGAGGGAGGGAGAAGGCATTACTATTTCCAATAAAAAAATTCAGCAATGAATTCTAAATAACAATAAGAATCATTTGTCAAATTGAAAATAAAGCCCCCCCCTTTTTTTTTTCTGTAAAATTGCCACTGGCTTTTAAAAATATAAAAGGACACATAACCTGAACAAAGGATGTGCACACACAGCCCACTTATCTAATCATGTGCAAATCCACATATTCAGATAAGTGTGATTTTCTGTGAAAGTAAGAATTAAACTAGCTTTTCTTCTACCTAGATTGCTACAATGAGAACAAATAAGTATGCACTTTAAAGAAAAATCATGACCAAAAGAACTAAAGGGTGTCAGCATTTTCTGATACATACAAAAATCAGTGAGTCTGACATGACCTTGATTTCAAGTAGCCCTTTGAAATACAGGTTGCAATATCACTGGTGCAAGCTCGAGGGTGTATTCCAGATGTTGTTTCTTGTTCTCTTTGAAATAAAAATTTGTTTTATACATATATGCTTTTAAATTCCACTGATTCCTGGAGGTTTTTAGCTACAGTATATGAGCATTACATCAAAAATCTTTTATAGAAACTTCACCCATAAGTTGCCCTCAGTACATTAAACCATATGCTGTGAACATCTCCGTCTGCACACCTCTGTCCACAATTATGCTTGAGTAGTGCCCAGAGATTTAACTTCCATCCTGAAAAGCACAGTGATTCCAGATCTAAAGCACTGTCTTTCTTGTAGCTAGACATACTGCCACACATTTGGGCTTTGGAAATCTGCTTCAGACTGCACTTTCCTGCACTTTGAGATGAAGAGAAATACTTTGAGTAACAGCTCAGATTTGTTTATTCCACATGATGAACAGACAAAATACAACACTACTAATGCAAAAGAGTCTGGGAGAAAAACTGATAAAAGCTGGATCATCTTAACAAAAACCAAGATTTGCTCATCCAACTTTCTTAACCCTGCAGTCTGTCTAGACAATCTGATGTGACTAATTTTACAGTAACTAGCTTATGTTTGGACAGTACTTTTTATGCTGCAGTACCAACACCATTACATAACTCTCTGCAGGTTTTCACTGCAAAGCAGCCACCTCTGATGTTGTGGTGGCTGTTAAGCAGTGTTTGGGAACTCTCCCCAGTGGTTTTGGCTGGGGAAGGAAGGGAAGCACAACAAGCAGGCTGACTTTTCTGCTGTGTGAAGCACTGTTGAAATCAGCAGAAAGGAGCTAAGAGATCTGTCTGACATTCTGTTAAAACCAAGAAGCTGTTACTACAGGAGGCCTCTTGACAGGGTATCAGAGTGCACACACTGAAACAAGTTGCTTCACGGGCAGCCAAATGTGTAAACCCTCTTCCAATGTCCTTACCCCCATGAGTTCATTGATGTCTAATAAAAGATGGGCTTATGAGCACTAATGAGAACTCTCTGCTCTGCTTGGCTGCCTATTTTCATGAAATTTATAGGAACACAATAGCTTTGGGACCTCTTCCACCCCATCAACGATAGGTTAAATTACCCAGTGGGTTCAAAGCTCAAAGGAGGAGCCCTTGACAGATTGACTGATAGATGGGCCCAGGCACACACTAACAAACAGCTTGATTATACAAGCCTGATTTCCTTTGGAAAGAAGGAGCAAGAGTTCTATTGGTCCCAGCCAATAGATAGGATAACTTATAGCAAATTGCCTCCTACTGCCTTCTTAAGATGGCACTTCAATGAAAACTTAATTCTTAAGCAAATTCTGGATTTTGAAGATGTTCTCTTAATACCTCCAGGGATAAGCGTCCTTGCTGGGCTTGAGAAGATAGAATACCTTCACCAGTGAAGGTGGAATAGCTGCGAGTGCATTGAAAACAAAGGTCTGGAAGAAAAGGGGAGCGTTTCTGAAGCATGCCCTTCATTTTAAAGGGCAAGGCTGTGGCTTTGAGAAGCCAGACAATTTCTCTGAAGCAGAATTTTGTTTGTGCTGCAGGGGTATTTACTGGCATTTGGATGGTGTAGGTAGAACAGCTTTATGTAAAAAGAAGAAAAAAAATCAAACCTTTAAAGGAGCTTTAAAAGGACAATAACCCAACTCTCTGACTGTTTAGGGGATTTTATTTGGACACAGCTGTTGCTGAGCCTTTTGTGACCAGACATTTGTACGTGTTTTACTGCATGTTTGCACGGCTGCACGCAGGAGATAATATAACTGACAGCCTAGTGATGACAGATTCCTACAGCACAGAGGATGCAGGGAGGTCAGGAGTGGTACTAAGTCCTCTCCAGTATGATAGCACCATCATTTCCTATTTACCTGCAATGTCAGCAGCAAGATGTTCCCAGTCCACAGAAAAGGTGCATGTGGGTGGGGGCAAAGAGGCTGTGCCCAGAGTGGACTCGTCTCCAAATTGCCCTCAGATTTACCCCTGTACCCAGTGATTCACCCTCTATAACACTTAGAAAAGACCAGAGAAGATTCAGATCAATCTCAGTTGGGAAAGGAGGAAGAAGTGACTAAGTAAAAAGGCCAGTTTTAAGTAGAACACTACTTAAGTAGGATTGAGAGGACATGACTACATGGCTTCTGCTCCAAGCTGTGTGATGAGGTCCCGCTCTCAATCCACAGTGATTCACTGGACCTCAGTTTTCTCATCCATACCCTGAACAAAGCAAAGAGGCTGATTTTGCTTGAAACAAGTTTTGAGAGTTCCTGACAAATCTGCAGAAGGGAAAGTATAATGTATTTTTATGTCATCCTTCTACCTGTCTTCTCTTTGTGGATAACAGTGAGGAACTTTACACTGCAGTTTCAGGGATGAGGACAGAAAGATCCAGCAGGTCCAATCTTCCACCTTAATCTGTACAGTTCTGTGGTCAGAAATTGATGTGTTCACAACTGGCTTAGTAATTGAGGCTGTAGAGAGCTACAAGAACTGGAGGGCAGAAAAAGAACTTAAAAAAAATCAAATGCCTATAGAAACAGGGAGAAACTCTTCTGAAAAATTCTGATGCAAGTTTCTACCATCCCCAACCTATTGTTTCTAACATTGTCTTGACAAAATAAACTACATTTTATGTCTTCAGTGGTTGAATTTTTGGCTGGGATGTTTCCTGTGCTCACATCTCAGTTCTAAATACATTTGCAGGAACGGAAACAAAATGTGTGCCCTTCCTGGAAGCAAATCCACTAGCTGTCTCTGCACTTCATCAGGCTGTGAAAGGCAGACTTCACACTATCAGAAACAGTCCAGGATAAATCAGCCCATTCACTTTCTTCATTCATCTTTTGAATGTCTTTTGCATGTCTTCAGATTGTATCATGATGTAGATAACGCTGAAAGACTTTTCAGTATTCACTTTTAATTGTTGGCTGTTACAGTGTTTGGCTTTCAGAGAGGGAACGTGACTAGTGAAGAAAATCTGAATAAGAAAATAGAAAACTGATGGAAGGAGAATGCTTGAGGGTCAGTTACTTGGACAGATCTCAGCAGATCTTCTATGGAGGCCTTGGTTCGAAGGCCACCGAAATCTGAGTAGCTTTTGGTCCAAATGGTAAATAATTTACTGAATAAACACTGGTATCTGATCTCATCACTGTACCACTAGAGATACATTTTCACAAAGTGCAGATAAAACCTTACCCCTATTCAGGACCAGCATGCCTGTCCTGGCTGTAGAAGGTCCTGCTGATAGAAAATAATTGCTTATATGAGAAGATATCATTAAGTACACACTACAACCAGTCAAGAGAACTTCTCAAGTATAAGTACTTATGCTTCTGCATTTGAGTTGTGGATACTCAAACTAATCATTCAAGGAAGTCAGACGATGAATGTATAGATTTCCATCTTTACTCTGAGGGCAAAAAAAAATCTGCATGGTCTATAAACTACTGGCATGTGAAGACAGTAGACTTGATCAAGTGACAGGTAGGTATTCATGTGTGGTCCAACTGGAGCTGGTGCAGCACTGCTTCCTCAAATCAAAACACCAGAACTGTCTTCTGGATCAGCATTTCTTTCTCTAGAAGTCATTTTATTTCAGTGGTGCAAGTGAAAACAGTCTTACAGAAATCTGCTTGTCCCAAGACTTACATCTGGTAGAGAAGTGGAATGAGAGTCCTGAAGTCTGTTTGCTGGTTCTCCCACATGCAACGTCAGGATCTTGAAAACAGAGAAAAGTTGGAGCTGGGCCTATATACAAGGAATAATGGAAACCTCAGCATGAGACTGGCCTCAGAACTTTCCTTTGAACACTTTGCAGGTGGGAGGATCAGCTTATCAAAACAAGAGCGATATGAAGAGTAATATTCTATCCTGGCACAGCTAAATGATGACACTGGTGATCATTCTTTTCCATTCTGCTGATTTAAATAGCAGCTGCAGGTACATATCTGCTCACTAATGCAATCCAGTCTCCTCTAAACAACAGAAAAGGTCTCACACAGATTGCTGCCTTGCATACTTCACCTTCCCTGAACCAGAAACTACAGGGAAATACTGATCTCCTTTGCTCAGAACAGACAGTGATGTCCCAAAGAGGCCAAGAGACATGGCCAAAGTAACCCAAGCTCTTGGTGACAGTGAAGGCATTTGAATGGAAAGTTCAGGTGGGCACTTCAGTTTTGAGGCTGTCCTTTTCTACTCATGAGAGAAAGCAGAGACAGAAGGAGCCCAGCAGCAACCACCAGTTTAATAACAATCACTACTATGCTAGGAGACTGGATGGATAATGCAGTCCCAAAGCACGGACATGAACTAATGCCATCAGCATTGGTATAAATAGGGTGTCTGCATTTAATTAATAAATAATAGGCTGCAATGCTAATCTCCTTCTGCTAACTCTTTTCTAAAGGTGCAATCTATTAATCACATGTCACTGCCAGCCTGGTCACTCCTTTTTTTAGATTCAAGACAAAAAAAAAAAAAATAGCTAGAATTAAATGGTTCCTGAATACAGCAGGGCAATTGAATAGCACAGCCAGCATTATGATCCACTGCTGATTTCAATACTTGGCTTCAAGTTTTTTTCCTCTAAGGACTGATAATAATGCTTTAAAGAGAGAGTGAAGGCTTGTGATGTTGTTAAAGGTCAGCATGTTACTAATGTCTGTAAAATGGAGGTGTTTTTTTTTCCCCTGATTATTCGCCCATGGAAATTCTGCTACTTTACAGTGTCTGCCAACGTGCAGTAAGACCCATTTCTGCGTGTACTTGCTAAGGCAGGTAACATACTTCTGTTGAGCTAAGGACAGTGTAAGATTCATAGGAGTTATTTAGCGAAAATATCTCACCTGCTTAGCACACTTTGAGACTAGGAAGCCAGAAACTCGAGGAGAAAAAAACCATTTGTGTTGGTATGGAAATGCTGTGGGGGAAATAACAGCACTGCTCATCTGGGATCATGCAGAAGTAGACATGCAAATTGCTTCCTTTGCATGTGAATATCCACTTTCTGGGAAGCCTCCCTTTCAGGGCTCTGAATGAACTCCATTGTGTCCATAGACACAATGAAGATTTTCACCTGTTCAGCTTCAAGATTATGGATCTCCCTGCTGTGCCTTTTCTAGGGTCTCTTTAGAAAAATCTGGAAAACTTCACCCCAGGAAAACATTGCCCCAGGTGTCTTTGTGTGCATTGAGGTGTGTGCATTTATGTCACACATCAAGTTGCTATCCAAAATGTTGTTATTAGAAAACATACCCTGCCTTTTCTAGTCTGTTGCATGCAATTGATCACAAAGATGTTTCATTACTAATGATTAAAAGCATCTCAGAAAGTTCATTTCTGCAATTGCAACCTGTTTGATATCAAAGTTGTGCTGAAGCCTCAGAAGTGTCATTCTCTGGTTAAATTTCTTTATTCTTCAGTCAAATGCAAGGCAGAAGTCTCAGCACAGAACATACGGGTGAAATTTTACACTCAGTTTATGCAAGAGGTTAAATGAGATCTAATGATTCCTTCTAGATCTAAAAACTATTAATTTTCCTTTAATCCAGCGTGGAACACCAGAAGAACAGCTACTGCTACCGTGCTTTGGCCTTTCCACTTAAAATCCAAACTTCAATCAGGGAACACTACAGGCTCTAATAAAAACACACTGTCTGTAATAGCAGGAAAGAGTGCTGGATCACACACTGAGATCAAGGAGAGACAGGGATAAATTCAGCTCATTGCATGCGCTGGAAATATACTTGCATCAGGATTTGAACTTCTTGTGGTATTTGACCCCTGTTTTGTTTTAGGTGGCTCCAGTCCCTTTGAAGAGTTCCCCATTAAAGAGGCAGTTGGTATTCAGGGACTGCTGTATTCCAGTTTCTTTCTGCATCCTTGTTTCTCCCAAGGACCTGCCTTTGTGCCAGCAGGTGGCACAACCTGCTCCCTGTCACTGTAGTGTGTCCCTCAAGCATCGGCCTCAGTTTCTTTTCTACTCATCTGTGACCAAGTGTGCCAACCATAAGTATGTAGTGTGAGTGCACAGAAGACTCCTTCTCAGGAATGAGGTCATGCTAGTAACTTAAAATCTTGTGTGTGTTATTCAGGATGTCACCTGTGTTTTACGATAGGACACATCCCCAGAAAGAGCTTAGCTTGAAGGTTGTCCTTAACGTTTCCTTTCCCCAGGAAAAACCTAATTCCACAGCATCTGGCCTGATGTATTGGTTTCACTACCAGCTGTACAACGCAGCACGGCACTTTTTCTCACATCTGGGATGACATTATATGAGAGGTCTGCATCCTACCGTGTAGGATCCTACTCCGTCTGTTCTGCACTCTACAACACACCTGGTGTCGTAGTTCATAGCTGGTCTCCTAAGCACTGCTGCAAGATAGATAGTAAATAATTAGATTTCTGATGTTGGGTGTGGAGAGACTGCTTTGGTTCAGTCCAATCTCTAAAGTCATTAAGCTCACACTATCTTCATTCCTGCTTGCCTGAGGTTCTGGCCCATTCTCCCACACCTCTTCTTCATTAGCTACTCATAATAATAATAGTCATACTCATCTTGGAATAAAAATATCCAAGAAAGCAGTTCATCCAATATAACTTATATTGTGGCAACATAATTTTATGTTAATTGGATGGCTACTTGGAAGTGTCAGTATTTTGTGGTTTATAATCAGTGCATCTGGCCATTCATCAATGACTCAAGAGATGGATAAATTAAAGATTTGGGGCAATTAATTACCATTCATATTGCAGTTCGTGGGTAAGAAGTATTCTGCTGTCAGTGAAATCCTACAACTAGGCTGCTGCAAGAAAGCATGCCACAATTAATTTCAATCCTAATACACTTGACTTACTTATCCCTTATTTTTAACTCTCTTGTAGCACAGTACTGACCATTGGGAAATCTCAGCTTGTGTTATGAAACAAACCTGCTCTGCCCTTTCAGCTGGGATGTGTCCCAGTGCAGTTCCCACAATACAAGTAGGCACCATCTCCTAGAGGACTAAGCCTGACCTGATTCCACAAAAAGCAAAGCTCCATGAAGCTGGCTTGAAATATTTAAACACCATTATTTGGGGAGATTTTCAAAGGGAATATTTAGACACCCAAGGTCCATTGACTGAGTGAGACTTGAGACGCATAACACATTTGATACTTCTAAACATCTCTATTTATCTAACCAAATTACTTCTGTGGAACTAATGATTACAGAACCTGACACCTAATAATCAATTAATACCTGTAATCTTGTAGCACCAGCACTACTTTATAGGTGAAAGCTGGAATTACAGCAACATACTGGGGCAACTTCATATATATGTATGTATTCAGACAGTTAAAGGTAAATACTAGTCAACAGTTCGAAAAGAGGTGAGAATAATAGCCTGATCCTAAGTAATCTCTTTAAGATCCATTAGGAAATCTGAAGCAGTGCAAGAATTGAAGCCTCAGTCTTTCAAGCTGCAATCTATTGCCCACTCTACAGCTTTTGCTTCCTCTGTGCAGGATCATGCTGCAACACTGCCCTTAAAATTGAAAAGAAAGGAAACTGTCCCTCACTAATTGAAGCCAACTGTTTATCTTCCCTGGGGGAAAATGTTTCAGTGCAGTGCTGCCTTGAAAATTACCTCTCTACAAATGATATTACAAGGGGTCATATTCATTTTCCACCACAGATTCTAAAACAGGCTGGTTTTAAAGATAAAAATATTTTTGTTAATTATGAAAACATATTTTCACATTTTAAAGACACAGATGTTAGGCACTGCTTTCAATTTGAAATCTTTTTTATTAGTATTTTGAGTTCACTTCCTGCCATGATGACGGGAGTGGTAAAAATCCCAAATATAAAAATGCAAATTGCTTTTAAGGAAGAATTAAAATTGATCAGATTATCTCTACTGCTCAGGCAGATTGGGATGCAACCCATCTTATTCTTCTCTCAACACTGTGAAATAATCAAATTAATGGAGAGAGATCCCTTTCCTTTTTAGGACAAAAAACAACATAGCAACTTTTGTTAATATATTTTAATAAGAATTTCAGAAAATTCAAGTATTACCATTCGCATGATACAAATGGAAAACTGAGGCCCATAAAGGTAAAAGCTGTGATCCATCCTACCTCTCTTCAGATGCCTAAAAGCAGGGCACCTAAAGCTGTTAGTTGCCATAAATTCACTCCAGATTCAGTGGGGAGAGGGGAAACTTCAGAGCACCTTTTATCCCATCTGTTTCAAGATGGGGCAAATCACCTTCTAGAGGTACCTCTTCCTCTCCACTTTCCATAGCAGAAGCCAAGATAATTAGCTTCCACTGTGTGCTCAATATTCAAGTACTAAGCCCAGATGAAGTGAATGCTGCCAGAAACAACATTTTAAGGAGAGTGGCATGAAATCCTGGTTTAAAATTTCCTCTGGCCCTTAATCCAAGGATCCTAACTAAAAAGCTCAACTTCTAGATAAAAGCACTAGATGCTAGTTTACTCAAAGCACTGAATTATTTACATACTGATTTTCCACCTCCCAGATTGATTTCACATACCTGCTGCAATTGAAAAAAAGCTGTATGTGTCATGGATAAAAGTTTGCTTGACCTTCAGTATCTCCTGAGTCTCAAAGCTTCTTGAGAGCTGTGACACTGTCATCTGGGATCTGAGCAGGCAAGGAGCAAAACTCATCTAGTGAAACGCTCAGCAGATAGAGGGGGTTCAAACTGCACCGAGACAGGCTGAGGCATTTGTATGATTAAATTGCTCAACTGCAAACTTGCTGTGCCTATGGCTTGAGGATATTGACTGTAGTCCGGGCATTTCCTAGCTCCCACATCACAGTAACACCCACTTCCCAGAACGACCCTGGATTACACAAGAGTCAAAAGGCTTTGCAAGCATGCAGTAAGCAAGTGGCAATCATGAACAAACAGGCACGCAGCATTACATGCTGGATGCTGGGCTCAGTTTATACCCTGGTAATACTTTAGCCAGCACTTTAGTTGTCTGAGCTTACCAGATCTAGAACAAACAAACTTACTTATCTAGGACCAGGATTTTAAAAGTGATCAGATTGACAGTGCTAACACTTCGAGTTAGATGGAGAAATAACTACACATGAATGACTGTGGCAGATGCATTCAGCTCTACATTGCCAGAAAGAACTGAAACTCAAACTCAGAGTAATGATAGTGAGGAGGAGAAAAAATCTGGAGACTTTGTAGTTTTTTTTGTTTTTTTTTTTTTTGTCATTAGTTATAAAATATTATTCTTTTTTTACCCCAATTCTAGATGATCTGCAACAAGTTTTCTGAGTTTTCTGATATATGCTACTTTTATACTAATTTCTTTTTTACTAGATTTTTTTTTTTTTTTTTTTAAGTAATTCTTTCCTTTGTCATTCTTCTTTACTTCACATTTTACATCAGGCCTCTCCTAAGGGCTCTTCCTTCCTGGAGTGTTGCATAGGAACATGAAATACTGGGATTTTGGCATGGGGAGGAAGACGGCTTGTGCATTTTCATTAAAATATCAGTTGGAAAAATATAAGGGAAAAAAAAACAACCAACCAACTGAACAAAAAAACAGCAAGCAATACCCAATGGGAGAAGGGACAACACCAGACACCTCACACCTAACTCATTGTTGGCTCTGTGGTGGAAGCTCATACATCACTCAGGAGGCAAGCTCCCCTCTAGGAGCTAGGCTTGGATTTGATGTGATGAAATTTGGATCCCCTGTGATTATCAGACCAAAGTCACAGGGAAAAAGCCTGGAAAATCTGAACAAGTAAATTAAATCTGTAAGGTGTGAGCATTAGTCACCCTTATTTTCCTCAACACTAGGTAGAAGAATAGCCTCTACTTTTCATTTCCCCCAAATGCTACTCTGCAAGAACAGCAAAACATGCCTACCATTTTTTAAAGAGATGTCCATGTAACCATAACTACAAGTTAGTCAATAGAAAAATACATAATAAATGGCTGTTATTTCAACTCTTTTGTGAGACAGTTAATTAGAAACTTCATTTGTCTACATGGATTGCACTTATTCAGCTATATTCTAATAAAATGTGCATTGCTTCTAGTGAAGGGAATGTATTTCCTATTGATGTGCTATGAACTACTATACAGAGAGGTGTTATTATATCCCTGTGTAATAACAAGCCAATTATAATGATCAGCAAAACCTTTACAATAAAGTCAATGCATGAGGAGTGATTATCATAATGCATTCTAACTGTTCAGTGCCATAAATGCTTTGCAATTAATTGTGGAGCATATCTATAAATGTATTATTAATGCTGTATAAAAACCCATTGACAAGCAACCTTTACATTAAAAAAAGATAGCAGGACTGTAATGCGTCCCTGAGTTCACCTAGGAGGTTGAGCTGTATTTACCAAGGCAGATTTTTTTTTACAGAATTCTATGTTTTATTTCCTCCACCCTCCTCACCACTTCTTCCATCTTTATTCTGTTACACAGAATCCAGTTACACACCATACTGGATTTTTGGTCCTTTACACATCATTTTGGGCACAACTAAAAGCTTGCACTGGTGTCTTAATCCTATGACACTGACAGCCCATCTTTCTTGAAAGCCAAAGGCACTAGCCACAAGAAATAAGCAAATAAAAGTGTATCATAACCTACATCGGCAGTGCATAAAGATTGAGAAGAAAGGAGTCAAAGTTACGTAATTGATCAAAAGTTATGTGGTACCTCAGTGGCAGAGAGAACTGATATAAAAACCTCAAGGCAGTGAGATCCCCAGCCTCTCCATAGGCTCTTCTCTAGGCTCTTCTCCTTACCAGTAAACTACTAGGTTACAGATGCTATATGAAAAATATGCAGTATGGTTAGTTTTGGTCTGTCCGTCCCCACCCCCCCCCCTTTTTTATTTCCTTAACACTTTATTTTAAAAGGTTGTCCTGAGGACATGTGCTAGAACACAATGTCCTGTGGAACTTTTCCAGTTCCTATTGATGGGCACCCTTCCATCGATTTCAATCACGATGGAAAGGGCAGACGTGAACAGAAGTTTGATTTCCCTTATACAATTTCAGCAGGTGAGTACAAAGTGGAGCACATCAGCCTTCAGTAGTGTCATCGAATATAAAACATTACACATAAGGATCTTCTGGAGCCCTTTTTCTCCCCCAGAATTAAGTTTTACCAGACAGAAGAGAGCACAAACAGGGTCATCCAAGGCTACTTTGAGTTAACTGATACATTTGCATGCAGCACTGATGGTACCTTCTGCTTGCTTGAAAACAGGACCTTGTGAAAACAACAGGGAATCAGCTCTCAGTATTGTGGTGCAGTCGTGAATTTCTAGAACACCAGAATATTTTTCATTCCTCATGGTCTGTGATTGGCCCTATCACAAGTCACAACTAGAAAGAGAAGACCTCAATGACTACTAAAATACTGTTTCTAGATCAGCCTTATCCTGAGATTTAAGGAAGAACATCACTTTTAAAAATTTTTTTAACAGATATTCTGTTCTGGAATGAAAACAGAGACAGATTTCCTTTGAACCTAGTGGCATTGTTGAAGAAGGCTCCATCACATGCACTGGGTTCTAAAGTTCAGCTCTGCCTCTGGAAGACCTTTGCCTCTCTAAGACTGGACTGAATAAAAACAAGAAGCCCAGGTATGGGTGAGTTTCTTGATTCAGCCCTGGACTTAGGGAATCCATGTTTTCATTGGGAGGAAACCAAGAAACGTGGTCCAGAAATGGCCAGAGAGATGCTCAAGTCTATGCAATATATGATGGTCCTTGTAGCTCCAGGTCCAAATTCTTCTCCAGCCATGACCAAATAGGCAGAGAGACAAACTGACTTCATAAATTGACTGTATCTCCAACAGCTGTTCCTCAGTGCCCACCCTGCCAATGGTGCTTTGCTAGTGCTTTCTGTGGGTTCTGATACTTCTTCAAACTCTGAGGCAAGAAGGCTGCCTCCCAGAATGATATCAGGTTCTTTTCCCTTCTGACTCCTGAGCTCATCTCCCTTCCCCATGGATTTTTTTTTTAACATAATATTAGATTACTTTAAAACAATCATTACTTCTTTTTTTCCTTCACCCAGAGAACTACAGTGAGCTATTTAATACTGAACATGCAATTAATAGAGAGAAGATACCTGGATTTAGGTGTGGGCTGTGTTTTCTGCAAAAAAAATTATCCTGTTAGAAAGGTGGAAAAGAGTTGACCAATCATATTTTGGGCAAATTTAAGTAAGAGCATATATACAACACTGTGAGATTTAGAAGTGCAATGTAGTACGGAGTTGAAAATCTTTCAAACTGCAAGGGAAGATAAAGAATGAGAGATATGGTTTTTAAATTTGTGGGCACTGAAGGAAAAAAGAAGGTGGAATGCGATAAAGGTGTGGCAAATTACTTGTCCAGAGGTCTTGAGTTGAGACCTCAAAAAATATGAAGACAGATCTGCTACTATCCAACCACCATTTCTGTCCTGAAAAGTGTACTGGTCACAGCCAAGTGTGACACACGTGTTCTGTGTGATCTTCACAAGTACCTCCTTGTGCCATCCACAACTTGAGCTATAAAAGATATGGGTGAGAATACTACAGGGCTTATGATGATTTTGGTAGAGTTAATGGTGGTCCCTAAAGATGTGTTCAGGACAGATCAGCTTAGATATTTCTGCCTAGTCGTGACAGAGAGAACATTATCTCCCTAGGTTACGGTTGGACTGGATGATCTTGCAGGTCGTTTCCAACCTTGCGATTTTATGATTCTATATTTGTTTGCCAGTGCTGACTGCCTGGTCCTGCTGAATGACTCTAGGACTGCTAAAAAGGAACTGAGGAGAAAAAAAATCCGTGCAGGCAAAGTAAAAGTGGGATGAATGGATCACCATTTGGAAACAAAACATTTTGTCATCCCACTTTCCAGCTTTTGAGGTGGGAAGTAATAAAGGGAGCTCAGCAAAGATAAAAGCCAGAGAAATGCCAGTAAAATGGCTTCCATGGAATCTGGCATCCTAGGCTAGACATGTGATTCAAATAAAAGAATGAGATGGTACAAGTCTGATGTGTGCATATTTTCACACTCGGACTTCTGGCACATGAGTAAAGCCTAACCTTAGAAGTGCATGACAGGAGATGCTGGGCTCTGCCAAGATTGCCACTTCCTTATTTACTCTTAGCTCTCTTCTTCACACCTTCCTTGTGGTTGTATAGACCTTTTCAAAGCACTTCCAGAGAAGAAGGAAATAATTCCACATGGCTTTGTTATAACAGAGTAAAGCCAATCCAACCTGAAGTCATGTTTGATTGTAGCAGTTAACCTCGCCTGCATCTGGACAGGAAGATTTCTGAGACATTTTGGCCAACAGCATGAGCCATAGAATTCTGAATATTTAAATGAAAAATAGCTAAATAGCAGATAGTGAGTGGAATCTGAGGCTACGTTCATCACAGACAAGCCCTGTCAGCTGCAGCGGAGGGCTAGTGAGAGTTAGAAATGCCACAGATGAAATAAGAAACAGATCCAGACTTTTGTCCCCAAAGACAATAGGCCTTATAAATTGCAGAGAGGTCATTCTGGCCCCATCATAATTGCTGAGCTGATGGACGGGAATAAAAAGAAACAGATTATGGTGCATGAGCAAAGCACCACAGTATTGCTGCATATTGTGAGTGCTTGGACATTTTGTTCTGAAGCTGGAATAAACCATAAGCAAACAGATAATTTCAGAGCCTGCATACTGAATAACAGCTTGAGAAATGATGCAAGTCACTTGAAATATGACAGTCCAAATCTTCCAGCAGCTGCTATCACGTTCCCTAAACAGCAGACAAAAAAGACACTGCACACACCTTCTGCAAAACATACACAAACAAATTTTCTTGCAAGCACAAACAGACACAAAGGCTTTTGTAGATTTGTGAAGTCTTGCATGCAGAAAGCACTGCAATGTGTCAAACTGCAGGGTCTCCTATAAATCCCTCTACTCC
The DNA here is from genome assembly GCF_019238085.1 of Lagopus leucura. Lineage (NCBI taxonomy): Eukaryota > Metazoa > Chordata > Aves > Galliformes > Phasianidae > Lagopus > Lagopus leucura. The sequence goes on from NW_024962253.1 coordinate 2,257,296, forward strand.
CTCTCTGCAGGACGCTGCTACCTTTCAACTAAACAACTTGAGACTTTGACTTTTTTTTTTTTTTTTTTTTAAATTTTCTTTAGTACAGGAACCTTCTATAATTTCTTCATAAAATACAGGACCAGAAACCACTGTGAAGTGTTTCTGGGTAGAGACGTTAACACTGAGCCTGGGTAGCACACTGTGTGTGTCTTTGCATGCCTTCCTTTATGGACCTTCCCCCGTCCTTTGAGAGGAATGTGGAGGCAATGGCGCATCTAAGCATCACTAATAGAGTGTAACTAGAGAAGCAGGAGAGTCCTTTCCTTTTAAAAAATGTAACTCCCAGAACACGCTAGTGGGACCTCAGGGCTGTGTTTATCACAGGTTAACCCTGCCAGCTGCAGCAGGAGCTGTCTAGTGAGGGCTAGAGATACCTTGAACAAAATAAGAAATGGCTCCAAACTTTTGCCTCAAACCACAAAACAGACTTGAAATCTTTCCCTAAGTTTGCAAAACTTTAATTCATTGATATCTACAAAACTAATTTTAGAGCTGAATAGAAGACAAAGAACTAAAGTCAAGTCATCAACAGGATGAAAGTAATAGAAAATTCTTTCTGTTTAATTGGGATTTGTCTTACTCAGAATATAACATCAAGTTGTAGTTTACATGCCTAAAACGTATCAGACAACATAACACATGGCAAAATAACTTCTGTGGAATCAAAGCAAAATTTGGGCAGCACAAATGTCAGACAAAGATTTTAAGATATCCTTGATGTAGCTAATTATACTCTGATTTTTTCTGAAAGAAATACAGAATTTTTGCCTTTTTGTCACGTTCTATCAATCTGATCACTGCTGAGGTCTTTATAAAATGTTGAAGGATTCTGACCTTCTTATGAGATATTTGGAGTCACATGAAGCATCTGATAGAAGAAATACTCCCATGTAACATTCTGCAGCTTGAGCATTTGCACACACAAATAGGCAGGAATGCAAGATGCACAATTTTCCCATTAATTTAGACTGTTTCCCAAGAGAAATGTATTGAAAATACATTCATTTCTAAGTCCTGTGAGATTAGGCAAATGTAAATAATGCCAGTTTTTACTGAAAAGAATTGTATTCTTTGTATTGCTCCTAGTCCAGTGTGGGGATTAACAGACAAAATAATAAAAACAGCGCAACTAATAAGGGGCAGTCAGAATTTCCATTTTGCTGGGATGAGTGAAATTTGTGCCAAGCAATATTTTGCATTCCTTCCCAAATCTAGATGGTCTGATAGTCTAAATTCATACTCACATGCTCCAAATGCCAACAAACCCACTTTTGTTTCAACTGAGAATCAAGACACAGAAGGGATTAAAGACCAATGAATTACAGGCTGTAGAACAAGGAAAAAAATTATCTAGCAGATTCTGCTTTTGTTGCTGTCGTTGGAGTAAATTCCAGACTCCTACCAGCTTTGGGTTTTGGGAGATCTTACTGGGAAAGTCAAGGGCACGTGCTTCAACAAAATCTGGGTATTTATCCTTGTGTAAAACACAGTCTCATTGCCTCAAGAACACTGTTCACCATTTCCAGTTACAGCCTCTTTCTGAACTACAGATTCAAACAGCATCACATCCTCTCTTTAATACCTTGACCTGGCACCAAAATTCCCTATGTGTCAGAAGACAGGGGTGTATTTAGAGCATGGGCTTTGAGCAGACTGTGCAGTACAGAAGAGATGTTTAATCTTCCAAGCCTTTCCCCTTTCCTCATGTCCCATCCTGATACATGAGTTGGGTATAATAAGCTACAACTTAACAACTTTGTTGTTGAAGTTGACCTTTATCTTGCAGCCCTAATGAAGTCTTTTGATGTGCTCCTAAGATACACAGCCTCCTTTTTAGCATTCTGTTTGCCTTGCCTCCTTTAACTGGTGGGCTCACAGAGAACGTAAGTTTTCATACAATGCCTCCCTTGGGTGCCAATTGTTCTTTTCTCCCATAGTTGCCCTTGAGTCATGCCGTTCTGAAACATCACCAGCCCACAAGCAGCCTGACAGTGGGAAATTAGGACAGCATGTCTTTCACACCAATGATGAGCACACACATTTGGCCCTACATTATCATCACCACCGACAGGAGAAATACGGAAGCGGAGTGGGTAGAAAGAGATGAGGCTTGTAAGTGTAGGGGAGATAATTAGGTAAAATACAATGGAGAGGGAACTACTGGTGTGACAGATAATGTGGAATCAAACTGCCACCCGAGCCCTTTGCGGTTCAATCCTCTCCTCCTGAAAGCATCTGCTCTTAGCAAGAGTTTGAAAACCTTCCCCAGAAAACCAGGCATGTGTTCTCTATTTGCATTTAAAAAAAAAAAAAAAAAAGTGATTGGGAGCTACATACCCTGTAGGCACACTGAGCAAATTGGCCAGCCTAATTATTATTTTTTGGTATGTCTAATTAAATAGACAAAAGGCTCTCCCTTCACTCCCACTGTCGACATGAGCTCCAGTGGAATGTGCATAATGTCCCCTCATTTGCCCAAGCAGCTGAGCCTTTCCCTTTCCCCATAGGAGATCCACACTGACAACTGCCCATAGCTTACCCACACCTACTAAGACATGGAGCCAGATCTTCAGAGGGGAAGGAAAAGGGGGCAAATTGACCCTGTTCTGTTAAAAACCACTAGAAGATGCTGCCTTGTGTGACATGCTTTGTTGCAGATTAGAAAAGTGCTCTGTCCCTTGATAGAAGAACTTGCCACTGCAGAGCCTTTTGAACGCTTTCTGCACACTGCTAGCAAACTCCCCTGAATTTACTTTATGGGGACTCCAGAAGTGCCATATTTATCCCTGGACTTTCGGGCACTTTTCCAGTATTCAGTTCTTGCCCTGCTTTGTAATTACACGACACCGCAACTCTTCCTTACAGAGCCTCTGCCTACCTGCTGGTTTCACCACTCCGTGACACCAGCCCTCTAACTATGAGCTGTGTACAAAATCTTCCAATGACTTGAGTCACTGGAGAGTTTCAGCCTCACACTGATGCAGTCAAAGCATCTGGAATCCAAAGCTTTCAACTGAAAAAGAATACAATTTCAGGGCCTTTTATCTGCAGGACATTTTGCTCCTTTTCAGTAGCTCGTGCTGGGGAATTTCCACTAATGTCAACACAAAGATAGAGTCACATAAATGAAGAAAAGTTTATGTCTATGTTGAAAATTAAAGAGTTTTCATATAACGCATCACTAGATGACAAAATCTATTCCCATGTTTCTATGATACCTAAGCACTACTGCTTTAACTGCATATATTGACAAAAGCCTCTATTTTGTGTTGGTTTTTTTCAGCCAAGCAGATAGGTATAGAGAAGAATGAATGCCATTATATACATATAAATATATATATGTGTGTATATTTATATATACATAAATATGCAAATTTAAGAAAATAGAGTGCAAACTAGTCCTGCATAAATGATGTTACCCATTCTTAATGAGCTCTGTATTTGATCTGACAAACAGGCCCCTACCAAGCAAGTATGCTGTAGTACCACAAAATCAGTTGTGAAAGAAAGCCTGTAAGAAAAAAAGCAGAAAGAAACAAAAACCTGTCAGAAAGAAAACCTGTCAGAGGAAACACCTTATCACCAGTGATCAATGGAATGGTCACTTAGCAAAGCCTTCCAAATCCACTATGCAGAACGGAAAAGAGAAAGACCAGCTCCTTACTCCAGCTACATCTGTACAAATCCTGAATAACTCCCTTTTTCTGAGAGAAGCCTTCAGCTTCCACAACATGTTTATCCACATAAGCTGATGCAGGTGTAGAAAACTCTTAACAATTTACCTTGTCCATGACCAGAGTTGTTTCAGTTCAAGGAGAAACAACATGGTCAGATAAATCGTAAAATGTCTGCTTTATCCTAACCACATTAAACACCTCTGCAGCTCAGCAGAACATAGGTCTGAAAAACCTATGTTGCCGTCATTGCTGTTAAACTTTGTTAAGTCAGTGCCTGATGCTTCACTTCTTAACAAGGCAGTTATTTGTTTCCCAGGCAATCTCTGGCACCTGCCTGCCTTTTAAAATCAAATAATAATTGAATATGAGGAAAGCGAGACGAAGTAAAGGAGATTTAATAAAGAGAATCTTTGCTGCAGAGGGAATTTCTTTGGCAGTGATTACGTTACTAATTGATCAGCACATTGCCTGAGAGAAGCCAGAGACAACAATTATACTTAGCACTGTAGCTGAAAGCAATGCAGTCAACTACCTCCTCGGCTTTCGCTGTCCGCTGGTTTCACCTGGATCGGTCTATTCATCTGTAAGAGAAAACGAAGAGAGACAGATATTTAACAATGGAATTGAGCATTCATATATAGAGTCATGCATCATAGTAAGCACAAGAATACACTCCCTGAGGAGGGAAAAAAGCGATTAGTAAGCAAAGAAGTGACCACAGAGCACAGGCTGCCTGGGCAGCTTCTTGGTGTGAGGTAATTCAGTGCCACCCCGTTTTACTGACAGGCGCTCTGCTGAATCACACCAGGAGAGAGACCTACTCTTTTCACTTGGGTTGTGAAATTTTAAATGTAACTTTTAAAATTTCTTATAGTTTCTTCTGAAAAAGCTACTGTGTCAGAACAGAAGTAAATTTCACCTCAACCATTGGCTCAGGAGGTTTGGCTATAATTATCAGCAGTATGGGGGAATGGTACTTGGACCTAGTTTGCCCATGTCATGGAAGTGCTGGCCATTGAGACTTTCTTCAGAGGACAGGCACAGTAAGTTAGTCAAAATCTCCCTTTCCCTCTTTTGCTTTTTCAAATGTGTTTTTCCTTTCTTACATCAGAATATATGCACATATACAAATCTTGCCATTGTGCTGAAAATATGATTTTTGTTCTCTAATTTATCCCTGTTGCTCTGTTCCTGTAAGAAAAACAGACAACCAGCACTGTCTCCAGTGTTCAGTGAGGTGCAGAGCACAGCAGACTTCTCGGCCACTCTGACCCAGCACAGCTCCTGCCTGGCCACTGGGGCCTATCATGGTGCCTAGGAGCTGGGGTCTCAGCCCAGGCTGGGGAACACAGCTGCGTCTTTCCCTTGTGCAGGTCCAGTCCATAGCAAGGATGAACATATTCCGAGAGACACACAGCACAGCACAGACAGGACACCTACACGTTTAGTCACACCAGCTGCCAGCCAAGTGCTGCCTTCAGCCGTGCTTGCTCACAGGGCTCATGTAAACACAGACACAGATGATTGAGTCCCATTCCTCCTTTATAGTGCTGGGGACAGAAGGTCACTGGTGCAGGCACACGGTTAGTGTGACTGGCCAGGTTTGGTTCCCATCACTGCCTCTCTTATTATCTTTTACCTTTTTATCTTAAAAAGTCTGAGTGCAAGAGAACTCCACATTAAAGGAGTTCCCTTACACCTAGAGCTACACAGCTTCTCAGGAGAAGTGGCAGTGGATGTTCATAAGCATCCTTACTGCTAGCGCCTATCTCAATGTCTGATGCCAGAGATTAGGATATTCCTCTGCTATTAATAGCTGGTGATACAGACTGGATCAGAAACAGCCAAGATTTCCATCTGAAAGCCCTTTCCTGACTCTTCCTCCATACCATATTAACATGGCAATGGGAATTTGCCAACTCACTGCTTCCCAATGAAGTCAGACCAAAAATTGGCTAAGTGTCACAGGATGCCTTTTCAAACCACAAAGCAAACAAACAAACAGAAAGAAAGAAAGAAAAAAAAAGCAAAAGAGGCAAATGGAGGTTAAATAAAATGGAAACTCCCACTGGGATCCATGTTAGTTGCAGCAGGCCCAGTAAAGCTGTCTTAACCTCCAGGCAGAGGGCAGAGGTGCTCAGAAGTGTACTATGCCTTGACTGCAAAGTACATTAACTATAGCCACCTCTGTGCTCTCTCAGAGTAGGGGTAAGAGGAATGGTCCTGATGGAACTTTGTGGGGGAGTCTGGGTTTGGCCTGAAAATGCAGGGATGACAATTTTTCTTCCTAATTCTTCTCAGTTTGAAGTAGGCATCGATCTGAATTATTCTCTTTTCTCTGGAAAACACTGGAAGCACTAATTTTTACCAACTATCATTACAACAAGGGATTTGCAATCTTTTTAGTTGTGATGTCTGTATCTAGGCAGTACTACTATGTAACATGCAAAATATCTTATTATTCTATTCTAATTATTCTATCTCTGTGCTTCTCTTCCAGTCTTTTTACTACCTTAGAATGAAGTAGAGGTGATTTTGCCCCTCTCTTCTTCGTGGCTAAATGCAGCTTGCCAACAAATCCGTTTCCTTTTTCTTCCCTCATTTTTTTTTTCCTCATTTCTTTCTTTTTTCTTTTTTCTTTTCTTTTCTTTTTTTTTTTTTTTTTTTTTTTTCTTCTTTTTTTCTTGAAAGTAGTTCGTAATCATTTAGATTTATTCTAATTGCTCTGAACACATATTTGGTAATAAAAAGTCATCAAACTGGCTGACAAGTAGGTTAAGATGATGGAGAGCCTCGCAGATCTTTCTGCATTGTTGTCTCGAGAGGAAAATGTACTTAGCCATAAACTGACTACAGTTAGAATCACACTTGGAAAAAGATGGATCAGTGGCTTCAGACACTACTGAGCAAATTCTATTCTTCTATATGCCAGCATCATCTAGAAAATCCAGGCAGTTTAAGTGCTAAAAACTAGAAAATACTGCGTAAACCTCACATCAGCCCCTGATTCTGCAACTATAAAGGTCTGTCCCTCACACGCAACTATCACAAGATATTAGCAGAGCCAGAAGCAGTGTACTTGTCTTCAGCAGGATGGACGTCCTGCCATAGCGCTCCTTTAACTACACTTCAGCACCTAGCTGTTGGAGGCACTTAAAGATCTATTAAACATATGAGGTCCCTGCTGCTCATTCAAAGACAGTAAGAACTTGCTTTCCAGACATTTGGAAAGAGAAGTGGTCACATAAGGTAGGAATTTGTAGGAGGTATGCTAACAGCCACAAAATTCCCCACTGAATTCAAGTGATTGCCTTTGGAACAACTCTTCCTACTTGTGAAGAACTAGATGCGGTCAGTTCACAAAAGTCAGATGAGAACATCAAGTTTTTAGCAAAATGAGAAAAAGAAATATTTAGGTAAATTGATAAATAAAAGGCTAGTGTCATTTAATGTGCACTCTGATTTATACACTTGACAATTTCTTTATAGACCAAAGAGAAAGTGCTGTATGCACAGAGCCCATAACACAAATTGAGATAGTCTTGACATGAAAAATACCCATTATATGGAGAAACACTGAGAGGAAAATAATTAAGTTTCCTCCCTCCATAGATGGCACTTTCTTTCTTCTCCCTCTTTTCTTTTTTCTTTCCTTACACAGATACCGTGGGAGCAGGCAGATGGCATGGGGAACAGGGAAAGACTAAGTGGAAAAATAAAATGTACTTTCCCCAGTCTGGGAAGCACATGCTTAGAAAGGAATTCAGAGGTTCAAGCTCTCTGCTTATTCTTCAGCTGTGAACTGTCATTGTGCAAAGAAACAAAGTTTTTTATTCATAATTACAGTTCTCTGAAAAGTGTTTTCAGGAATAATGTTATGGATATCTCTAACTTCTTGTCCTGGTGGACCATGGGAGTGTGTCAGGTGGAAGAACAGTCCTATGGCAATCAACTGGTCTCACAACAGGAGGGAAATATTGGAGTAAATGAGATTGTATAATCATCTTTGCCTTGAACTAGAAAAGTCAGTGACCTCAAATTACTGTTTTCAGTTCCCTTATGAGGGAAGAACTCAGGTCAGTACACTAGAGGTGGACAACATGCCTTGGTGAAGATGCCCCTTCCTGGAATTGTGAGGAGAACTTGAACCTAGAATTGATAAAGTTGCTTTTGAGTGAGTCAGCACATGAAGCTTTAAAAACATGTCATGATGCCCTAAGGCTCAGGAAATCCATGGCAGCTACTACTGTCCACCAATGAAACTTATCTTCTACATCTTTAAATGCCTCCAGTGTCATGAAATATATGCGCCAGTAGCTGCCAATACAGTCAGGAATTACATATTTTACACAAGCCTTCCTGCAGGAACTTGTAATTTTCATCAGAAGAACCCCAACCAGGCAAAGAAGAGGAAGAAACCTCAGATTTAAGAAAAACAGAAAGGTGCTAATACCAATGCCAATCAGCAAATCCGATTAATGTCATGGGCAGCCACAAGGGATCATAGGAACTAGAGATTGGCTGTGAACTTTTAGTGATTCTTATCACTAAAAAGTCTTTAAGAGAGATTTGGCATTACAAGGAAAAAAACTAGGCAGGCTAATCCAGTATTTAACTGACAAATGGACTGGACAAAATCTGGAAGGTCATCCCCAAGGAATTGTTACACTTCTCTTTGCTGCAGTGATCCTCCTTTCCTCTGCCCAAAGATGTTCTCTGTGGTCTCCTTTGAAATATGATCGTGAATTCTCATTCTAGATTATCCCTGTTGAGGAACATACTGTTTTAGTATCTATTAATCCGGCATGAGTTTATCTGCAGCCTTTCTCCTTCCTTGTAGGACACGACTGAAAATGTTCATGCTCTGTGTGAAACATGAGCATCTATCTATTTGAAGTGTTTATAAGATTCCCAACTTTATGGTCCCAGAATGCCCCATTCATGATGCAAAGGCCACTTTGGCCACAGTAATGATTTGAAAATGTCTCACTCAACATCACTGCTGGGATGTTGAGGGAAAAAGAGCCAGAAAATGTAATTTGAATTTCTGGTTACACACAAGAGACCCAGTTTTCAAAGAGGTGGCAAACAGCAGTGAAGAACCAGAGTTTTATTCACATTTACGTTACTCATGTGGCATCATGCAACCTCTGTGTCTCAGACTCCCTGTATCAGAAACTGTGGGTGCTGTATAACAGCAAAAATGTGAATCCATGCTATTGCAGAAAAAGCTGTGGGCCTTTCTTCCACAGAAGCCATAAGTAATTACTTTGACTGGGGAGTTAAAACTTCAGCTGCACTATGCTGCTTACTTTCCTTTCATTCTTTGCACCTTCATCTCTGCCGAAAACCATCCTTACTGTTGTTTTTGCACACCTTGGACAAAATTACTCTACTCGTTACACTTCATAACCTTCATTTTGTCTTTTCCTTCCCTTTGCCTAAAACCAACTCATTCAAATAATGCCAAATTCATCTTCCTATATCAACTTGCCATTTGCCCCACCTACGCCCACCCCAATCCTCCCTGCAAGTGGAAACACGACATCATTTTTCATGTCCAATTACAGCCACCATGGTGCCACTGTTAAAAGACAGCGCAGGTACTCCTGTCAAAAAGGGTTTGAGTTACAAGAAGCGATGAATTACAGCAAGCCCTTTTTCAATTCTCTGCAGAAATGAAATGTCAGAGCTTGCTACTGTATTTTTCTCAGCACCATCAGCTACAGGCCTCTGCAGGAATTAGACAGGGGACAGACGCTTTTCTGTATCGTGATTTTTTTCCCCTAAGGTTGTCATTTTCTTCCCCACCAACCTTTTCGTGCTCCCCCTGGCTTTGATATTAATTTAGAGCAGGTAGAATGATCATCTGCAAAAGAAGAGTAGGAAACAGACAGCTGATTTCTCACTGTCTCCATCTTTCTTCCTCTCGCTGCTCCTACTATCCTTCCCTTCCTTGTCTCACTTTTTCATTATTCATTAAATTACACAGGGTTTCTAGCCAGGACTAAGGCTCAATTAAGCTTGATGACAGACAAACAGAACTGAAAACAATAAGAATGAAGGGAAATATTAAGAGTGGAGACTTGCCTTGAACAGATTCAAATGAGACCAGAGATAGGAAGGAAAACTGAGGAAGGAGCTGTTGAAGATTACTGGAATACCACTAAGAAATACCACTAATCATTAGGAAAATAATATCCTGTGCAGAAGAGAGCAGTGTTGGGCATTATCTGCTGGCTATGCTAAAGAATAAGACTCTTCAGAAGGCAAAAAAGTTATTCCAGAGGTTGTAGGATGCTTGAAACCATAGAAGATGACCACACTGATCATTTACATAATAATAGTTTTTCCTCCCCCTCCTTACAGGCCTTAAGAAATGTGATTAACAGATAACAGATTGGGTATATAACTGACTGGGTGTATGATTAGGTTTTGTATCAAAAACTGCTAGAGAAGGTAATCCGTTCTCCATGTTTACTCATGTTCCCAAAGAATCAGGCTGTTACAGTCTAGAAAGTAGAGAGTTAACATCTGACAAGTTCAGATTCCAGCTGTATACTGGCCTTCTGGATGAATTTGTTCATACTATTATATCGGTGTCTTTCTCAGCTTTCTCTTCTGTAAAATGAAGGTAAGAACACCCCGATGTACCATGAAGGTTGTTGGTGAAAAAAAAATCTTTCTAAATGCTGGTGTTAAAAGCAAGTTCTGTAATTTACGTCTGAATGATGTGAGTAGCAATAATGGTGAATAAATAACTCTTCCTGCTCAACCACATTCTGTTGTGCTGGGTATTGTTCAGACATCAGTCCTCTAAATTAATGATGGAACACTTCTTTGGTCTGATGGCAAAGGATGTGATGTTGATGGAAACTGTCAGTTCTTAGCAAATGCTTATTGGGCATTAATGTGTCTGTGTACCCAATAGACGCTGGCTAGTCTCATAGATGACAATTTCATTCTAAAGTACCTTGATTGCTAAAGATGTCATGCATTTCTTGGTGATTCCATGACATAGCTCAGATGTTAATTGGAGGCATTAATTTGTTAGTAACTGCCCTGAAATTTCCTGAAAATATGTCTACTTCTTATCATTTCAGTGGAAAAGATCTTCCTGTTCAAAAATGCCACCAAAAATACCAAAAGTACACAACAGTAATCCCAGTGAAGTCTACACAGTTACTCTTGCGAGTAAAGGTATTGGCATGAATGCATTTTAAGAGTGGGTCATAACTTTTAGAGCACTGAACAAAATCTGCTGTGATTGAAGGCCCTAAGGAAATGCAAAGTATATTAGTGTCAAAGTTGGAAAGGCCAAGAAAATCACCTGCAATTGGATTGTGTGTGTGTAATTGCAAAGTTCAAGTAAATCACTCTGTACCTTATTCTGAGTGACATAATTGAATTACAGTGATCTAAACTAAATTGCTATAAGACTGAATCCAAAGCAATCTCCTCTCTGAAGAAAAAAATAAACTCATGGCCCGGGTCCTATGATCAGGGAAATTTCCATGAGAGTTACAGAATCAGAAAAGCTGCTTCAGCATAGGTCAGCTATACAGCCAGTCTTCTGTATTTCTGTATTTCATCTATAACACAAAAAGAAAATGCTTGTTCCCATGAGAACAGTGGTTAGTGCTATGGTTGCATGAAATGCCATGTGAGTACACCTTCAGTATACTTCTGTGTGGGCAGCATAAACTGATACAGTGCTGGATTAATGGCAGAGTAGGGGGAGTAAACCTTTAAGAAAGTTTGGCAAAAAAAAATCACAGTGGCTTAATGAACTGTAGTAATGAACTATACCTGGAATACAGAAGCCCCATTTTGTGAGGCTTCATCCAGACCTGGGCACTCAGCATAAGAAAGATGTGGAACTCTTGGAATGGGTCTAGAAGAGGGCCACCAAGATGATCAGAGGGCTGGAGCATCTCTCCTATAAGGAAAGGTTGAGGGAATTGGGCTCATTTAGCTTGGAAAAGGGAAGACTCCAAGGCGACCTCATTGTGGCTTTCCAGTACTTGAAGAGAGTGTAGAAAGAGGAGGGGGAAATGGCTGTTTATGAGGGTGGATAGCAACAGGATAAGGGAGAATGGTTTTAAACTGAGATGGGAGATTTAGGTTAGAAATTAGGAGGAAGTTTTTCACACAGGGGTAGTGATGCACTGGAACAGGTTGCCCAAGGAGGTTGAGGATGCCCCATCCCTTGAGGCATTCAAGGCCAGGCTGGATGTGGCTCTGGGCAGCCTGGTCTGGATGTTGGCAACCCTGCACATGGCAAGGGGGTTGAAACTAGACAATTATTATGGTCCTTTTCAATCCAGACCATTCTATGAGTTTGTGATTCTATGATTCTACTGACTCTATTCCAAACCTTATATAGCTAGTGGGCTTTCAATTCCTTCCCACCATGTTCTTCTCTGCCTGACCAGATTTGTGTCATAGGCATGTTCATAAATAGACGAGAAGACCTGAAATAGGCATGTATGAGGTATGAAAAAAATATCTTGAAGGGTCTAACCTTTACAAATCAGTCAGTGCTCTGGTGCCTACCCCCGAGAATGATTGCTACTGGCCATCCCTGCACTCAGAGTATTTTCTATATATCATATAAAACACATTACAAACCATCCATCTAACTATCGATCCATCTTTCCACTTGTCTTCTGTATATAGATGAACCCAGAGGGGGCTTAAGTTCACATTCACATGCAGAGCCTATAGCTTTGAATCCAAAACTTCCTCACTGCAAAACAGTTTGGGCTTGATTTTGAAGAAATAGCTGATTTTGTTAATAACAAAATAATGACTTTCCAATTCCACGGATGTGTAGGTTTGTTCCTGGGGAAGCTGAGCACGTGGTGACACTGTAAGTGTCTCTGGTTTCGAAAGAAGTGACTAAGTCTAGAGGGATTTATGGACCTCTGTGCTTTGTCCAGCCACCCACTGCTCTGCAGGCTTGAGGACAGTAAGAGGAACAAATCACAGGATGCTTGGAACAACAAAACCTTATTATTCAAAGCAAGAGAGGCAGCAGGCTTGTTTTTTGAGCACTGTTTCATATGCAAAACTGCATGTGAAAGAGGCAAGCAGGAGGTCTCCTTAGAGCTGTAGGCAGCTACACAGTTAGACAGGCCTGGAAAGAAAGGGGCCTGAATTATGTTGACTTGTAGCCGCATGCACAATGACTAGTAGGAACTTGAAGGCATTTTTGGTTTGGAAAATGTTTCTGCACTCCATATATCCATGAGGTCATTCCATGTGGAGTGAGCATATTCAAGAATGTACCAGGTGATGCTAAGCAATAGGTAGGGGCCTTTTTATCTGATGATCCTGACAACTGAGGTGTAAGTTTGAAAGAGGAGCTCTTTTCATAAAATCTTTCCTGCAGCTACCACAAACAATCAGAATTGAAAATCTGTTAATAAACACATCAAATTCTGATACAAAACTAAGTCTTTTGCTGCCCTTTCCTCACATCTTCCCAAATACTAATGGGAATAAGCTTTCTGTACTGTTACCTCTCTAATTTCTCACTTGAGTTTATTTCAAGATAATTTATATCCAATTTTAAAATGTGCCCAAATGAACTTTTATCTAAAATGATATTCTCTATCAGGGGCATTTTCTATTAGCTAGTTCTGCATGCATTTAGTAGAGAAATCACATTGTCTTTTAGCCTAGATATTGTGATCCCATCTCTTTCATGGCAAAGCATTGACTTAATCCACTTATATGAAAGTAGCCCATAAAGATATGACCAAGATAGCCTTAAACCAGACAGCATGGCTAAGAAATAACAATATATAGATGGTGGCATAGAACTTAAATGAATGCTGGGGGTCCTTGATCATTTTTGCTGTGTGTGCTCAACTCAGGTGTTTGCAGTCTGTGCCTAAACTGCCTAGTTTAAAGTTTGCTCTCAGACCTTTTCTGTGAATTGTCTCACAGATGCTTTCGGTGTTGATCTGCTCTAAAGATTCCCAGTACTGACTGCAGCTGGTAATCAGTCAGGCAGAGGCACAGCCAGGAGGAAGCTCAGGAGCTGCCTGGGTGAATAAGCATAGATATGGGGAAAGGATAGGGTGTTCACCACATATGGGACACGTGGAACAGACAATCAAGCCAGAGAGACAGATGTACTACTCAAGGCATTATGGACATAACCCCTGCCCTCTCACTTAGAGATGAACATCTGTTCTCCTCTTTTCTTTATCCCAAGCTCATGACCTCTGGCTGTTGGCACTTCCCTGCTGTGCTCTTCATTCTCTAAGCTTTATCTCTACTGAAGCAAGACCCAAATGCTGACTTTGCCAATAATGGTTGCTTGGCTTGCCTTTTCAGATTTTAGGCAAGGCCAAGCTCCCATTGACTTCAGTGCTTTGGGTTCAAAAGGAGCTTGGCCACCATCCATCCAAGTAGATTAGGCCTTCTGTGCTTGTGGCTTTGTATGCCTGGCCACAAAGATAAGAACCACAGCCAGCCCTCTTGCCCATGGAGAAATTTTTTCCACAGCAGTGCCATTTAACAAACTGAGTAAGCGGTGTAAATTAACTCTCAGCTTTCACCCATTGCCAGATTCATGAAATAAAGGCACTCTCACAGATGTAGTTGTGCAGGTGGCCTCAAGGCCTGTATTCGAGCACAGTGTCCCCAGGAAACGAAAGAGGGCATAACTGGGTTAAGGCTGCAAGCAGGGTTGTCTTTCATACTGGACTGGCTCTGGTCTGAGCCAGGAGCATATCTTCCCCCAGCACAGATCCTACTTTCAAGAGTGTTCATGCCCTTCTGGATATACTAATTTCCCGTCCCAAGGATTAACTTCAAACATGGCAAAGCTTGCCATAGGAGAGCAGGTAGCTGTCTGCACTCTAGGAAGGCTAAACCTAAACCTGTGTCATATAGGTCTTTGAGGCATTTCTGAAGCACAGGAGCTTCTTTTGTAAGGCATGTCTCCATCAAGATTCAGGTGGTACAGCACTCAGTTCTATCAGTTTGCAAAAATCATTATTTTATGATAACCTGAAATAAGCCTTGTTCAAACACAAGGAAAAAAAAAAAATAACCCCCCCAAAAAACAACAACAACAACAACAAAACACCACAAACAAAAAACAGTAGCCATGCCACCTTCTCTACTGGTTTGTCTAAACCACACCTCTAAACCACATTAGATGTGTGAAAGCCTTTCCTAAAGATAAATCTCTTAGCTGTGTGTTGGATCAGGGCTGCAGTTCCCGGAGGAGCATGCAAAAGAAATAAAAAACTAATAATAGTAATAATAATAATAACAGCAAGCAAGGAAAGACACACTAAAAGAATATCTTTATCTTGACAGTGCTCCTTTAAAGAAAATCTTCTGTGAAGGGGCTTAGAGAGCTAAATTTTGCTTCAGCACTCTTTCACAGAGAGGAAATACTTTCTGGAAGGAGATTTTAAACCCATCCAGCCACCCAATTAGCCCTCTATTTTTTCCTAGTAGTGAATGAATGAATAAGTGCTAACAGAAACCTTGTAAGTATTAGTACAGCTATCAAAAAGAAGAGAAAGCAAAAATTCTTAGTCCCCTAAACACTTCCCGTATTAGGAGAAGCATAGAAAGATTTGGAAAAAGAAATCCTCTGCCTGACACAAAACTACCTTTTTTTTTTGGATTCTTAGTCCTCCGAGTTTCCATGTACATTTCAGCCAATGCAGAATCAGGATCTCTGACTTGAGAGGAGCTGCCCCTCACCCCCACCTATGTATAACTGGTATCATCTGGTCCTATGTTTTGACAATTATCTATAACATAATTACAAGACTGATGAGTATTGCTGATTAATTATGCCACCCTTCAAAGTTGATCTGGGTACTTACAATAAACAAATATCCTGGTTGGGCAACAAAGGTGATTTTCTGTGCCTGTTCCAGCCAGCAAAGGCTAGTAATTTCATCCCACCAGGCAGGGATGTGGTTGGAGACTTGCAGCACTGCTTCTGCTCTGGTTTCCAACCACACCCTGGTTTCCCCCTCCCAAATGATAAATATTTCCTCTTTGTTGAGAGCTATCCAACAAGAGCGATGTCTGATACTAATGCATCACTGATGCTTTCTTCCTCTAATTATGCTCAAACATTGCCTTTCTTTCTTTTTCTCTCTGAACAACTACTTCATCTTCTTTTTTTTTTTTTTTTTTCTTTTTCTTTTGCATCAACATGTACCGAAGCATTAAACAAGACATTCCATTAATTTCTTCATCATCATAACTTAAGCCTGGGACATACCCTTTAAATATTCATTCAGCTATGAAAACTGGGCATTAAAATTTTAATAATGTCAAGCTCATTTGAACTGAGCTCCTGAGGGACTATTACGATACAATTAGAATAAATATGATGATTGATTTGGTGTAAAGGTTCACCTGTCCACATCTGTTAGTGGCCGGAATCAGCAAGCCACCTCTGGCATCCTAGCCGATAGCTCCAGGTTATTTACGCCCTCCTTCCTCACCCCCATCGACTTTTCACTTGTCTGCAAGCTCAACCCCCCAACTTTCTTGCATTGTGTATTCTGCTGGGGTAAGGTTGGAAGAGGCAAACTGGAGAGACCTCACTGAGAAGAGACAACTCGGGCGACTGGCCTTTCCTCCCCCTCCTCTCCTTGTGCTGTGGCATTTGATTAAAGACAGCGTTGATCAGAGCCACTAGAAGTTCAGCCATAAACTTTCCAGCAGTATTAGCCATTAACCTTTTTACAGTATGTGTCTGAACTCCCAGGGTCTGATTCTTCTGCGTGGATAAGGAGCAAGTCTACACAATGCTGACATGTTTGAACCAACGTAGAGGAGAGCTAGGCTTGCTGCTTTCTAGCAGCGTCCTTCAAAATCACAGCAAAGAAATACTCTCAAGATGTGACACATAGAATAAAAAAAAAGCACAGTGAGGGAAACCAAGCAAGAAATCATGCTACTTAGGAACCTTCTGTTTCAAACACAGGATGTTCTCAAATATCCAGACAGATAATTAAAAGATTTTCATTCCTGGGTGGGTGTTGAGTATATTTGAAAATTTGGTCAAGACTGCACAGTCTGTGCCTGCAGTGTGAATTAGGTGCTAGATGGTATAAGTGCAAAATGAGAGAAGTCAGAACCATGACCATAAAAATGAGCAGTGTTTTGTTTTCTTTTTTAATATCATCTATTTTAAATAAACTCATTGATTCTTTGAACTGGGGTGTGATGCAAACCTTTCTGTACTTAAAGTAACCTTGGTCAAGCATGTAGCAGGGGGATTGAAACTAGATGATCATTGTGGTTCTTTTCAACCCAGGTTATTCTATGATTAATTCTATGATTCTAGCCTTAACTCTCTCCCCTATTAAAGCTTTTGAGGCTTTAACATCAGTCTCCTGATGTATGGTGCTTTCCCTAAATCCTCAGCTTCTGGACCCTTGCAATTTTTTAACACAAATTTTAATACCAGAATAAAAGAAAATTCTTAGCGCTCAAAACAGGGCTAAAAGAAAATGAATACACAGAAATAAAATCTGTAATTTATATTACCATATCATGTATGATTGCTTGAGATAATTTATGATTGATATATCTTTACAGAAGGCAGTATTAATTATTAGAAGCATTATTTGATTTTTATTCTTTTGGGCTGTTTCTCTCCTATCTGCGCTTTGCTTAAAGAGAATACTGACTCTAAATCTGTCACTTTCTTTTTCAAATTCAAATCAAGTCCAGTTCCCGATTCTCTGCATTTTCTTTCCTTCTGCATTATTTACTTTTCTAAAAGAATAAAAATATGTAAAGCTGTCCCAAAACCCCAAAACCACCTTTGATTAAATTTAATAGAAAGAAAATTTGTATACATATGCATGTCTTCAGACTAATCCTTAAACTTAGCATCTGCTTTTACTACCAGCAGCCCATTGTTGTTTTGCTGTGATGGATCTAGCACTTTAGTTAGGCTACTTACCAAGGAAAGATAATTCTTCGTAACAGTTATGATCATTTGAGATTGAGGTCTGTTTTTAGTGCTTAATATCGCTTTCCAATATTTGCTTTGTTACCAAGATCTTTTTAACTATAATTCTTGAGTCTTTCATACAAATGACGTTTGCCATCTAAACACCCTTACTCTTCTAATCTCTGCGTGAAAAAATGTAGTTAGTCAATGAGGGGAGTGTAGGTCAAGTTAGATGACCATCCTTGTTATTTGTTATCAGACAACATAGCTTAGGTGACAAAGTAGAACTGGTGAGTGTTTCTAACCTGATAACATAAGGTAAAATTTCCTGGGTTAAGACTTCCATGGCCAATAAGCCATGAGCTGGTGCTGGCTTTTTAAGCCATGCCCATTAGATTCCTGAAAGGGTCCACAAGAACAAGATGTCAGTCCCTGCTAGTAAAACAGGCTGTTATCAAAGGTGATTGAGTGTAATGGGTGCACCCTACTCAGGTACAATTTCTATGTCTTTCTGGGGCCCCCTCCCAACCCCAAAGAAGAGGTGATTTAAAATAAACTCAGCCCACTGCACACTAAGATACGGAGACCAGAAAGGGAGTAAATGGTCACTTGATGTTTTCTCAGAGGGAAAGGAGCAATTTGGAAAGTCTGAACCGTGCTTGCTGTGAATGCAAAGTGTGAAAAGATTCAGTCTTGAACTCCTTTTTCAAGTCTATTATCTATCATCTTCTTCCCCACTTAGTTTCTCTGTGGAAAAGGGGTTTAGACAGTAATCTTTACCTTCAGGGCCCATTGTGAGGATTAATTAGATATTATTCCTACAAAACTGTGAAGTTTTAAAATGCTATATAAGCTCTCAGTGTTATTATAACGTGCCATACTCTGCATAACGTATACCTTCGCAATATTACCCCTTGGTTGTTCAAGACTACAGAACTGCTGCTTCTAATTGAGTTAATGGCTTCATAGGTTGGTAATTTAATAAAACAGACTGCTTAAACCAGCAAAGTTTTGATTAAATGGTGTGTGTGCAAAGGGGAATTTATATTTGTTAGAGGCTCCATGAATCCACAGAATCAAGGCACAGATAATGCCTGTATAATAGTCAATTATACAGGGAGGAAAGAAGGACAAAGCTGGAAGCCATCTTGGACATCAGGGTCATGTACTGCTGTAGTCAGATATTTTAGGCTGGCCTCAGGAGTACACGCCAGTAGGTGATAGGGTGCAAATACAGATCAGACACTGCACTTCTCCTGCCTTCCTCCTCCTTTATTTTTCTGAGTCAGGGAAGCTCTACTGCAGCTATCATGACTGTAGAGAGAACTGAACTGCTTCTTTCCATCTGGACTTGCACACACACAGACACACACATACAGGGTTAGTTGTAATGCCATAAGGAGAGCAGAAAATATGGGGAAAAGTCCTATTTACTTATGAGACAACTTTTCTTTCACTTAAATCAGAGATGTCTCATGAAATTGCCTTCCTGAAGTAAATATCCAGCCTCGACCATGCAGAGAAATAGACTGCTTAGCGACCTCCAGAGGGAGCTCTTGGCTGCCTGAACTAAGATATTTAAACCAGACGTACCCAATTTCCTAGATGGAGAATGAAGGATTTTCTCCAGAAAGCCTGCTTTATTAGGTAGTTACAATGAAGTTAGTTGCTATAACACAAAGGCTGCATTGAATCTTTGCCTCCAGCAAATGCTGGCCACAGGAATTTTGGACACTGAGAATAGCTGCAGTGGCTTCTTCTGTCTCCTGGAGCTGGTAGGGAAAGTCTACTCTGAACTTTAGGGAATAAAGGAATTAATTCCTCCATCTTGGCACTTTCATGTGCTGTAAATATCAATTCATAGCTACATCTACACCAGCACCACTGTGAGTTAAAACAATTTTTTTCTTGTATCATCTCTCAAGAGCTCCAATTTAGGCTTATATAAAATCACAGTGATCCTTTCTTTTGTGTCCTATATCCCTCTGACCCCAGAGAACAAAGGCACAGCTAGCCTGGCTATTTCGTGTATAAAGAGCAGCACCCACAAAGATAATGAGAGGTTTTCACATCTATTTGCTGAGCATTGGTAGATCATCAAGAACAGGTCCAAGCCGCAAAGTTTCATCTGTCAAAAGTCAAGCACAAACTTTCCAAGCTAAAGGCCAGCCACAAAATTCAGATCCTGATCAAGCACAGCCAGCTTAGGAGGACATTTGGCAGTTGTGGTGTAGGCTGGGCTCATATCTCATTCAGAAATCTGGCTCAATTAAACAGTTACTCACTGACATCTTTATCTGACCCAGCCAAGCTCACCAGCATGGACATCTGCATTTCTGCAGGGCTCCATTCAGACATGGAAAGCTGGTGAGGTCCCATGTGGAAATGGGAATGCTTGGCCTTGCATATTCAGCTGGAGGCTGAGGGTCTCAGGCAGGCTCACTGGCAGGAAGAGCAGTATTTTGTGTCTGCAAGGGAGCCAACATTGTTTGCACTTTGTGGGGAGAGAGCTGGCTCAGCAGAACAAACAAATATTAGAAGAGTGAGAAGTATGACATCAAAACTGGACAATTTTCTTTCTCACTAAATGTGCTGGACAACAGGTTATTGGCACTGATACTTGTTAGTCTCTAGTCTAACTTAAGGTGGGGTCAGGCTGCTTGATGAAAATTGTCCTCCTCCCTATTAAAAACTGTGAACTTTACTGAAGTTCAGCTTGTTGTGAAGCTTTGAAAAAAGACTCAGGACAATTATTTTGCTGCTCCAGGTGCTGTGTTCATTCCCCATAGGAGTCTTACTAAAGCATCATCAGAAATGTGACTTCGATTAACAGTAATATCATGCTGGGCCAAAATGCCCTTCTTCCCCCTGTGACAAGCTCACTTGAACCAGTACCAGACAAAGAGAATTCAAGATTCAGCTCCTCCATGTGAGGTGGTGTGTGTGTGTGCATGTGTGTGTTTTAACTAAATCATTTATGGTCAATAATGCCAGGTTATTATAGGTCAATAACTTTCAATTATTCACTAGCCTTGCTGTGCTCCCACTGTCAGGCAGCACACCAGCATGTTGGCTCTCGAGAAGCAAAAAGCTCATGATGAGAGCTTTGGAAAAGCAAGCACGAACACAGCTTGAGCAGAGGAAGAGAAAGCAGAGAAGAGGGAGAGTGTGAAAAGTCTTAGTTGCTCACAGGAGTATCTTGGGGAAAATTTGTGACATACTCTATCTTTCTCGTGCTTGCATGCACAGTCGGCCCCATCTTTATTCCTGGATCTCATACGGTTGGATGCAAGGGAGCCCAGATCCCAGGGATGCATAACCACAGAAGGGGTCTTGAGCTACCACTGCCTTTCAAGGCCTACAAGCTTGGGCTTAATGCCACAGTAGCCTGGGGGCTGTGTAGGAATTTGTGCATAGACAGTTAATAGTTAATAGACAGTTAATAGTTATCTGCTCTGTATTGGGTTCACAAGAGGAGATGAGTATCAGCTTTGTTCAAATATTAATGAAGAAACAAAAATGTAAAAATAAAAAATTGCAGAGCATGAAAATGAGAGTGCTGCTCCCAACCAAATTTTTGGGACAGCAAGATAGGGCACTGGATCTGTAGGATGAACTCGTCTCTTGTGAAGGGCAAGCAGCGGAAAATGAGCTTCTGTCTGGGAAGGGGAAGCACAGCATCTGTCAAAGACAAGGAGGGGACACAAAGAAGAATAATTCTGTGTTTCTGTAGAAAATTGGGTAACTACACTATCTGCCTGGAAGGCTCTTTTTTTGAGCAGCGTGTTGACACTACTTCCACCTGCTTCCTCTATGAAGCAGACCGGCATTGACAACAGCTGTGTAAAGAGAGAGACTCAGCTTGGGGAAAAGCATCACCTTTCCTGATGTCTGAGTCAGTGGCCACTGCTGCAGGTAACATCCCTGACAGCCATGGCTTTGTTGACTCCTGCATCTGCAGAGCTGCCATGGGTGATGAGGAGTTAACGGGAGCTCAGAAGAGCTGGTCCATTTTGAATGTGAATAATGGGAATACTCTCCTTCAATCGTGTATTCAGCACAGGGATGTACAGAGGTATAAAGTTAATCACTAGCTGGGCCACCCCTATTTCCAGAAAAAGAACTTTAATACCTCCTTTATCCAATGAAGTACCATTGTTATACCTGCATATTATGAAGGGTTTATTAAACCGGTGATAATCTATTCAAGATAAAGTGATCTGTATGGCCAACTGAGCACAGATCAGACAGAATGATGGGAGGTTATTGTTAAAATATGCAAATTCACATCCTATTGAAATGCAAACCCTCCAGATAAGATTTTTTAATAAATCTGGTCTTTTTTCACTGCATGAAGGTAACCTAATGTTTATTGACTTCAAGACCATATAATGGAACGTAATATCTATTAGTCAGATCCTTGCCTCTCGATTACTGGAGGTACATGTTCTGGCTCCTGAAGAATTTTTGTTTTATGGTTTGGTACAAAAGAAAAGAGATTAAAAACCCCGAAATTAATTAACTTCCCTCTACTCAACACCCCCCTTCGTCTTCAACTGCTGTCATTAGTTACCCAAGTAAAAGGAAGCAGTACCCATCAGCTGAGAAACTGTCCACTGCTTTCAGTGTTACAAAAAACAGCCAAAAGGAGAAATTCTGCAAGCACTGAGCAGTTCTGTATGGCAAAGGAAAGAAATCAAGACTTTTGAATGTCTTGTCCTACCAGGGAAGTTTGTGTAAAGTTTTATTTTACCTTCCTTTAAAAATGGGATTGTGAATAGCTTGACCTGACTTGTAGGTGTGCGGGTTTCTGGTCTGTTTAATGCATGTATTCAGCATGTTTTTTTTTTAATCTGAGGGGGAGAGGTGGCTACAAAACCAGATACGGTCCCAGATACCAAAGCAGCTGCTGAAATAAAGGCTTTTACTTTAGTGAAATGCCAGAACTGCAATAGCAAAAGTTAAGCACCCATTTCCGCTTAAAGGTCGCTTCTTTAAAATCTACATGCTGATAACAGATTGATTCGAGACTCAGTGTGCCTCGTGAAGGTGGCAGGTTTGTTTCGCATCCCAGAATAAAGGTCAGCAGAGTGAGGGCAGCTTGAAATACAGCTTCCCAGCTCCTTGGAAAAGCCTTTTCCAGCTGTTTTGAGGTGAAATAGGGATTGCAGTCATGTCTAAGGGTTCAACAGACAACTGAAGCTGAGCAAGGGAATATGTGCAAGTAGTTGCCATGCACTGAGATACCTGCAGCAGCTGCATGTTTTCTAACCCACACTAACCTGTACAGACAGAGCTGTGCAACAGCCTGAGGACAGACCCTTCACGTACAGATGAAAACCTTTACAAATTTGTTCTTCTCTCTCACAGCAGACCTCTGGCTTCTATCACAGCTTAAGAGTAACCAAAGTTAAACCCTTCCAGACATCTTGCAGGTTAGGCTGATGGGGATGTGCTGCCTGCCTGTGTGCTTGTGGTGAGAGCTGCACTTTCTATCTTCATCCCACACCACTGCCAAAACATGGCCTCTCTGCCCAGGTACCCTTCTCATCAGTCACTTTACTAGGTATACCACCAGTTACAAATTAGCACTTAATCAAGATAAATCCCATAGGAAGGATATGGATAATATGCAATGCATTAAGCCTGCAAATTAAGATGGTCTGATTTAGCCCTGGCTTTAAAACTCCTCGGCTTGCATTAGGACTAATGATGAATGGATGTACGTCCCTAGTTGGACAGGAGCTCTGTCAGGGCACAGCTGCCCAGCAGTGACAAAGTGAGTGCAGAGCAAGTACTCCGCTCAATGTTCATTAGGGCCTTCCACACTCTCCCTGCTTGGGAATGTGCTTTTCCTTGCCATGGATAGTTGTAATAGTGACACTTCTCCAGGATCTATTGACTTAATGGTCCTGGAGTTCATTAACAAAAGCAATCTGGGGGCATAGGTACCTGTGCTATTTGTCCATTGACTGGAGTAAAGAAACTGAGTCATTCAGGGAAATATTTGGCATGAAGGGAAATATCTGCCTGACCTGCATCACATCCAGTGATTTCAGTGCACTTTCAGACACTCTCTATTGCACTCTTGCTCTTCTGCCAGCCAGCTGCAGGGATGTTGGTACCATTTTGGCTCATGAAGCATGGCCCAAGTTACAGCTCAATGTCCTGAACTCTCATAGCAGATCAGTGGAGGGTAAGTGAGAGAAAACTCTCCCATTCCATTCCCCAGACTGCAGAATGAGTGATGCAATAGGATGATGCTTAGTTCTCTGTTCTCTGTGTGTAAATACAGGTATTCCTAATGAGCATCCTTCTCCATGCTACATCACACATTGCAAACATGCAGTCAGAGAATGCTTCTATGACTGTGTGAGAATCACAGAGCTCTGGCAAGCATCTTTTCCTGCCTCAGTTCCTGTAAGACCACAAAAAAAAGCCTTTCATCTATTATATGCAGTTCAGATTGTATTCTCTGAGTGAAGTCAGGAAGGAAGAAAACCTCTTAGCAGCACTCGCACACCCAGGTCAGGGTCCACTTGGATCGGTATATGCCAAGATTGAATTCTGTAGAGTGCAAGGGGGCTGCTGTTATGCGGGAGGCTTCAAGAGAAATCTGCGTAAGATTATCAGCTGGGGAGGACCTGCAGCTGGCTACAGTATGATAAGGGTTAAGGGTCTTTCTTCAGGCTGTATGAGTAATTAGGGGAAGGAAATTTTACTAAAAGAACATTCATGGCAACTTATAGAGTTTAAAATGTACTTCTCTTCATGTTTGGGTCTCCTCACAGTTGCACAAGTGTGCAAGCTCATCACAGTACAGTCTCTCCCCTTGGTGTGGTACTGCACTTATTACTGGGAACAACTTCTCTCTACAGAGTGTCTCTATTTTATGGTTTTTAAGATATGGATGCTGTCATCATATTCCCTGGAGATGTGTTCTGGTTCACAGAGAGGCTGTTTTATATAATCTCCTGTGAAAGATTAAAACAGCAGCAGCAGAAACAACAACAGTGAAACAAACCACCTCTTGGGAAAAACAAGTTGTGGCACAGGCAACAAATACCATCTCATCAAAAAATGGTGGAGACATGGTCGCGCTTCTCATTCCGCAAGAAAGTTGGATCACACACACCCCTAGAGTAACAGACATATCACCTTACCCTAAGATAGTGAGTATCTTTTACTTTACCAAACAACATCAGAGATATTTAGAAGAGTCAGGTGCTTTGGGACAGGACAACGAAGTCATGATGGCATTTCTGCATGATAAAAACAAGGCTCAAGCATGGTTTGATGCCTGCTGTATGGTATGAATGACATTGCATATCTCTTGGTGCTGCTGCTCAGTTGTCCTAAACACTTCCCAGTCCATCACATAGGAACTAGCATGGTAATGAAGTTGTCAGGAATCATCAGAGCCAGTTTATCTTGTTACCATCATGACTTTTTCATTGCCAGATGATGCTTTCAGCCAAATGTCAATAACAAGAAAGTTAGTGTGCAGATTATGCAAGAGGGGAAGGGTGCCTCTATTGTCCCCTATTCCTTCCTTTTCTTTACATCCCTTCTAAGATAAGAGGCCAGCAACTCCTGATTCTCAAGAAAGAAGATGTCTTTGCATTGCAGGTGTTATATTAAGGTGGATCCTTGTTAATTTGATAGCCCTGAAAATAAATATTGAGCTGAAGGAAGCTGTGCCTACTGTGTCTCCCAGGCTGGAGAGACCTGTGTGTGCCTGCACTCAAATGGACCATGTTTCTGACTTTATTTAAAGCAGAGATTAACACCGTGGATTTGAAATTTAGACAATGAATGTCAATTAAGGAACTAATGAACAGAGCTTAAAGCAGGAAATAAAGACAAAAGCACAAACTACTAGTGAAGGGAGGGAAGTGGTGATGAGTAGAAACCGAAGACCTGCTGAATAAAGGAGCTGAAAGTGGAAGTTGAAAAAATCTTATAAAAAGCAAGTATAATGAGTGCTGACATGGATGATTATGAGGGTTTGAACCTGTCACCCACAGTAACAAGGGCACTGGCCTTTCTCACTTGACCTCGGGGGATAATGCTGTTAGCTGAGGTTAAGGAGGGCAGGTGACGAGTTGCAGTTCAAATACAAAGCAAAGATGTCCTTTTACTTCCAATAATTAAACCAAAAACAGAAACAAACACGGGCTGAATTCTGGAATCACCTGGCAAAGTTCCCAAAATCCCCTATGAAATTCTGCTACACCATCTCCTTTCTGCATCATTCATTCATCCTTACAAAATGGCATTTTCTTGGGGGTAATCTGTTCTCAAATATCTGTTTAGAACATGCTAATCTCAATACAACCAGACTAATGCATACACTCACAACTGCATCCCCTGGAGTTGTGGGGTGCCTTGCATGACACTGAGTTCATCTAGAAATTCCTGCATGGCATTGCTGAAGTGCAGCCATTTCTGGGAGGTAACACTGGTACTATTTAGCCATGCTGCACTCAAAAGTGAAAGTGATGGGAGAAGGTAAATTCCCCTGCTCAAAGGACAGGAACAAACTGTTTATAATTTTTCTTCTACCTATTATGTGCAGTTCTAACAACCATTCAAACACTTATGTTTGACAGTGATGAATATTCAAAAAAGGCAAAGTTTTCCAGGCATGTGTACAAATATTAAAGGAAGTTGAATGCTCCATTTCATCGAACATTTTTCAATCTTATTCAATCAGGAATATGAAACAACGCCGTATGAATTTGCTGATCAATCACAGCTTACAAACACAGCCTGAAGAGTGAACATGCATAGATAACAATCCAAATATGCAAAAAAGAGGGAGAAAAAGCAACTTATAGTTACAAATCATTACAAAGGGTAAATTAACAATTAGCCAGTCATTAATACAAAGTCTTTGGGATGAGGAATACATCAACTAGCCATGAATATATTTAGCCTAGAAATCAGGAAAAGGATTATCTACCATCAACAGTGTGAAGTTATGGACCAGCTAGAAAGATGGGGAGCAAGTATATGAACAAGGTCAAGATAGATCTTGAGAAGTTCATGCACTGGCAAGGAATCAACAGTGCCAATACAGAGAAACTTTTCATTCTCATGAGTTTTTTCTTTTGATTTTATTTTTGATTTTATACCACTGCAAGCATACCTTGTGCAAGAATGCTATCAGCCAATGCACGAAGCTCTGAGGCTTAGCTTACAAACTGATCAGATTTTGAATGTTTCTTCATATGAAAACCTGTTCTACGAGCATATAACTTAAGTTATACTTAATTGTTATTTAGGCCAATCTGAACCAATTCATTTGACACTACAGGCAGGAACCTTAGGAAGCAGATTAGCAAATGTTGTTGTTGTTGCTGTTTAATGATAAAAATATTGTGAGAACTGGCAGAACTACTCAGGAGATGAAGTTTTCAAAATCATTTTCCAAAAACCTGGACAAAGATGTTTTGATTATCTCTTCATCTGTTCGTGATACTTAGTTTTCTCATTTGAAAGTCAAATAAGCTGATGTCATTTGAAATGAGAGGCGCTGCCTGATGTATGTGAACGAGAATCAAGGATTTCTCTGCAGAGTGGCTGAGAAAGCTGCCAGTTTGTGTGTGTGCAGAAGTAGTTACTGCCCTCCTGACAAAGACACCCTGTTTGGAGCAAGGACCTCTGGAGCAGTGAGCTCCAGCTCCACAGTTTGCCTTGAAAAGCGAGCAGATGCTAGGTGGAGGATTTAATCTTCAGAGCTAGAGAGGACAGAGCTCATCACATGAGTTTCTGATGTTTTCATTTTCTTTCACACATTTTTTGAAGGGACAGAAAGGAAGGTGAAGAGGTGAATTCAACTGAAACTAAAATGTGCACGCTATTTTTTTTTCCCCTATTTTCTGGCAAACATTTTGTTTACTATTTTCCATAAAGAATGATAACATTTGAAAATGCACCCCCCCCCCGTTTTTTTTTTTTTTTTTCTCCTGAAAGCTTATTTTCTTTCCTGAACTCCTCTCCCTCATATTTCAACATTCAGGCAGTTTGAATTTAAATAAAACAGCAACCACAAAAGGATGCATTTTGTAGTGATTATTGTAGTTGTTGAAAAGCCACATTTTGTACACAAACATGCACAATTTCAATCAACCTTTTTGCCAGTATACCTTCTGTGCTTATACTGCAGCTCCAATATTGTCTTTTATACCTCCAATTCTATCCAATGAACATTTTAACTATCATTCCCCTTCAAAGCTATTCTAAGGACTGGATCAATTAATTATTTTTGAAGTGCTTTAGAGACAAAGAACAGAAGGGCAATTCTGAACCCTAAATCCTTATATCTATTAGTGCTGGGGTCCAGATATCAAATTTAAAGTGCCAGGATTGCTTCAAAAGTAGTAAATAACATCTAAAATCCAGACATAGAAATTTTGGGTGGTGAAGTAACATTTTGATCAATATAATATTAAAAAATACAGATGGAGTGATTATTTCCAGTTTAGGGCCTAGTAACACCCTACATTAAAAGGAAAAAGGGAGGAGACATTAACAGAGAAAAAAAAGAAATACCAACGAGATGTGTGATAGAACTGTTTCCAAGCAGCTTAGAGCAACTGCTCTAAGACTTCTCTGTAGGCATGATTATTCCTGTCTGAGAGAAAAGCCCCATTAAAAACCATTTCTGCTCCCTCCCATGGTTTTGGGACACCATCCTGTAGAGAAATCATTGACAAGCCTGCCTTCTTCTAAAAGGGTTAGCTAAACAAATTGTCTTTCTTGCCAGAGCTCCTCTCCCTGCTTTTTCCCTTTTGTCTTTCTCTTTTCTTGTTATAATCAGAAGTGAACATTTTGGCACGTTAATTAAAAAAGTAATAGCTGCAACAGAGAAAAAAGAGGAGGTGTAAGGTGGGGGAAGCTGAAGGGGGACAGTAACTGCAGTCCTAATTAATAGAATTACTTTCACTTGAAAGCCAACCTGATGAGGAGGGCTCTTGTCCTTGAATAAATAGTCTGTGTGCCTGCATGTGTATGCATATGTGCCTCTTTCTCTCTCTCTCTATGTGTATGTAAACACAGCTACTCTGTTGCTTAGCAGCCTGTAGTGCCCTTTCATGAGAAAACAAAATATATGCAACAAACCTTCTCAAAAACACCAAGTCAAACCTTCTCAAAAACACCAAGTTCCATGGGCATATTTCTTTTCTCGTAGCTACTCAGACAAGGTGGAGAGTGGCCCTGAAATTAATGTCTCATCCAACGGACAAAGGCAGAACTAAGCTAATTGGATTCCCATCTGTTCCAAACATGGTTTCAACATCTCACAACAATAATAAATAATATGGTAATCATGGCTAGCAATTAATCTTTTAGTTTAGATTTTTTAACCAGTGCTGGATGGATCCTAATTTTGCACAAATATGGATTGCTGTCAGGACATTTCCACTGGACAAAAAAGAAGGAAAAAAAATCACAGTCTGACCACACACAATCACATCAGATCTTTGGGTGTATTTTAGGAGAGCAATGGCTGTCTAATTTAAATGCCTCCTACAAGGAAAATACAAACTGGAACTTCATAGAGTCTAATTTTAATCTAAATCCAAAACAAATGTGAACCAAACTGACAAATGACTGTTTGAAATGAGACACACAATACTTGCTTAACATTTTCCTGGGATGAGGCAGGACCGATTAAACCTTTACCATTTCACTTGCAGATAGAAACAGCGTGTCTGCCCCCTTGGGCTCTCAGCCCACCCAGCGATGCCTGGGTTGTCCTTTTGTTACTTTATCTTCTCTCACCCTTGGCTAGTTATCTGAACTACAACCTTCTCATCCCAAATACTATCTTCTTGTTCTGTGCCAGTGCAATAACTGAAGTAGTAGTCCTACACTGCGACTTTTATATTGATAGGAGTAATAAAGAAGAATAAAAGATGGGCAAATTAGCCTAATAAAATGCCAGTGAGAGCTCACAATCCCTGATATCCAGTGGCATGCTGATGCCCAACCAAGATGCCCTTCTATAGTTCTCTCTGTGTACAGTGGTTGTCATCTTTCTGGACATCCACAGACACCCCAAATCTGTGATGCAAGGGAAGTTGGCCTGTCAAAAATAATCTTCTCAATTTCCAATTACAAATCCATATGGTAGAGCTAGATGTGGAACCAAGATTGTACAAGTGCTAAACTGACAGACTGACAACATAGACACATCTGTCCCATCATAGTCACTGTAGGCAGGATGGTGTGGATCTCACAGTGTTACTGGACAGTTTTAAGATGACAGGAGTAGCCCTTGCAGGTCAGCATTACTCTGTTCAACAGTAGCCTCTCACTACAAGAAAGACATTAAAGCCCTAGAGTGTGTCCAGAGAAAGGCAACAAAGCAGTGAAAAGTCTGGATCTCAAGTCTTATGGGGAGCAGCTGAGGAAACTGGGATTTTTCAATCTGGAGAAAAGGAGGCTCAGGGGAGAACATAAAGCTCTTTATAGCTCCTTGAAAGAAAGGTGTAGAGAGGTGGGAGTATGTCTCTTCATCTGAGTAACTTGCAACAGGATGAGAGGGAATAGCTTCAACTTGTGCCAGGGAAGGTGCCAATTAGGATATTAGGAAGAATTTTTTCTCAAAGGAATTGATTAGGTATTAGAACAGGCTGCCCATGGAGATGATGGAATCACCACCCCTGGAGGCATTTAAGAAAAGAGTAGATGTCATACTTAGGGAAATGACTTTTGGGGCATTATTGGTGGTAGGTGGATGATTAGACTGGATGATCTTAGAGGTCTTTTCCAACACTGTTGATTCTATGATTCTATGATACTGTGATTACCTCTCTTAGGGCCCATCAAAAGAAAGATAAAAATAGAATAAATTTTTGATGCTCCTCAGAATACAATTACTATTAATTCAAGGGATTTCCTTGTATCAATGTGGATTTTATCTCTGTAGAAACCCCGACTTGTAAGTCACCCCACATATCCAAGTATACTTCTAATGTCCATAGCAGCAGGTGGCAATGAGATCCTTAACTACACCATTTGCTACGTTAAAATCACTTCCTTTTTTCTAACCTGGTTCTTTAGTAGTTTTATTCAGTGTTCCCTTAAGCAGCTTTCTTTGTTATAACAAAGCTATAGGAAAGAAGTAGAGCTAAGCCATGAAGATGTTACTCCATATTGATGTGAGCTCTTAAATGTCTGTTACATCCCAAATCTGAAATAGCCATCATTTAGTGACGAGAGAAATGTTCTTTATATGGCTATAGTTGTAAACAGATGGATAGATATAATGTGATGTATGGAGCTGGAACAATCAGTCAGTAAAGTTTATAAAGTACTTTGGGGGTCCATCTGGATGGAAGGTACTATATTAATGTAAGGCTGTTATCAGTGCCTCCTAACAGCATCTGACTATCTCTCAGCACTTCTTTGGATGGACAGTTACAGAAAACACATAAAATATATTCCTCAGTAGATATTTCACCCAAACTCTTTTACTTGCAATAGCAGAGGTCTAGGCTTTCATTTGTACAGACCATTCCCATTTGCAGTCACAGGGAAAAAACTGCAATAGCTCAACTCATGAAGTTGCTGGATTTGTTATGTTTGAACAATGAGGTTTCACAGCACAGCCATGGAAATAAATAGATGGTTTGGGAATTTGCTAGTGACAGGTCTCTTGCTGCAGCTGGGGACAGGATAACTGAAAAGACACTGATGGGAGAGAAAAAGTCATTGGTTTTTTGTTTGTTTGTTTGTTTTTCTCTAGGAAAATGCCAAGAATTAAATTCAAGTTGGTAATGATTGAAAAATGGACCACCTTTCTGGTGATAAGTAGACGCCAGGTGTGAATGCTGGGCATCAGAAGAAGTTGCTCAAAATGACCACTTTCCTTGTGGTCTCACTGACAGTTTGAAGAGTATGGCTGGGGAAATGGAGGAGGAGATTAATTTTACAAGAAACTGGGAAGATTGCTTCAGAACATGACTTGGAAACCAACAGAAAGATTCCATTAAAGCTCCTCCACAGCGATGGGACAGTTTTCTTTCTCATAGCATTTCTTTGGCTAAAGACACCATTTTGTATGAAATCAGGAGATATTTTCACAGAAACGTAGGGTTTGAATTCTTTTTTTTTTTTTTTTCATGAAATAAATTTATGAGTATGGATTTATTATTATTGTTTTCTGTACATCCTGAATGCCCCAAAGATTTCAGTCTGAAGATGCTGCTGAATGAAGTGTTTAAATTTCCTATAGTGCCAGCATTTTCTGCTGTGAGATGGCTTCCCTAAACTTCCCAGATTTCCTATAACACTTACTAGGCAAACACTCGATGAACATTTTCTACTGAGACCAAGGTATATAACATGCACCATACATGTAATTATAGAAATATCATCTATGGAAAAGACCTGAGCATGAGCTAACTAAATTGCTATTCACAGCATGATAGCCTTTTCAAAGATAACTATTTATTTACTAATTCACTTACTATTTATCCATGGAATCAGAATATTCCATGGACAATTTTAAGGACCTCATATAATTATTTTTGTAAACTATTTATTTATTTATTTATTTATTTATTTATTTATTTATTGGGAAAGGGAACATTTTCATGTCAGTTTTAAATGGAATTGTTCACCTTTTTCCTATAGACCTAATTTCTCTCTACTTATGTTGCACCTCAAGTGGCATTTAAACCCTTTGTTAGAGAGAATGATAGAATAAGCTGTTTCTTTCCATGAGCTCAATTCTCAGTTGCAGCAGGCTGGAAAACTGATGTTAGAATTGTCCCTTACTTACAAAACAGCCTTCTTGTGCATAGGGGTTAGTTCACTCAACTGTTCATTTTCTGAACTTGAAACTGTCATTAACTATCAAGACAATGGTCACCAAGATGAAGATAATAATTTCTCAGAAGATCTGAAATAAGAGACCATCATGAACTCATCTTCAGACTTATAAAGAGCTGTCCATCTGCATTTTAATAGGAGAGAAGAGAGAGTAAAAGCAGACCTTTAACAGCTCTGATAACACAGGAGCTACATAGTTCTGTGAGACTAATACTGACATTTCTGAAGGTCATTATGTTTGACAGCTAGGAGACAGAACTACAAGGTAATAGATATGCAAGCAGGTAGATTTCAGATGTTTTCTGTCACATACTACCTAACACATAGTCAGATGACAAGACATGAAGGAGGTAATGCTCACAATGACCCTGTGCTCATAGGTGTAGACACAAAGAAGGAACCACACAGCACATAAGCATTTACAAAGCATCCATTACCATAGCAGTATTTAGATGATGAGTAAAGCTACTATTCAGTGTAGCATAAAGAAGTTCATAACTCAAAGAGGCTAGATTGATCCCACAAGAACTGCTGAAGTAAGAGTGGCAGACTAAAGCATGTATACTGTATGAATAATTCTTTCCAAAGAGGACTAAGACAATTATATGGCTGAGGAAGTCAAGGTCAGATTATTATTTCTTTGACTACAGCAGCCAGACAACTCTCAAATAGTTGATGTGAACAGCTCTAATAGAACAAAGTCATTAAAACCCAACTTCCAGAGTTTAGGAAATGGCGTTGCTGGAACACTACCAAAGGCAGGTGAATATGAAGGTTCACACTGTTAAAAACTAGTGTTTGTAATTACTGTTTTATTCCATTTCAGCAAATTCTCAATTTCCAGTGAAGAGCAACAATAGAGAATTGAATCAACATACTTTCTGGACTTGTATAAGCCAGCAACCTTTACCTTGGTCTTAGGATGATCAAACAGAAACTTCATCTACATTATCACTAGCCAGCTCTTGATACTGCTATTTCAACAACTTTCAAACCTATGTCTATTAGTCTTATTAATACTACTCATTTGCATTGGGAAATGGAGACTGGTCCCAACTTGTAGAGGGGAAATTGGCTGTAGAGAAGCAACGTCACAGCCTAGGTCCTAGTTCAGCAGAGAGCTTAAGCACATGCTTAATTTTAAACACAGGCATACAACCTTTTCAACTCAGCATGACAGGAGCTTGTGCTCAACCTGCAGCATGGGGCAAGGAGGCAGCAGATGGGAAATTGGCACAGCAGGGGCTGACACAGCATGGTTAGCTACATGTTTTTTTGGTTATTTATACCTGTAGGGATGAGTGGGGAGGGAGGAAGGGAAAAAGAGAGAAGCAAGCATGGAAACGGCAGGAGGAAAAAAGGAATCAAATCAACACATTACACATTGAGGTATAAGGACTAAGAAAAGTTTCCTGAAGAGACAGATTCCCCAGACAGAGTTTTTTGGGTTTTTTAGTTTTTTGTTTGTTTGTTTGTTTGCTTTGTTTTGTTTTTTTTTTTTTCCTTCTCTCTTTTTATTTTTTTAGGTTTTTTTTTTTTTTTTTTTATATTTAAGTGCCATTCAAGTAGCAAAACAGGATGAAAATGCTGTTTGCTAATAGGCAAAGATATTTAGTCACTGGAGGAGGACATGAAGGAGCAGAAATGGAAGGAATTAATATCTTTTGTGTGTGATGGTATTCTCACAAAGCTTGCTAAATGTGTGAAATAAGCCCTATTTTCAAACAAGCATCTCCTAGTTAAGAGGTGAGCTACTCAGACTAGTAGGGAAATGCCTCCCATTGAGCTGAGTGTACTACAGTGTGCAAGGAACAGCTAGTGCCAGGCTCACCACCACTGCTGCTACCTGATGAAAGTGTGTTTGTCAGGAAAACAGACCAGGATCTGCAACTGGCTTCTTCATGACTGCTTTCTGATCCCTTCTCAGTGCACAACATTCCTAGATCTAGGAGGCAAACAAAATATTCAGTTCCCTGCCTTTCCAAAACTAAATGCTTGCTTTAAGTCACTTGGCATGCTGACTTTGTGCGATGGCATGATCCCTAGTCAAGGACGTGTGGTCTGAATGATGACATCATCATTGCTAGTTCAAGTGATTTTAGAATCACAGAATCATAGAATGGCTTCAGTGGAAGGGGACCTCAAAGATCATCTAGCTCCAACCCCACTATAATCAGCTGAGTTGCCACACTTGAATCAAAAAGAGCTTTCTGTCTCTCCCCTGTTAAGAAGACAAAAAGTATCCATTTGTACTAGTCTATAGCTCTCGACTCCCGGCAGATGCTAAATGCTGTTTTCTGTCCAGACTTTCTGGAGAGACTTATCCATGCTGGAGGTAAGAAAGTGGAATGTCCCCAAGAACGAACTCCCATCAAGATGGTGCTTTCTCCATGCCAAGGCTTGTGTGTCAAATATCTCAGAGGACAAACACTGAGGAAAACAGACCCCAACCTACATGGAAAATGGGTGGGAGAAGGAACAGAAGCATGGGGAATGCAATAGACCCCTTCACAGTCTTTCTACCCACTGGGGATAAAAAAAGGAACTGAACCAAGGACACCAATCCCCAAGTTAACACTCTCCCTACTAGATTGTGATGGGCCTCTTTGAGAGATCCATGCCAGGAGTTTGTTTGCAAGGTACTTCACCACTGACCCAAGAGCCCTTGGGAGTATGCTGGGTACACTTCAGAGAGCCTAATCTCTGTGTGAAACCAGCTCTGATAAAGAGCAACTCTGGTGGCCAAAAATGCCGCAGTGATATTCAAGCTGACTACAGGCTAATCCCTAGGATCATGATTAGCCTGTTTATTTTGCTCAGTTAAGCAGATTCTAATGTCCAGGGCTGGGTGTAAGCATTGCTATGAACACAATCACTGAGCTGCCAGCTCTGGGTTGCCTTTGGTCATCTAGATGGTCAACCTTGGCCCTATAACACTCCTAAGCTTTTGGAGGATGAGAAGGTAGCTCTCTATCCCTTATATTTTCTTTTCATTTATTTCATTTTCCAGATCTGAAAGATGCTCTGTTCTGTCACTGCGTAGTCTTCCCACATAGAAGGCTATTGTTCTCTTTAATTAATCACTTATTGACTTAGATTCAGGCAATACATTTTCTTTTTCATTTTACATCTAAAGAAACTATTGCAGCCCTGGTTAAAAATCTCTCTTGGTCTCAGTGAATAATAAAAGACAAAGAATTGACAGAGATTGAGAAAATGGGTCTTCTCTCCTTGTCCAGATGCTGTCAGGTTCTTCAAACTGAAAGGAGCTTGGTCTCTTGGCCTTTTGTTTTCTTTTTGCTCTTAGAAAAACAATTAAGCCATGTGACTTTGAACGAATAAGTGATTCATTTAATAGCCATCAATAAGAGAGCACACTGGATGTTTCCCGACTCTGAACCATGATATTTCCTTACATGTGACTTTTGTGCTAGTTTTCATCATCAGTGCTGCTTGCTTTACACCTTCCTTTCACTTCTGAGCACATGGTGAAGAGGGTATAAAGCATGAATCAAGTTTGGAAGAAACCACACAGTGCAGCAATGTCAGGAAACCAGACCTACAGATTATGAAGTACAGAACAGGAAATGTTCTTGCGTACTCTCTGCAAAGCACCATCTTGCTTCTGACACTCCAGATCGCTCAGAAAACTTCAGTGCCCTTTGGATACCTTCTCCCAACCAACCATTAGGGTGTGCTGCACACAAGCAGTCACTAATAGCATCACAGGAAATCAGTTTAATTCAAATTGCACACGCAATGCCAAGTCCTATCTTCAGAGATCTAGGCAAGACAGTATCTGCCTTCTCACTGCATGCGGGAGTCACTGACATCCTCAGTAATCCCTATGTTATGCTCTGAATTGTCCTCTCATGCTGCTTGGAAAAGCTGTCCATTTTTAATTCTTTGTGTTTAACCAGCCCAGCATGTCAATAACTGAGTGACTCAAAGGTTACAAGCTCAAGGGATAACAGAGGCAGAACAAATCCTGCTTGGGGCCTGAAGACACCTTAGACAAACTCTGGCTGTCTCCATGTTTTATGATTTCATGTCTTAGCATCCCAAACAGAAATAAGGGAATATGATCTCAATAAATAGAAAAGTCAACTGAAAAAGAAGTTGTAAGTGAATCTGAATAAGTCAGAAATGTTGCCAACATCTAGAATACCTTCTGCAAAAATAAGAGAGAAAAGTGCTATTGAAATACAGAAAATTGTTGGCTTTTCTTGCTTGTTTCAAAATGGTATACATATATTTTTTTTCTATTATACTGAAAGGAGAGGACTAGACTCACCTAGAAAGAGTATTTGATTGAATTTCAGGAAAACTAGCAGACTTTCTGCCTCTTCTTCTCTATCGGTATGTTTCTTTTGCATGTTTCTTTGATTTGGAAAATAAAGGTTTCTATTTCTCATTTTCTCTATTTCCCCATATTATTGTTTCTCTAGGTGACAGGCTTTCTGGTGAAGAGACCACACCTCATGCTCCCACCATGCCCAACACACTGGGACCCAATAGTGATCAAAACCCTTGCTCAGGAGTGAGGCCTTGTGCTGCTGCAAATTGCAGCAGAGATTGCACAGAAAGACCAAACCAGCAAGACACGTGGCTTCAGTCCTTACTCTGCACTTATATTTTGCATGATCATGGGCGAAACTAGACCTTTATTCTATAGTGTCACAATACATTGGCACCTCAGCACAGCCAGGACTGTTTGCATGTTACCTCTGCCAGGTACCTATGCCAAAACTGGGCAAGTGTTCCCAAACAAACTCCTGCATAGACCAGGTGACTGGTCCACAACAGTGGTTAGTTTATCTGGATACAATTGGCACGAGACTGTGCAGTGAGGAACTGATTTCTATCTCCCTCCCTCCCTCCCTCCCTCCCTCCCTCCCTCCCTCCCTCCCTCCCTCCCTG
>NW_024962253.1:2313622-2350510 GCF_019238085.1 Lagopus leucura
GGGGGGAAGAAGAGAGCTCTGATAGGGACAATGATAAATGAGTGGGGCACTTGAACAGTTTTATAGTTTCGAATAAATTCTGCAGGCTGCTGTTTTGTAAGAAGGTGTTCTTGTGTCTGTCTTAATTGGACTGAAATTTATATTTATATATATTTTATCTCTCCATCTAAATACATATCTGTGTATGTACACACATATGTAATGCATAGGTACATATACATAAAGAAAAAAAGAAGGAACGTGTATAAGCGTGTCTTCTTTAAATTCCCCCAGCCTAGGAAATGCTGTGAAGGCCATCTGTGTGGGAAAAGGCCCATCCCCAGCCCCCTCCCTCTGCTCTTCTCCTCCAGGATAGCAAAGAAATGCAATTCTCCCTGTTCCACCTCAGTGAGGAGGAAGCAGTACAAAGAGTCCCCGTGTCCATTGGCAGGACTCGGAGACAAGCGTGGGGCTCTCAGGGAAGGAAATAGAAAATAAAATCAAATGAGGCTTAATCTGAAAAGCAAACGTTTGCAGGGACAAAGCCACCGCAGGGATTGTCATTTCACAAATTGTATTAATCTGGGCAAATAGTGCTTCAGAAGCAGTAACCCTGGTGTTGTTTATGCTCAGTTCCCCTTCCTGACCTTATCTTACCTCCCTTGCTCCTCTCAATATGGGCCAAACCCTTATCAGTTTGCACCAAAGGTCCCTTCCTCAGCACAGCAATCATACAAACCTGGAGCTTGTGCACAAATTTGATAAGGATGACTGAAATATGACTTTGTTCCTTTCGTTTAACAAGTAGTGTGAGGGATTAGTGGCAGAAGATGACAAAATCACTGAGCACCCAGGTCCTCACACTTTCTTGGGGCTGCGTTGAAAGGAGCCTCAGTGTGGTTCTCCTCTCTGCATCTTAAGCCCAAGTAAACATGCAGGACAGAGAAGGTGGAGGAAGAGTTAAGAAACTAACCCACACATTAGTGAAACAGTAAGAAGGAAAGAGCAAGGAAATAATTATAACCAGGCTTTCAGCACTTCCTGTGCTCCTTTATGGTCCAGCCAACAGACTGGCCAATGTTTGCCCAGGATGGTGCTTTGCCATAACTGTAGTCTTTCAATTCAGAGAGGAAATGAGAGGATTTTTTTTCTGGTAGATGCTGGAATTTCTCTCCATCTGTCCATTTTTAGTACTTTTCCTGATCGCTTAGCATCTGAAAACGTACAAATCCGAGAGTTTTCTATGTACAGTTCTTGTCATCATGAAGAAAGGATACTGGAATGGGTATTGAAATTTCAGCTCTGTGGATGGAGCCAGAGAAAGAAAAATTCAAGAAATCAATCTTCTTAATCAACCTTCTTTTTTTCCTTTTTTTTTTTTCAATTTTTTTTTTTTTTTTTTATTTTTCCTTCTTTTTCCCAGTAAATACTGACTTTGAAAGAGGTTTTTGCCTTTTTGTTCTACAAAATCCACCAGATTTGCTTGAGTGGGGAGGGGGGTGGAGGCAATTGTTTTTGCTTAATTTCTAAGCCAGTAAGACAACACTGGTTTGAACATCTCAGATCAATCTCCAAAGCTATTGAGTTCATGTTCTGATTAAGAGAGGCAGTGAACAAAGGAGCAGAGTGTGGAGGAAGGAGGTAAAGGGGTAAAAACAAGCACAGCAAAAAGTGAAGCAGTGGAAAACTCGATTGAGACTATGAAAAAATGTGGAAAGAGAAAAGTGGAAAGAGAAAAAACGTTCTAGAAAAACAAACAACAACAAAAAATAACAACAACAGCAACAACAACAAAAACCCGCATATGCATATACTGCACCTTACTAAGAGCTCCCTGTAATCTTGTCTGTCATGCTAATTACCAGATAGAGGTGTTGGTACCTTATGCAAAGACGAGGGTGTGTGAGCACACATGCATGGCTTCTGACAGCTCACACATACAACCTGCTGCGTTTTCCCTTTATCTAGAGGAAAGGTTCGGGTTTTGTTTTGTTTAGATTGTTTGTTTCTTTGTTTTTTGTTTTTTGTTTTTTTTTCAATTGAATCACCGTCAGAACGAGCTGAATTACAGGAAAGACGAGGTTAGGCAGCTCGTGTCGCTTTTGAGAAATCCAATAAAAAAATCCAAAGGATTCCCTAAACCCCAGAACTCCAGGAAATGTGCTAGTTCCTGTGTATTACATTGTTTCCTTCCTAACATATTAATGTCCAATACGCAGCAATATGCAATGGCATGCTCTGCTTTCATTCTGCCTGCACTTCTGCACCAATTTCTTCCTCCCCTCTAAAGGTTCACTGAGTTTTGCACCTATATGCACCCCTCTTGCATTCCAAAAACGGCTAGCTTTAGCTAAACTGTACATCAGGATTTAAATGGGGTTTATGCAGAGAAAGGTGTGCAGAGGGCAGTTGATGTTGGCTTGGTAATGCAACAGCTCAAGCGACAACTAGTCATTAGCAGCTAATCAAATCGCTTCTGCTAATCCAATCAGCTTGAGAGGCTGAAGTTGTTTCTTTGCAAGGTTGGGCACTTTGGTCTCCCAAACATCGCAGTAAGTTTCTAGGGTTGGAGGCAATTGGAGCAGGACCCATGCAACCAGCAGGTGCTGGGGGATCTCCTGCAACGTGGTTTCAGTGCTATGAGGCAGAACAGGAGGAAGCCAAAAGTCAGTGTGCCCCTTACATCCTTCAGCAACATCACAAATATCAAAGTACCTGAGTGTCTGGGCTGGGGGCTGGGGAGGGAGAAAAGGAGAGCAGAGACAACTATTGTCATCCCCGGGTCCTTCTCCAGACCGCAAATTATGATCCTGAGCTGAGATTTTTCAGCAGCTGCATGAATATCATTCCACCACGTCTTCCTTACCACCTGATCTC
This sequence comes from Lagopus leucura, assembly GCF_019238085.1. Taxonomy (NCBI): domain Eukaryota; kingdom Metazoa; phylum Chordata; class Aves; order Galliformes; family Phasianidae; genus Lagopus; species Lagopus leucura. The sequence continues at coordinate 2,316,479 of NW_024962253.1, forward strand.
TAAATAAGGGCCAGTTGGACTTTGGAAGCATTATGCAGTACTGTTATGGCTGACATAAACCACTGAAGTGGCATTTTGCAGATGAGAGAAATGAGCAAAAACCCTGCAAAATCCTCTGCAGTTGGGTTTAAACGAGGGCTGTAACTTCTCACACATGTCCTGCTCCCAGTGTACAGGAAGAGGCTGATTAATCCTGTGTGTGTTAGCCTGGAATATTGCATTACTGGAAGCAAAGAAACCCCTTAATCATATTGCTAGTTATGCCAGAGGTCTGTTTTCTCTCAAGTGCATCACATTAAGGGCCATCCCTGGGCTACAGCACTGTCCCAGGCTATTTTTCTGGTTGCAGCATAAAATGCTGCTGGTTTTTTTTTTTTTTTTTTTTTTTTTTTTGTTTTGTTTTGTTTGTTTGTTTGTTTGTTTTTTCATTCTGGTTTTATTTCAGTGGCTGGTTAACCTTCAGCTAACCATGAACACTGTAGAAGTTTTTGAGGGTAGATGGGATTTTTTCTCCCCGATCTCCGAGAGAAATACTGATTTGCAAAGAAGAGACTTGCTCCTCATCTCCCTTTGCTGTTTGCTACAAAAGCAGGGGCGTGGAAGGGCTAATGCAGTATGCAAGATAGGAAGGACTGCTCTCTGTCTCTCTCCTTCTCTTCTACTCTAAAGGAAGAGAAGAATCTCTCAGAGAGAACTGCTGTCTCAACCTTCACCCTTTTTTGAGAGAACAGTTCAATCCTGATGAGGTGTCTGCTAGCTGGCAGGGCATCCATCCGTGTTCCCTCCAAGCAGAGCAAGGCTGGCATTAAGGATAGGAAAGCAGGAACCCTAGGACCATGCTCATTTGGGAGATGCAGAGCTTTGGGAGTCTGTAATGCCTCCCTAGGGTCATTATGGGAGTGGATAGGGAAAGAAAAAAAGATGTCTTGTTGACACAGTGCTTCTAGGAAGCCCAGGGGAGTGATTGAAAAACACAGATGTCTTCTGGGATGATGCACCATGCAACAGATCTCAGTTCCCACTCCCAACACATTCACAGAGGAACAGTTCTCTGTATCGAGGAATAAGGGATTTCCTTCTGATACCCCTGTAAAGTCCTTGTTGTATGTTTTAGCACATAGCTCAGGTTCAGCATTGTACCCATGACTGATCTTGTGCAAAAGCAAGAAAAAACTGACACTTGAAAAATCCCCCTTCCTCTGTACGGCATTTGCAGAGGTTTGGTAAATAAATAAAGAAATACCAACCACCCAAATGGCATGAAAAGTTCTGGCAAAGGCCATTATGAACACAGAACCAAGATGTGTGACTGTAAACGATGTCCCATAAGGTGTGAAACTAAGTAGAAATGTCTGTGAGGAAGGCCGATTATTGCACTGAACCCAAAGGAGGAGGAGGTGACAGAAGGAAAAGAGCATCTATTTGTACAAGCCACTTTGGACCTTCCCTTTGAACAGGGCACAGGGGCACTGAGTCTTACAGCCTTTTTAATAGGAGCATCTGCTCACATCCCCATCCCAGCTGGATGGTGTCTATGTGTACTTGCTGTTAGTGGGATGTGCCATGTGTCACGAGGAGGAGCAGATCCTGGGCAGGGAGCACATGCACGGCTTGGAGGCCTTTATATCACAGCAGCACGTACATTTGTTTGGTCTGGACACTTGCTTGGAGGCAGCAGCTGTATCTCCATCTTTTGTGGGATTTCCAAATGGATAAAGCCCCCAAGGGTGGATGTCATTATCAGGGTAATGCTCGTGCTAGCAAATGTGTGGAGGAAGGGGGTTTCATGGGCATCTTGCACTTTGTCTTATCTTATTTTACTTTATTCTATTTCTTCCGCTGACATCTGGAAATGAGAGTCATCTCACTCCCACGGACTCTCTGAACTCAGGCCATCTGTGGGGCCATCTTTCCCTCTCCCTCAGTTACGACCTGCCCTGCAGGAGATTGATGGCGATGGAGAAGGGGTGTAGAAAATTTCAAGGGGATGCCCACATGGCCAATAGCAATTCTGCCAAAATGGGATTTCTGTCTAGTTCAGGGGCTTGTTACACAGCTCTTAACACTTTGGTAGGTGTTCACAGAGATGGAAATGCCAAATCAACCCTATTTATTTGCCTCTTGTTCTCCTCAATCCATCCATGCCCTTTCCCTTTGGAAACGTCCATCAGCAATTTTTAAAGGCTCACATTTATAGGGTAAATTTGGGCAGATGGAGGAGTTCGTCCCATACTATCTCTTGTAAAGGACTTCAGAGGCCACATGGAAACCTGCAGCAGCCTCTCTCTGCCCATCAGCAGCAAATTTAACTGCCCCATCTGCCACCCCAGCCCTCCAACAGAACATAAAACAGGACAGCCCTTACAGCTAAAGGCCAGCTCATGCACGAACTACCATATGCAGCGGTTTTTACAGAGCTTAATCCAAATTGCTTGCATGCAAAAGCAATCCTAGCATGATCAATCCCTAAATTTGAAGTAAGAGCCTCCAAAGAATGGGGAAGAATTTCTGCTTTGTAAAGAAAACTTTGCCAAAGAAAGCTTATAGTGAGGTTTGTAAGAGGAGTCTGCATGGATTCAAGCTGGGTGTTAATAATAAAAGCAAAGAGCTACAGTGCTGGCTCCCCGCCACCCACCTCAGCGAACCCGGCTGAACCTAGCAGACGCAAATTCAAGTCAGACTCTGTAGGCTGGATGCACAACATGATCCTGCTTGTCCCATCTGTAGCAGTGCACATGCCAGTGGAGATCAGCTGAACACAAGGCAAGGAGACGCATAGGTGAGCAACTGATTTCCTCCTTCCTTCCCCCTTTTTTCTGCTCTGAGCTGGGAAGAGGACCTGGAAGTTGATACCATGTCGGTCCTGCTCCCAAAAGTCTGGCTTGGGTACGGCAAACAGACGAGGATGCACAACGTATGCTCTGTGCTATGACACAGAGACCCGTGCTATGAGACTGATGCAAGAGATATTGACACCCTGAAGTCTCCCCAGTGCTTTAAGACATTGATTCACCATTGAAACAATAGCAGTGCATTTTCCCCTCGAGCCCCCGAGTATCCATGCCAGGACCATATCCCTGCAATGGTGGGTCAGAAATTTGCCGGCCATGACCTGCTTAATGTCTTCAAGGCCTAATTGGCATCCTGTGCAATTGGTCTGGTTTTGGCTGCCAGGAGAGTGTAAATTGTCTCCTCCTTTCACAGATGGGATGGGGGAAGGGGTGACCACAGCGTGCCTATGTCGGTGTCAGGGGACTGCAACAAAGGATGTCATGAAAATGGCACTGCCAAGGCGCCTGCATATTTGGCTTATAACTTGATGAGTGCAGGGCAGGTGGCTGAGTCTATGTCATGCCCTGTGGGGAGTGGGCAGGGATGGGTGAGAAAGGAGGAAAAATAAGACTGGTGCAGATGGGAAGTGCCAGCTCTTCTCACTGAAGCAGAGCTATTCAATGGGGAAACCCAGCCAGAGAAATTTCAGAAAACTGGGAGATGAGCACAGAGTTGGTCAGTGGCAGTGCACACAACCTCAGCTTTTCTTACAGCCTGCTTTGGTGTATTTTGATAGGGAAATAATTAAGAAAAGTCTTCAGATTAGGGAAAAAAAGGAAAATAAGAAAAAAACTCAAAGATGTCAAGTAAGACTATGACATGTGTGTATGTGCACAAGAAAGAGAGGAAGAGAAACACACAGATTTTTTTAAAAAAAGCAAAAACTTCTTGGAACAAAACACACACAAAGCAATGCCAAAAACTTGAGAAGGAGAGTGGTTACACACTAATTTAATTCTCTAATCCCCCTACTCCTGTCACTGTTTACTCACTGATAAATGTGCAGTAGCTTCAGCAAGACAGCCACATTTGCAGAAACTGACAGCCTGACTCAGAGACTATTTACCTAAAGACCATGAATATTAAAACAGGTTTCCAAAAGGGCCCATCTTGAAGGAGAAGATTAGCATGGGGCCTCTTGCTGACAGACTCTTCCCTCTCCACCCCTCCTTCCCCTGCTCCGTGATGCATCTCTTGTGCAAACACTGGAGAAGTATCACCTAGCTGAAGAACTGAAATGTTGGACCGATGCCCTGGAGCTGTGCATTCAGCTTCAAACTGACAGCAAAAACACCCATCCATCAAAGAAAGAAGTTGGGGTTAGGGTTTGGGTTTTCTATTTATTTATTTATTTGTTTGTTTGTGGTGGTGATTTCTTTTTCTCCATCAATTAATTAGAAACAAATTTCAAATGCAAATCTTTATTTCCTCCCTCTTCCCCACTAGAAGATGAATTACAAACTCACAGTGCTTCAATAGATTTAACAAGGCAATAGAATTATATTCCAAAGTCCCAATCTATAAATGAGTTTGCATCTGTCTCTGAGGATGGCTCATAGAATTGACCAGAAAGATGGAAAAAGGTTAAAGCAGAACTGGGAAGGGCAAGGGATGGCTGTAAAGACCAGAATAAAGGAGTGGTTTCTATAAGGTGGGAAAGAGGAAATGGGCACAGTACCTCAGCTTGGAAATGAGAAAACAGAGTGGTAGAGTGAGACTCAAACCAGTGTGCACAAAATCATGAGTTACATCAAAGGGAATGTTGAGGAGATATTAAATGGTCATTAATGGGGTTTAAAAAAAAAAGCCTACATGGGAGAAAGTTTCAAGTCAAAACAGGTGGCTTTGTTTGCTTATGCAACACATACTTTACAGGAATAACATCTTTGTCACAGAATTTTGTAATGATAAAAACTCTTAAGAGATCTAAGAAAACCTTAAGAAACTTAAGAAAGCATTGTACAAAGTACTTTTAAATACAGTAATGCAGAAGAAAAGAATCACAGATTGCTGTAAGAAAAGAGACTCTAGCAAAGGAACAACAGTGCTGTTTTCCACTCTGTGCTGGTACACTTTCCCAGCTCATTTGTTGCTGCCCAATGAAAGGAAGATACTCCGAAAGACAGACCTTCAGCATACTTTAAAGGACTCCTCTGATGAAAGGAAGAATTGTAATATGCAGAACAAGTAGTGATGTACTGAAGTTCAGCGATCATTTATAATCTGTTTGTATCCAGAACCTAAGCACCTGGAGGAGTGGCTTCTGTAAACATTCTCAGTTTCATGTTCTAGGAATGAGATATGTGATGCTTGGCATACTACAGCTGGAGGAGTTTGAAAGCACTCAAGAAGACATCACAGACATCCAGTGCACAGGAGGTCTGTAACTGTCATTTTGTTTATCTTATAATTTGGCTTGGAAAATATTTCAGAAGTAGTGAGAGACCCTGTCCTACAGTGATTTGGCAATGGAGTTAGAAGTATAATTTATTTTGGACCTGTGTTTCTCTCTTTTCTTATTCCCTCTACTCTCTTCTGGATATAAGGAGTACTCCATTTCCAAAAAGAAGGGATTTGGGGAAGCTTTAAAACACACAGGAAAATGGTCATGCACATATATATAATGGAAGCATTCAGTATAACTCCCATCCCACAGCCTGGGATAGTAATGAAGAGCCTACTGCCTAATGCACCAGGGTTAAAGCAGTAAGACTGATTTTCTCCAGTGGACAATCACTCCAATGTGACACATTTGTCCTGATACAGACAGTGCTACTTATCCTTGAAAACGGGTAAATATTCTGGCTCTGAAGACAATGACATTCAGCCTCTCTCTTCGGTCAGTGAACTATTTAGACAATTACAGTCTGTGATTTTCCAGCCTCTCAAAGTACCCTAAGGTGACTTGATGTAGATGCTTGTTTGGGATAAAATGGCACAGCTCTGTTGAAGTCGGTGGAATTTTTCTGCTGTTTGTTTTTGTACCCAACTGAGGATCAGGTGTTTTGAACACAAGCCTTTGGGAGCACTACTGCCAGCTACTTGATGGACAAGGCTAACACAAGGACAAGTGCATTTGGCTTCCAGGGGAAAGGGCTAATAGTCATCCTATTTGCACTTTCCTCGCGCCCATAGACACCTTCCAAACTGCAGCCACGCAGTACATGCCTGGAAAACTTCTATAGCTGCCCCTCAGCTCTGCCTGTAGATTCACAAACTAATTTAAAAGGTTTTGGAAGGGTTAAAGCACATCACCACCTGCCACACAGCTTTTCTCTGGCCAACACCAGGTCCTGAAGCAGAAACAACCCCAGATCCTTCTCTCTTCTTAATTCCCAGCTGCCACGAGGTAAAAGTATATCTTGTTGTAGGAAGGCTCCCTGTGAACATGCTGAAGGTTACTGAAGGACACTTCTTGTTATCCGGGGGATGGCAAACGGCAGGAGCAAAAGTTGTTGGAAATGTCTCCTAATACACATAAAAATTCTTGGTGAACATTTCTTGTAGGTTGGATTTAACATCTCATTAAAGGTAGGATTTACTTGTAGTCAGAGGAACAAATAATGATCAGGCAAAGATGGAATATTAGGGAAGCCTTCTGGAAGTAGAAATGCAGTCAAAATACAGAGGAAGCAGAAGTCCCTCTGGCCTCAGAATTCAGCCCAGGGTCAGAATAGCTTTCACCAGCTTCTCTCTAGAGCACCTTACTCTGCAAAACCTCTTTCCAGCACCTGAACGTCTTTACTTTCCTCTACACCTTGTTTTTGTGACCCTGAGTATATGCTTGCATGAACAAATCAAACCTACTTCAGACCCAATTTTAAATGCTGTCTTTACTGCAAGCCCTGAAGTTAGAGAACAAATATTCTGAAGCGCAAATAGTGTAAGCAATGTTTCTTCATGATCTCACAGTAAACATTTGGCATCCTGGGACACTGTAGTTGGAAAAGATTTTGGAAGCTCACTGGCTTAGCAATTGCTGAAAACTAAGATTGGTTAATGCAAGTAAGCATCATTCTGTGCTACGTTTGTTTCTCAAAAGCTTCTTCTATGCATTCTCTCTTAGATCTATGAACAGATGTGGCTTGATCTGTCCTTTCCAAGGAGGCTAAACAGTTATGGTTTTCTGTATTGATAAATACATTGTGAAGTTAATTATTTGGGAATCTTTTATTTCTGTGTCACATTCACTCCTATTGATATCCATATGTGCAAAAATTACAGCATCCTAGATCTGTGTGCAATATCTCCTTGACTTCCGAGTGTCCCGCAGTCTTTATGAAGTGGAGCCATGCCTAAACTCACATAGGGTGGACAAGTCCATTTTCCATCACTTCCCCAATGACTTACATTTGACTATTAGTGGGTGCTCTCTTGTTGCATTATTCATGAGAACTGACTGCCACAGTCCCTTTTCTGCTTTGTTCTGCCCATGTGCTCTGTGACAGACTGACCTAATGTAGACCCTGTTGTGTGTGTACTGTGTATGTGTGACATGCTGCACCACACTGCAAGGTGGCATGCATGTTGCCCAGTAATGATGATGGACTGCACAGGCATTTCTCTTGTTGTGTGCCTTAGCAGGGAAATCACATAGCTCCCTGTACATTTGTGTGCAGCCCTATCCTATGTCAGGACCCCATACATAGAACTTAGTGCCCTAGGATTGGAGAAACTAGAGTGATCTGCAAAGGCATCAAGGTATTTAACTCCTTCTTAGATACTTTATGCCCAGTTTAAGGAAGTGAGATTAAAGTGCTAAATAAGAGTTTAAACACACAAACATTTTCATGGATGTAGGAGTTTGTCAAGGAACATACCTCCAAGACTGAGGAAATAGTTTTGACTTTAACACCCCCAACCACGCATTCATCACCCTGCAGACATGCAGACGGTCCTCCTCCTCCCTCTCCCTTCCTTCAGCTACAGCAAAGCCATTCTATTCAAACTTTTTCACTATCAGCAAGAGAAGGTGCCATTTACACATTTACAGAGCAGTAGACACAACACCAGTTTAATGATATAAGAAAGGAAAGAACTGAGGAGTGATCTGTATATAATATATAAACATGTATTTTAAATTCAGCAGGAAAGACTGCTGTTGTCTTGGTTTATGGAGATGTAGCTAAATGTTAAAGAGAACTCAAGCTGATGGAATTGGACGGAAAGTTCTCTCTTTGAATCTGTTTGTCATCACCTGTATCTCTGGTTCTCTTCTCATATCACCCTCAGAGACATGACATACTGCTAGCCACCCCCAGTACATCTTAAGGAGAATGTTCGTGTTTTCCAGCATGTTTTTTTTGAGTGGTGCAGCACTATACCATATGGCAGCCCTGGTAAAGCAGGAGGGCAGAGGTCAGATCAAGCACTCGCAGCATTTGCCCAGAGAAAGAAATAGTGATGAATGCTCTATGGGAGGGATCACAGGGTCAGCAGCACTGGCCTGACCAAGCAGTATGACTGCGAGATTTCCAAATCTCCAGATTGTGTCTCGCAATTCACATTTGCTTCTCAGCCCCTGGCTGAGACAAAGCCCAGTCCCATGTGCCTCACAGGCTCTCCATGTGCAGTCATTGCTCTCTCTGCAACTGCCCTTCCCTTATCATTTCATAACAGCTCCAGATAGGTGTGATTAACAACACACAAGCCTTATACACCTTCTGTGGGAAGGAATTTTCAGCAAACTTTCCCACATAGTCTTGTTTTTACAGATGGGCAGAGGGAAAATGAATAACCATGTCATGCAACAGGCCCATAGAAAAAATATGGGAAACATGGTTTTGTTTCCCTCAGGTTTATCCTTGCTTTTTAAGCAGTACTGGATCTTGTAATGCTGGTATCATTTTAAAAATCAGATGCAACCACAGGGTTGAGAAAAGAATTAGGAGATCTTGTGGTTTTGGTCCAAAAAAAAATACAAATGCTATTGACAAATAGTTTTTGAGAAACTACTGGCTTTTTTTTTTTTTTTTTTTTTTTGAGAGAGAGAGAAAGAAAGAGAGAGAAAGAGAACAAGAGAGTTATTTGTGAAGGCACATAGGTGAGACACATGTTACGCTGCAGATGGATTGCAGATTTATGTTAGTAAGGCAAGACCCTCAGCAGCCATTCACAGTTGATTTGAATCAGAGAGATTGACGGGACATAGACCTTTTGGAGTATATCCAGAGGAGGGTCAGAAAAACGATCCAAAGGATGGAACAGCTGCCTACTATGAGGACAAGCTGACATCTGAGGCTGTGCAGCCTCGAGAAGAGAAGGCTGAGCGAGACCTGAGAGCAAACTGTCTGTATCTAATGGAGGGCTGTAAGAGAGATGGGGACATATTCTTTAACAGGGCCTGTAGTGATAGGACAAGAAGAGGTCTCAAACTCAAAAAAGACTGGATTTGCTTAAACAGTTTCTTATGATCCGGGCAGTGATCTACAGGAGCAGGTTGCCTAGAGATGTTTTTCTGCATTCCCCATACTTGGATACCCTCAAAGTCAGGCTGCAGGGGCTCTGAGCACCTGTCTGAGATGGAGGTGTCCCTGTTCATTGCAGGGGAGCTGGACTAGATGACTTTTAAGGGTCCCTTCCAACTCAATCAATTCCATAATTCTAAGTTTGGGTGGAAGTATGGAGGTTCACTTTTACACCTGAATTTAATTCCCCACTCAACCAAATTGTCTGCCTTGTGTCTAATTGCAAACATTAGGCCATAGAGTTAGTATTTTCCTGCTTCTCCAAAGTTTTTGAGGCAGTAAGTCAAGTAATGAGTGAGAAGCTCTCTGCAGTCTGACACAAGGAGTACAAGCACTTAGGCAGGCAGATAAATTGTTCCTGTTCTCTGCCTGGAAGAGCATGACTTTTGCAGTTGCATGTTTCCACAGAGCGTTCATAATTATGAATTCAGCAAGTCACCGCGCTGTGCATATTCCACAGATGTTCATGGAGAAATCATTGTCTGTGAGAAAAGCTCCTGGTTAATGCATTTGCTGCAACAGGCATAAAAATTGAGCACAAACTGGCCATGAACAGGCAGAACAAATTCAATTTGGGAGTCATAAGGCTATTGTGTCTTACACGATGGTCTGTTGTCACAGAGCTCTGAATAGGATCCGGGGACAGACATAAGAAACTTTGACTTGATTTTCAAATTATTTTTAATTTGGTTTCCTAAAGAAATGAGGTATTCTGCAATAACTCTTAATGTCTTCATGTCTATTTAAATCTCTCTCACTCTTTTTCTCTTCTGTCAATACCTTTGAGACAATTGGTACAACAGGTTTTATTTGCAGCTTGAAATAAATGAGAGAAAGCAACCAGGAGATAAAATACTTTGGAGGAAATAGGTTCTGTTGTTTTGTTGTTTTTTTTTCCTTTCACCAGTGAGTGCATATTTTTGAAAAAAAATATCTTGGAGGAATACACGTGACTTGGAATATTGTCCTCTCTCACCATTAAAAATGTAGTAAATAAGTTGAGATCTATATTTGAAATTATTTTTAAGCTGAGACAGCTTCTATCCATGATTTACCTTGTTTACGTAGCACAGAGCAGAAGTCATCCTGCTCTTTGCTGACCTGCCTAACTATCGAGCAAGGGATGTCTCTTGTACATGCTTTTTACAACTCCTTTAATCTCCCATTGCTCAGACTGATATTGAAGGGTCTTAAAGGCAACAGGTTCCAAGCTCAAGCTTAGGAACTTCTGGCCTAAACTCATCTGAAAGTCACCAGTCAAGTCTACTGCTCTATTATAAGTCAGTCAAAAAATCAGTCTGGCTCCGAAAATTCATTCTGTGATTTAGGGCCAGTTTTGCAGCCACCCTCATAACTTCTTCAGGCTTCCCTATATCTTGTCAGTCCTTAAGACTAATATAAATAACAGTAGCCTTCATGCTGCTCTGACTTTTATGGAGGAACTGAGTCAGCCAATGCCCAGTGCAAAGGATCTATGCAGCCCACCTTCTCCCTGTCTCTGCATAATCTTCACAGACACATCAAGCTTGACCTTGCAGCAGAAAGTCCCGTTAGGTGAAGAACCAGCATGGTACTGAACTGCAAGCTCATTTCCACAGCTCCCTAAATAATTTCCAAGATCTGATCTCCTGTACATCTCCTGTTTTGCTTCCTACGGGATAGGAAAAATGGTACTGTTGTGTTTCACAGGAACATGTTGAGGACAGGATTCATTAACAGATGCCTTTCCTGTGGTGCCCAAGTGCTACTGAAATGGCAGCGAGACTTAGCACTGGTAATGTTGATGAAAACCCTTGTGGATCCTCTCTTTGTCTCTAGGACAAAATTCACCAAAGACAGAACAGAGAGGGCTCAAATCTTAGCCTGAGTAACTTGTAGTTGCCCCGAAGAGCTACTTGTATCATTCTGCAGCAGCCAAACCTCCACCTGCCGGGTGCTAAAGTGACATAATTAGCTTGGTAAGCTGGATGCTCCTCTGCACTCCTAGAAAAAAACTAGTCATGCAAGAATTCAGATTAAGAGGAGCGTGCACAAATGTTTTCTTAATAATAATTAATACATGATTAATAGGAACAAATTCTGAAAATAAATGATTATAAGATGTCTCTATAGCATGCCACTAGGATGATGGGGATAAATGATGCTGAGACACCTGAAAGTTGAGAGCCCATTACTAAGCATTTATAAATGGGAATGCATAAAAATATTTATCCACGTCTTTCTGAAACATGCTCTAATGTGTCTTCAAGCAATTTATCAGCTAAAAAGTAATTTTCATTAATCACTTATTAATTATTAATAAAGTGTTTGTAAGTGTCACCTTAATTTAAAGTGTTTCTGACTCAAGGTGCACTTACAGACGTTCATTCATGAAGGAGATCTTGACTCCCAGACCTCAGTCCTTCAGACTCAAGTGACCTTGGTATGTCCTCCTTCGCCCAACCTACCCTAGGTCTCCACACCTGTTAGGCTTGCAAATGGGACTAAGTAATGTTTCTGGAAATCACAATTTGTCATTTCAGAAAGAAACTTCATCAGATCCTTACTCCCCACTCAAAAAGCTGGATGCCCGGACCTAGGAACGCAGCATTCAAATGTTTCAATTTATCATTACAGTGGAACCCTGAAGAGATCACATCTGCTAGGACCATAAATTGGACAGGATCCCACTTCAGAAGGAGCAGGCTCAGCTCAACATTCCTATTCTTGAACAAGGGACCAATTAGGCAGACTTATTCACCTGCCATAAAATGAGATGTTAGCCAGTGGGGGAAGTCACTTAAGGACAACACCAGAAAGTCTTTCTGATCTCACTGTTAGAAAAGGCCATCTTAAGAAACAACAGCTCTTCACGATCTTAATTCCCCTTGTATATTTTCTGTTCCTCCGGTTTCTTCATTCCTCCTTTCAAATCAGCCTGTTTGCCTCTGCCTTTCCTCCTCATCTTACATATTTTATCTTTGTCTCTTCTCTCTTTTTTCCACTCTTCATTCATCATTTTCTTAATTTTTTCTCCTCATCTTTTGCTTTCTTTACATGCATATTAATATACAGATGCATATATGTTCATATGTGTATATGTATACATGCATATATTTAGCTAAGATTTAATTTTAAGCTTCACTGCTACTGAACAAATAATCAGAAAGGTCTTACATCTTGGAACAGAACCTGAGCTATGAAATGAATGAATGCTCACACCACCTTCTCTGTAGGTTTTGTAGTTAGGAATGGATCTTTCACTTGCTAAAAACTGGATTCGGGCCTAAAGAGACAGTAAGGGGGAAATCTTCAGGCTTAAAAGTGATATTTTCTGCTTCTTTCATAGCTTTTATTAAGCATCTTGACTAGATGGATAATGGTGTGAAGAGCTTCCAGAGTGGAAGCAGAGAGAAGCAGACACACACCTGTCAGGGCTGGTCTGTGTACATTTATCCTGCCTCTGTGGTAGGGAATGAAAGAGATGACCTCTCGAGGTCCCTTCCAGATGTACTCATCTATGAGTCCATGATTAATTGGCTTAATGATCTGCAGTTTATCTATTCAAAGAAATAAGCCTCAAAATCTTCTGCAAATACATCTCTATGGACTGCCTGGGGTTATTGTCACTCCTTCCCCAAAGTGCTGCACCCTAATTTAGACTCTACAGAGGGGATCTCTTCCTGCTGATCCCTGCAGAAATACAACCCCTTTCACATTCTCAAATAGCAAAGGAATTAAAGAATAAAGCTGATTCATCTCAACAGAGAAAAGAAGGGAAATACAGCCTTTAAAAGGGAAAGAAAATTTCTACGCTCAGCTTCCCCTGAAGACAGAGATGGAGGACTGAAACTTGGTGAGGGCTGCTGATGGTATAATTTGGTTTCCCAGTGCTCCCTTCCCTCCAGTATGAACAGGAATAATTTCTGACTGCCTTCCTGGGGTAACAAGATATGGGGTAGTACAGAACATCTCTATTGGTGCCAGAGGGAAGCCACAGGAGAGGGGTCCATGTTGCCTCCACTTCTTAGTAAGAAGTTGTCCTTTAATTGTACCAAAGCAATACTTCATTGGCTAAGGACGGACCTAATCAAGACCAGTCACATTCTGCCAAAATGTGCCAAAAGAAGAAGAAGGTATAATAGAGAAAAACAAGGGAAAGATTACAGTAAAGGCAGGGATGGACAAAAATCTAACATGAATATCTTATGAATGAGAGAAACAGTGGATGGGAACCTCTTACCTATCTGAATAACTGCAATCATGAAATGAATATCTTCATCAGAACTATACAGGCAACCTGCAACTGATTTATTCCAGGTATTTATTTAAGAATGAGACAGATTTATCCTTAAATTCTTTTTTATAATATATATATAACAGGAAAGGCTTGTAAGTAAAAAAGTGGGTCTTCCTGGAGAAGCTGATCATGTAACACTAATTTACAAAGAATGTGCGCGGTTAATGAATACAATGCATAATAAAGATATTAAGGATTTAATCTTGCATATTTAGGCTATCCAGATCTAGGCTTTACGGAGCATATATTAGCCTACCCTTTTAGTAGTCATGAAAAAAATAATGGATGAAATTAGTTTGGTATCACACTTTCTGTGTCTTCTGAATCATCAGAATTCAAACTGAGTTAAAAATTAATAGGGGTGAGATTCAACTTGCTAAATATAGATATGTATGGTAGCTGTGTACATCTCCACTAGCCACCCTTTATTTACTTTTTAATCGAAAGAGAGAACTAGACACTTTTGTGAATTTCAGCAACCTATTTTTGCCTAAGGTGTGTATGTAAACCAGATATCAGAGGACTGTGTAAAAAAATTTTTTTAATGTCTGTTTATTGACTGCAAAGGAAATTTATGGTAACCAGCTTATATGCAGATTTCTAAAGATACAAGGCAGGATTTCTAAATTTTAAATTCCGAATAATAATAAAAAAGTTCTTTTCTACTGAATTATTTCTATAGTTTCCTGTCTTTCAAAGCTAGAGAGCAGAGATACAATTTTCTACTGAATTCTCCTTGTAACTTTAAAGATACAATTTTAGCTTAGATTTTAAAATTCAACATCCAGAATTTTTCATTACTTTCCTTGTTCCTTTAGTTTTCTCCTCTCCTTTGAACAGTCTAACCACTTGTTTCTTTACTTCCTTTTCATCTTGAATACAAAGAGTAGGTTGATCCCAGCTCTGGCCCTGGAAATGTCAGGCTAAAAATGTTACTCTTGGAGTGATTTGCATGCATTACAAAGTGACAGGTGACAGGAGCACACAACCTCAGCTAATAGATGATTAATGATGTGATGTTGGCCAGCACTGTTGACTCGTTTTCTTGCTCTTCGGGAAACTTCAAAGGCAGCTGGCATTTTTGTGGCTTTATGACAGACTCATAGGTGAGTCTAATTGTTTAGTCCATATGTGCATAGCGTAGAAGTAGCCATGAGCATGTTCATGAAGCACATGTTTGTGTATGAGGCAATGTGCAGAACTGTATGCACGAGCTCCTGGGTGTTTCTGTGTGCATACAAGCTCCTCATATACAAAATGCATGGTTTTAGAGGGTTGCTGAGAGCATCATTAACCAGTTACTATAGTCTGAATAAAATACCATGGTCCATTTGGGGTTACAGACCAAAGTAATGAAAGAAACTTGCTGGAATTTTAATCTGAATGGAGAAAAATCAGCCCTAAAGTAAACAGTACGTTTGGAAGAGAGCCCAGTAACTAGCAATCAGAACAGGATTAGAAATAGGTCAGGTTGTAAACTTGGATCTTTCCTCCACCCTTTTCCTTTTTTTCTTGACAAAATTTGAGAAGGTTTAGGTCATTATAGAGATTAAGACCAGTGGAAAAATATGAGTTCATATTTCAACCACACCCAAAATTCAAGTCATAGGCTCAATTTAGAAGGATGCGTTTCTCAGTCTGGAGTCCACTTAGTCCACATAGTACATGGAGATTTTTAGGAGAATATTCTTAGTTAGGATCTTCCCAACATAATACATATGCAACAACTTCTTCTATGTTCTCTGGATTTAAAACCCTTGTGCTTGGTAAAGGTGAAGCAAATCTCATTTTCTACTCCACACATGAATACTTCTCCTTTATACCCTGTTTTTCCCATCTCCCAGCACTCTCTATTCAAGAATGGCTTTCAAAGTTGCTCAGTGCTAGTGGGAAATAAATAGGCAGAAACTGGGAGATAGGGCCTGTACCTCTGCACAAGGATCAGACAAATTGGTCTTCTCTAATAGAAACAAGGATAATGCTGAATCAAAATTCTGCACCAAAATTTTTTTGCTTTTATTTTTTTCTTCAGATGGTGTAGGAGAAGCATGAAATTTGGTGCCTCTTTAAGGCACCAAAATGCCCAAGAGCTAATGCTGCATGAAAATACTGTACCATAAAGGAAGCATTTCTTTAAGGAAATCATTTTTCCATCATTCTTCCAATAGCTATCATTTACAAAAGAACAATGCAAATTTAAGAAGCCTCAAATAATTGTTCTTAAAGTCAAAGACAAGTGGCCAGAGGGGATCTTAAAGGTTTCTATCCTTTGTTGATTCAAAGGGAAAGATACAGGAGTCACTACCACTGTCTGAGACAAATCTCCTACACTCATGTGAAATTGGATTTGAAAGGTCCTGGAGACAGCAGCTGGGATCTGGGCATGAACACTGTCCTGAGCAATTGATCCATGTCTGGGTTCTGAATCTCAGTGTAGGGCACACTTGAGATGTAAGATGGACACCAGGCTAATTTTGAGCCTGAATGCCTTCCTGAGCCAGATAGCTTGGCCCCATCCTATGGCAGTTTCCCATTTCTCTAGCTTGGATGCAGAGAAGAAATAGCTATCTGCTTACAGCCAAAAGCCAAAGCTGCAGTGCTTCTGAAACTACCTTTTTTGTTGTTTTCCTTACCACTCAGCTTGTTCAGTGTGTTGACTCAATCTAAAGACTTGTCCTGTCCACTTCACCTTTTCCAGACTTCATTAACCCTTCAACTGAAAGTACATTACCCACTACAAACTCAGAAGCTGCTCCAGGCAGGGCAAGACAGTAAGTACCAGGACATTGGGAAAGCAAGAATAAAAACATCCTAGAGTTGGGAGCACTCTGATCTATTTCAGGCCTCTTGGATTAAACAGCTCTGGGTGTTCAGGCTATTCTACCACGCTTCATGTCTACTTAAACTGAATTGTTTAAGTTGAGCTTCCTGCACTGCTGATGGAAAGAATTCAGTGAGAAAAGGAGAGGTCTGCCTTTCTGAATCCTTCTCCCTGCACCATGTATTGGTAGAATTTACAGCTTGTAGAAGGAAGTTGCTCCATATGTCCTCATGATTGGTCTGCCTTGACTTCAATGGCAGAAGGAGGCAACTGTCCTCTACAGGCAGTGGCAAAAATAAACCTCAGCATTTTGAGTTTACAAGAATGTCCACCTCCTAATCTGCAACATTTATGAAATTAACGTCATGGACTTTCTAGATTAACTTGTGTAGATGCTAAAAAAAGCTGATTTTTCTTATTGTGCTCCTGGAAATGAAATCCCTTCTACATATTTGATTCAAAGTCTGCTGCATACACATGTGCATATCTTTGACTGTGGAGGTGTCAAAGACAGGCAGAAAAAACATAAAAGTCAATTGTCAAAAATAAATATTTTAGCTTTTTAGTGCTGTTGCAGCATGCAAAAATATAGATGCTATGATGGTAGCAATAGGTGCGTATACAGATACAGAGCAAGAAGCAAAGAGTAAAGTGAAAAGGTCATTGACCAGCAGTGCTGACATTTTTAAGTGACAGAATAACCAGTACCTTTCTTGTCTCTTAGTTCTTCAGAAGGCTGCTTTGAACATTTTCTCCCAGATTATTGATAAATACTAGCTTCAGTACTACACTGCTGGCTTTAACGGCTTGAAAATTTAAAATTGCAAAAATCAATTTTCTTACAAATGACCTTTGTGAAACCTTGTTCAAAACAAAACAAAACAAAACAAAACAAAACAACCAACCAAAAAAACCCAAACCCAAGACTGCATGCTTTTGTTTTAAGCAAAACCTGGATGGCAACATCTAAGAAGAGTGGTTGGGTTGTTTGTTTTTTTTTTCTTCCCTAGGCTTACACTGAACAAATGAGGTTGGTCTGATTCCATACAGTCTTTCTGGCTGACACTAAGACTGGAAATTTGCAATAAAAGGGAAATTGTCTTGAGGAAGTTTTTAGCAAGCATAAAAGGGAGAGTTTCGGAGTGAAGTTGGTAACTGGTGATTGCTACTGACACTTGCTATAGCACTGGAGTCATTGCTCACCTACTACAGAATTACAACCACCTCAGGGCAGAAAGCACTATCAGCTGTAAGTCCCAGCCATGACAATGAAGGCAACAGGAGTTTCAGCATGTCCTCAGTGGAATCAGGATTAGTTACTTGTGCTATACACAGTAGCTTAATACAGGAGAAACAGAATTAACTCTTCTGAGGTATTTCTAAGCCTTACACTGTCTTAAAAACAGACAGCTCCTGTACGTTGTTGGTGAATATACATAGATAATGGTATTGTCTATGTTGAAAAATAGTGTTTTGTACCTGAGAATTCTCTCTATCAGACAGTGCTATTGTGCTCCTTGTATCTGTTGTAGTTTCCATGGAAATAAATAGGAGGCATCACTTTCAGAGCAACCTATGTATCAGAAAAGGAAAGATGTAGCATCCTGAAATCATCTCTGTAATCTCAGTCAGGACTTCTGACTGGTACATCCTCTAGAGCCCATCTCTAACAGGCTTGCCAAAAATGCTGCTCATGCTTTCTAGACACTCAGTGTGTATATCGGATCAATCCTCTTGATTTGTAGGTTGAGAACAAGTCCTACAGTCAGAACCAGTGATCTCATTGCTGCTGGTGTGAATGCAAAATACCTCAAGTGAAAACAGTGGGATTGATCTGAAAGGACAGAGGTAATTTAGAACAAAAGTTGGGCTTTTGTGTATTCATTAAAAAGTTTCCTGTGACCTATGGGACACATCAACTCTTTTACAAAGGTTGTCATCTCTGTACAGCCAGCCACTTGTTTTGCTTTCTTCCTAGATAAACTTGATTTCTATAATGGGCTATACCTTTTGCTGCGATATCCTCTGGGAAGAGAGGTCTGGTCAGATGATTAGCATTATCTTCTCTCTTAAATATTACATTATTAAAATTGGGCAGGGTTTTTTATGGCAGCTGACTAATTAGCCCCACGTCTCATCTCAGCTGTCAAAAATCTCTTTTCATTGACAGTTTACTTTAAGCAGCTCAATTAGCATAACAAATGATTCACCAAAAGTTCTGTAGGCATCCTGTTGATTAATGTCATTTATCTTGCAAACCAGCAGTAGATGGCTGAGTTGCTCCTAACAGTTATTAAGTACATATATATACATTATGTGTCACTCTCAGAGAAGCAACACAACTTAAGAGACTTTTACAGACATCTAAGAATGATAAAGAGCTTTCATCAGCTATAACAATATGGAAGATATCCTTAGCGAGGAGCAAGAAGATGAGACCAAGTTTCCTTGCATATAACCCTGCAAACATCCAAATGATTTTATAAGCAGAAGTTTCTAAGGACACATGATGGGACTGAGGAGAAAAGAGGCTGATCAGAAGTCCCGGAGGCTGCCTTCCTGTCTTTTTTTACTGTATGCATCTGCTTTTCAGCATGTGGGCCTTTGCTTAATGGATAACGTGCTGAATAAAAAGTGGCTGGGTTCTTCAGTTTCAGCTTCCCTAGCGCTTCTGACTTCTAAAACTCTTACGTGATTTTCGAACTCCAGTGTCCTGAGCTCTTGTGACCAGCATGAGGTCATAACAGCAGCTCAAGGGGCATGGTAGAACAGCAAGGCAGCTCACTCCCTGTTAAAACAAGACTTGATGAACAACAGTGCAGTACTACTGGACAAGGAGTAGAGAGACTGAGGCTGCTTTTTCTGTCCGCTCAACCACTCGCACTGAGTTTGGCCTTATTTAACCTCCTCTCTAATCCTTATTTCCCTCCCCTCCAATTTTATCCACTCTACTCATGAGGTCTATAAGATCTTTACCTCAAGGACATTTCCTCCCTGAATGTTTACAGTATTTTACCCTACTTAAGGTCAGGGCGTCAGAAACCCCCATTATATAAAAGCATGAAGTTTAACCAAAGAGAAAACTCCATTGTGAGTGAAAAAAAAAAGGCTTATTATCAGCACCAATCAGATAGACCCTCTGATGACAATGTTCCAAAATTTCTGCAAACAGAGGTTTTTTGTCAGTGAAATCAGAGATGTCCATATCTTACACTGGAGGCATTAGTATGAGTGGCTCCGTAATCATTATGAAAAAAGTATGTGTGGGTTTCAGTTGTTTCAAAGTAATTCTCCTAGAGGAAGGAGCTTTTATCACTGAACTCTTTAATAAGGGCTCTTCCCCACAGCCCCAGGAGGGACCATGTAAGCCTTAAAGAAAGTACAGCAAGTGCTCTCACCACCGAAGCCACTAGGAGTATATTTTATAAAGCAATATTAAAGAAATACTGAGAGCAGAATAATTTAATCAAATTCATGAAATCAAATACCCCCAAGGCAGCGATGAAGATGCAACTCAACAAGTACTGGCATTTCATTCCATAGGAAGAGGAAAATTCATCAGCGCCTCTTTTTTTCTTTTCCACTCATAGAAATAAAACTTAACAACAAATAAAACTGAAGTCAAAAAATCTCAGGACATGAAGATTAGTCCTAACGCACTTTGGGCCTCCACTCAGTCACACTCAGTTTGGAGCTTGGGTACTGCTCATTGACAGGGAGCTGGAAGGAGGGTTGTTAAGCGTTTCTTTAAGCAATCTTTTTTTTTTTTTTTTTTTTTTTTTTTTTCTAATCACACTAGCAGTCATGGGCAAAACATTTCTTCATCTTTTCTCCCTCTTCTTACATCGTGACTGTCATGACTCTTTTCCTTTCTGAAGGACAGCACAGGAAACCCTGATCCCAACCTGGGGTTGCCTCATGCTGCAGAGATGTTACAATAAAAAGTGAAAACTGGATTGCAAAGTAAACAGAGGGAGAATAAAGAATTCTCTAAATTTTGAGCCATAAAGTACCCAGTGGCTGTAATTGCCAAAAATCTTTTGCAAGTAAAGACCTTAACTAACATTTAATTATTTTACTCTGCTACTTAATGCTTTCAGCTTCTATTGGCTTTTGGACTTCATGAAGTTGATGGTAGAGCAGTGTTTCTGTTACTAACTAGTGTATGCTATGAAAAGGAGAGGTAAGCTGATTTTGATGGCAGCCTATACTACTAAGAAGGAAGCCTGGAGAAAAGAAATATATATAATTCTTGAGCATCTACTATGGCCTCACTTACATAACATCTGAGCCCCAGTTTGGAGTGTACCTATCTATGAAACATCTCTTATTTTCAGTAACCAGGTGCATGATTGAAGCTGAGAGATAAATTAATTTCACTTAAATTTAACCATCCAGTAGTTGTACGTAAGGTTTATTCCATCCACACTTGCTGCATAAACTACAGGGTATCAGGCACCTCATGCAGTGAATCATCCTATGTTGTGAGATGTGGCATGCAAGGCCTTATAACAATGCCTGTCTCTACCTATTGAATAGAGAGAGCTGAGAACCTTAGACTGTATGCCTTCCTTTTCACAGAACTAAAATTAGATGACAATATTCCCATCCAGCTGTCTTCCCCAAAGAAACATAAGAGGAAGTAGGCAGTAGAACAAATGCCTACAATGGCCTCCACGTTGCCAGACACACACACTGTGCAGGGGATCACCCTTCTTTCTGAGAACCCCATTCCACAGTGAGGGGATGGGTTTGAAACACCAAATCAATGCCCTCAAAGTCCTAGTGAATGCAGCCCACGAGCACTAAAGTAAGCTGGAAACGCACAAAAGGCCATATGAAGAAAACATCCAGGCAGTGCATGATCCTGACAAGCGGCAACAACATCCCTGAGACAGACTTTTCAAAAGTACAGGGAGAGGAGCCTTCAGTTTATGATGCATATTTAATGGCAAAAATATAGCAGCAGTACTATCTTGTCCTGCCTGATGGCTTCTCTCTCCATCAAGGCCATCATAAATTCTGCCTTGAGTAAAGCAGAAGTGATTGGACTCAATTTATTCTTCTCTAAAACAAATACACACAGGCACGCGCACACACACACACACACACACAGACATCCATGAGGGAAGGATATAGAAGTTCCAGGAAAAAGCCGTAACTCTATCACCATTACAGAGCAGAAAGACAATTAAGTAAATGTTGGCAGGGAATAGCATTGAATAACTTGAGCAGAATGAGTTCTTCTTTGCTTTGGTCTTTGCAGAAACTATGCTGCATTCTCCAGAGACCTCACCCTGAATTGCTTCAGATAGCATCCTTTTCCCTGAAGGAACTCAGAGAAACAAGATTTCCAGGGAACACCAAAGGTTGACTTCCTCCACTCCAAGGCAGGATCAACTCAATCTAATCTGGTAAAGATGTGTGTTTGTGGGCATCAGACTGTACAGGTATGCAGTTAACTCTTCCCATAAGAGATGTCTGGGAAGCAGGAAAATACTGGTAACATCTGGATCACTTTAATTTACAATTTGGAGAAAAGAGAAGCTTTCTGAAAGATATATGTTAAAACCAAGCAGACGCCCAGTAATATAATTTCTGTTGTGTCTGAGTATTTAGAGTATGATGAAACCATGAACTGCAGTTAGTAATTATTTCCAAGGACAGATAAATAGCAGCTCTGCCTTTTATTTGTCTCATGTAATGATCCACTGGGCTAGTAGACTTTGGCACATTTTATGTAATCTCAGATTTATCATGAGTTTATAGCTGGCCAATAAGTTAACATAAGAAGGAAAAAAAAAAAAGCAAAAAAACGAAAAAACAACAAAATCCAAACCACAAAACAATTGAAAATCTTGTAAGTCTGTACAGCTTTTAAGATTGGAGGAGTACGTGTGAGAAAAGAGGGAAGAAAACAGAACAGCAAAATGTTGAATTTAAAAGTCTGAGCTCAAGTCCATTCAGGCAGACATGTTTCAAATAAAATGATTTCTTTTAAATTTCTGTGGGCTTTGGACAACGTTTCCTGGGCTTTTTTTTGAGCTCACTGAAATAAATGTTAAATGAAATGCATGCACGTATACACGCAGCTGCCTTTAAAATACAAATATTTTAAAGACAAATCTTAGAAATTACCCATTTTTCTTTTAAGGAAGGCTATTCAAGTGCCTTGGTAAAGAATCTTTTTCTAAAACACATTCTGCAGTCTTTGCATAATAATATCATTCTGTTCATAGACTATACTTTCAGGAATCACCATGTAATGTTGGAAATAAAGCAAAAATAGCACATCTCCTTACATTGACTTTGATATGGCAGTGCTAATTTTTGAACCTTTGGAAAGATCAATGCAATCTTAAAGTTTAAAACACATGAAGAAAGTATCCTTGAAAGGGAAACTGAGATTTACAAGTGGGTATTTTTCACTGAGTAGGAGTGTTTGCATACAGAAATTGGGGGTTATCACTAGAACTGAAATGTATAGAAGGCACAGAACGAGGAGAAACATCTTATGACTGAACAATTACAGCAGTTTCGCCCTCATATGACATCCTTACTGCTTCATTTTGTGTCTTAGGATCTCTTATGACAACAAGTATTTGGAGAGAGTCATTTAAAAATATTTCCAACAATAGTGTTGCTTACATGGGAAAGAGAATGAGATCAATTGAAAAATGCATCCTCCCAAATCAGCAAAAATAACTTTTTCTTCCTAAGAAAAAGTGACACAATCATGTTTAATCAGGGCATTGGATGGATATGGAATAAGAAGTATATTTATTTAGCACATGATTTTTTCACCTCAGTCAACCCTAACTTTAAGATGATAGCATCTAGCTTGAGCTAATAACTCCAGCTCTTTCCACATTCAAATAAAGAAAAACACACACCTGCAAAGAGAGATTACTTTTGTTTTAAGGCGTATCTCGAGGATGTGGTGGATGAACGTACTTTCATGATGCTCGTCTTTCTCCATTGACTATAAAGAGGCTCTAGATAGTCAGACTAGCCTCAGAACCTGACCTTCAGGCATCTCATGCAGATGCTGTGTGTGTTGACTGCAACCCACTCAGATCTCTTATTTCCGCCTGAAGCGGCTAAGATAATGGCGGTTGAAAAGCAGCTGAAAAAGCATAGATGTTTTTTGTTTAGATGCAATATTGAAGGATGTAGATGACCTGATTATAATTTATGATCTGTACTTTAGTGCTAACAGGAAGCTTAAACCGCCTAAAGACTTTACACTGTAAGCAGAGATGATGGATAAGAAAGGATGAAAGTTACGGGAATTCTAACACTGAGATGAAGAGACTTCCTTAAGCTCAAAATATCTAGCTTGTCTGTGGAAAAGGTAGGAATAGGATCTGGATTGCTCAAAACCCAACCAAGGGGTCTAATTGCAACACCATTTTTTCCTCTAAAAATTAGCTAAACTACTTAAGGTAGAACAACAATTCCTTGTGTATGTGTTGTGATCCACAGTGGCATAAAAATATTTAAAAGCATGATCATGATTTTGACAAAAATCTGTCTGTTATTGAGACACAGTGAACAGGAGCCTGAAAGGGGACCCATACCAAAAGAAGAGAAGCTCCTCGCGTTGAAAGGGTTTCAACTCTTAGATCAGAAACATGTCAGTAGAGATAATACAGCCATGAGTAGCTGGACAGGCAAGAGGGCATTGCAGACAATCTCCTGCTCCCATAAGGTTTTCAAATTCAACCCATTTTTTCAGAAGGCAGTGCATCTGAATTCATATTCCCTCTGTAGTCATAAAAAGTGACAGCTCCTTCTGAGAATGATACAAACTATCAGGGAACCTGAATTGCCCCCTTGGAATGCACTTTCTATGCAGCAACTGTAAGGAAATCTAATATTGACCCCACAAAGAAACACTTAAGTGTAATGGAAAGCAAGTACCTATGGAGATCAGGTGAATGCATGGAAAAAAACATACAATGTGGACACGGGTTTTTATTATTATTATTAATTATTATTATTTAATTATTCTGTGGATAAGCAGAGTTTGACATTGATTACAAAGTGCTGCCAGAGAGTTGCCACTGATTATACTACAACCTGGATTTGATCCTAGTTTACAGATAAGAGTGCCACAGGTTGTCTGAGCTTGGGACAGGCATCCAAAGGGTGAACAAAACATCTACAGGTGTTCTGGGCTTCAAATAATCCTCCAGGAGATGATTACCAGCATCAGTATCTGGGGCTTATCTGTCATAATTTCTTAGTAAAGAAGAAATGAGGGAAAAGATCTGCCAAAAACATATATGATGGATCAGCCAAATTGTTTCTAAATGGTACCTTAGTCTGAGATCTCCACAGGGGACCAGCAGCCAGCTGCACTACACTATAGAGTAAATGCTACTGCTTTGGAAAAGAATCAGTGGCAAGTGATTTGCATTAAACATTTTTTTTTCTTTTTGTTTTTTTTGGTTTTTTTTTTTTTTTTTGTTGTTGTTGTTGTTGTTTTTGTTGCTATTTTTGGCTAACTTAGAACTGCATCAGCATGTAAAATTCAGAGAGAAAATGCCGATTTGCTGATTTCCAGTATGTTTTTTCCTCTGTGTTTAGAGATTTTACTGCCAATGATGGGTGGGGAGTGGGGAGGATAGTATCAGGGTGGAGGTGGTGATGGGGAATCCAAAAAGAAAAAGCAACCAAAAGCAACCAGAGAGACCATCCACAGCCAGAAACAGCTTTTGTTTTCCAACATTTTCTTTCAAGCTCATGAATAAACAGAAATCTGTGAATTCAAAACACCTGCAGTTAACTAGCTAGGAAAGAAGAACAGAACAGAAGAGGGAGAACTAGACCTGTGCTGAAAGCCGCTGAACTCATGAATATGAACAAAGGGCATGGGAGTAAATGAAGCCTGGGGACTCACAGCTCTCATCATGAGCTAGAGATTCTTTCAGCATATGGAAGGTATGCAGCAGGATCTGGCCATTTTCCTGCTATTTAGACTGATTTTGGGTCTGCTGCCTTCCCATATTGTCCTGTAGTATTGTTTTCATTGATAAAGAGTGATGAAATACAGCGTGATATAGATATAAGCACTCACAGGTATACATATGGTGACAACCACAAGCCTGCCTCTTGCCCAGAGCAAGTGCTTGGGACAGTAAAATAGGTCTGCCCTTCAGCTTGTCTGCTTCATCGAAGCAGGTGTTGGGAATGCTGAGGAGATGTTCCTTTTATCTGCATCACTGCTCTCTGCCTGCTGACTTCTAAGCTAAAGAGAAAGATCAGACTTTCAGGGCTCCTTTATATGGGAAGGAAGGGCTCCAATCCTTTGTTCCCATGACAGAAGGAGACTCATCACACCCAGACGCTCATCTTAGAAGTGGAAAAATGCCCTGCAGAGATGTTCCCAAATGCTCTTTCTGCATGTCCTTCATATACCCAGAAACACATGGATTTATGTGTAAATACAATCACATAAGCACCTATAACGATCCCTTTAAGGATAAATATATAGATGTATTAACACCCAACATACTTATGACATAGAGGTATGAATTAGAAAGAAAAGCAAATGAATTAAAAGATTCAGAAATCTAGGAGTAGAAAAGACCGCTGTAGCAATCCAGACCTTCAATCTTGCATTAGCCAGACTTTATTATCTAAAGAAAGATTTGTTAGGCTACAGAACATTCTGAAATCATACTGAGTGATGAGGACAACAACAAGAACAAACAATGAAATATTTAATATCCTCTAGTGGCATTGACACTGCCTTTGAGCACAAGGCAGTGCATTAACGCTGTTACTATGCTTCTTAACTAGAGTGGCTAGAACTTGACTACAAGAGACAAAAAGTGGTGGAGAACATTTCTTGCAATGCTTATGCACTGAGAAAGCCTCAGTTGAACCCACTTCTTGGCAATGTACTTGATGAAATGTGTGTGCTGAATATGGGTATTGATCAATGAATTCAGAGAAAAAATGATGAAGGATTAGAAGCTGAGAAAACACGAGCCATGAGAAACATTTTAAATAAATTTTTATAAAACTTTTATAAATTGTGCCTGCTTGGTGAGCAGAAGAAAATGGTGAGAAAAGGAATCATAATAGTCTTAGAATATGTAAAGGTCTTTGCTGAGAAAGAAGTTGCAAAAGGGTTCCAATTAAAGCAAGTGATTTTGATCTGGAAAAGTCACATATCTGAGGGCGAGATGGCTCCTTGAGGTGTCACTTTCTCTCCTCTGTCTACGGAGCAAGCCAAGCCATCCTACCCAATAATTCTGCGATAATACGAATCCTTTCCAGGTGTGAGAGCACTAGCCAAGGTACAAACACTTCATAAGTCAGGGCCTTCACTGGCAGGCTATGATTTTTTTTTGATTTTTTTTTTCCTGAGTATGTGCTACTCGCCACAGTTGGAGACAGGACACTGGTCCATGTGAATCTTTAATCTGACTCGACAGGAAGCACATGTGTTCTCACATAAAGAACCCCACCAGAATACCACTGAATTTATTTCAGACTGATGTGCACAGCGTGAGCATGACAACTGTATCTCATTTGAGATTCCTCACCCCACAGACAGTATGTAAGGCTGGAATTCACATCCAGCAATCAGCAGTCACATTTTAAATACCCTGAGAATTCCTGTGAGCCCTGCAGTCTTTTGATCAAATCCATAAAAGTTTGACTTCATGTGTAAAGCAAAAGTACCCAGGTCTGACACAAAGTCATTTCTTACCTTTGAATATGTTCCTACGATCCCCCATGGGCTTTGAAGCCTTACGAAGCAAGCTCTGTTAGAAGGATTTTGTTGCATTTTTGGTGTTTTGTTTGTTTGTTCTGAATGAAAGTTCCAAAATTCTATCTCTGCACAGTGAGAGTTTTTATGGTTACCACTTTTTTGCTCACTGGATTAGAAGCACAGTTTCAGGTCTCTTAAACCAACTAAATTTCTGGCAAAGCACTGTTTTCTTTGGCTTGCCTGAAACACATTGTGTGAATGTGTGGAAAGAACACAGACAGAGACTATCAGATCTGTTCAATCAGGCCATTTCTCTCCAGGTCTTGCAGTCCTGGATGGAGGCAGTTTACTTTTAAGTCCATCTTGGGTAGATTCAGAAGAGGATCACACTCACTGCAGTAGAAGAAACAGCTGCAAACATCCTAATTCATAGCTGACTATTCTCCTTCCTGTTTGTACTCACACATGAGCACCCTCGTGACCACCAGGTGACATCACCAGGGTGCATGCCTCAGAGGTTGGTAGGAGCATCAGGCACTCAGGGGAGGGCTGTGCTGGTCAGTCTGCAGGTGAGCTAATTCAGTGCCTTCAACTGCAGTGAGACCCTTGCAGCCTCCTTAAGGAAAGGACGAATTATGCAAAGTATACTCTCAGTGTTAGCAGCAAGAACCAACAGAGATAGAGGAAGAAGGAAAAATAGAGTGTGCCACGCAGGGGAGAGAAAAAAAAACAGGCTGTGTTTGTAGTGGTGGCCCCTATCCTGGATTGTTCCCTGGCTGGCAGAAAAGGACTTCACCATCCTTGGCACACAGTTCCCCTTCCATAACTACAGTGACACACGAGCTGAAACAGGGACCCATCTTATTTGCTTGCTCATACTCTGAAGATTCTGAACTACGATAACAGTAAATGTAACTTTTCATAAGAAATTAAGTTAGATAAAACTCCAAGCCCAGGAAGAAAGGCTTTTACCTCTCCAACTCCAAGCATGCCCTCTAAAAGGGAATCTTTTCCCTGATATCATTTTGCCATCTGGTTTTCCCTGGTGTCTGTCCCTTGAAACAGTACCAATGTTAACACTTCTCTGGGGTTGTGTTTACTGTCTTCCCAGAAGAAAAAAAAATTACAGTGGAAAGAAAAGCAATTGTATGAATTATCTTACACCCACCTAAGCAGGACAAGGTGCTCAAGGTATGAGCAGGAAATAAATGGCTGACATTAGCTCAGGTACCAGAGCCCTCTCAATCCTGGTCCCTGCAGGACTGTTGACATGGTGACCAACCATTCTGGCACTTTTCTGTGGAAGGAAAGCCCTGCCAGGAGCTGGGATGCACTCACATTAATTTTGTCCTGGCCAACAAAGACTGACCAGATTGCAGAGACTGTGAACTCACAACCTTGATTTGTTTCCCCTTCAATAGCTCCCTGGAATGCTTGGCATTCTCTACCTCTTCCTCTTTGTCTAGGAGCCTTACAGGGGCAGACACTGCCCTGGCGATGAATCCCTGCAGTGAACCAACCCCACTGAGGTGCAGGAGATGCTGACACGTCTGGAGTTCATCACTCATTCTGCCAGCACAGGTAGGACTGCCTGGAAGGACAGCACATCACAGACAGACTACATTTAGCTGGATACTTTCCCTCAATCACTGCATTAGCTTGTCCTGATCCTATAGTTAAAAACAGCTATTTATTCTATCACTACATGCTGGCAAAGATATATTGCACCAAGTCAGCACCTACAATTATTATAGTACAGAAAACCTTTGCTGTAGCACGTTTAGTGCTGCTATTTATCAGACACAAGGCTATTACATCCTGGCTCCCAACAAGGCTATACAATTCTGGCACCCAGGAAGACAGCAGGTGCTCTGAATTAAACCAGAACCCAAAGACTTTATCTTCACCTTCATCTCACTTTCCTTAATGGTTTAACACGTAGTGGGGGAATATAAGGAAAAAAGGTGTTTGCAAGAAAGCACTCTGTGTATCTGATGCTATTTCTCAGCATCGTGAACTATCAAAGAACAATGAGATGAAGGAAGAGGTTGCAGTGTTGTGAAGGAGATGATAGGGTCTGTAGAAACTGGAATCCAAGTAGGTTGTACTTGGTGACAAAGCCACAGTATTTAATTTCAGTAGAGATTTCTTTGTGAAGTGCTTACCCATCACTACCCCTTACCCATGAATACCAAACATTCCAGTCCATCTGCCTAACAAACTGTCAAAAATGTGCCCATATAAATTCTGCTCCATTCAAACACTAACCCAGGGCTATGGGCATCTTTTTGGTGTCTCTACTATAACACACAAAATTTCTTTTATCATTCTCAAGAAAGCTGTTTTGTCAATGATTAGTACCTCAGACTAATTTATTTTCATGTCTTTCCACTGATTTACTGGTATTTCTTAAAGAATCATCTCCAATTTGGTAAAGTTAGGATCATTGATAAATTGAAAAATATAGTTCACAAACTGTGCAGATTTCTTGTAGTTAATAGAGATGGAAATGCTAAAGAATAGCTGATTGATTAGCAAAAGAGAATATTTTGGGGTATGTTACTAAAAGCCTATTACTTCCAAGTTCTCTCTTTCCCCGTTACTAATTTTCAAAAGAAACTCAGGCTTGAATCTAAGAAACTTCCCTGATGACTTCTTTCTGAAAAATGATGCATTTTTTGCAAACATCATTTTTCAAGAGAAAAATGTCAAAATGACTTTTATCAGCCCTTGCCGACGATCTTTTCAGTCTAGAGCTGCCAGCAGCTATGCTGGATAATCTGGGTGTGGATTCCACAGAGCTGCAGGAAGAACTATCATTAGTGATTACACATGTTCAAAATGCCAAAAGGCACTTATGTCTGTCAAGTCCAAATGTTTATAGGAATAGAAGAAAAGGATATCTGAGATCTATAAGGGGGGCCCAGAGTCAGAGCAGAATATATAGGAATAGAATCAATATCCAGCCAGGAATTCAGGACTAAGTATTAATTTTCACTGAGAGCTGGATATGGAAACTTTGGGTCATTGCTGTCAAGGATATTTCCCTGAAGAAGTTCTTAATGATACTTTGAGGAAGATTTAGCTTTACTTTCACCAACTTCCCACCAAAGGTATATTTTCAAAGTTGCTCCTTAAGGCCTTAGACTCCCAGACCTCCTCTTGTGGGGAAGCATGTTGTCACAGAGCCACCACTGACCATGACTGCCCAACTGCTTTACCTTTGCAACACGACAGAGGTGGCTCATGGGACTTTTTGTGCTTTTGTTTTTTTTCTTTCTTTTTCTTTTCTTTTTTTTTTTTTTTTTTTTTTTTTTAATTATTATTTAGGTTTGATGCTCCCAGAGAGCAGTGTCATTCTAGTAGAAGAATTGAACAGATCAAATTCTGTGACAGATGAAAGCAAAGAAAAGGAAGGGCAAGTATTCTCAGTTTTGCAAGTAATATTAATAACTGATGCAAAAAGAAGATTTTGCTTCTGACCGTCACTGATGATGAACAAGACACATATAGTGAGTGGATCTATTGACTTGATATTCCTGCTTACTCTGCAAGTGTTACTAATGTTAGGATAGCTGCATTTAAGAGACAGCAGCCCTTAAGAAGTATATGCTGATGGAGCTGCAGACACCACTGAAGATTCATGCCACTAACTAGGGGAGGGACCCAGAGAGTGGAAATAATTTGCTTAAAAGCATGTTGATTTGGACATCACTAATCTGGGCATTGATCTCTGCCGGCATTAACTTTGCTGTTAATGCAAATAACTGAACATAAGGATGCCATTAATTGTATTGATATAATGGAAGGCATTGCCCTTGACTTCAAGGCCTCCTCCTTGATGTAGTGCTTGATAATGACTCAACATTTTTGTCTTCTTTCTCTCTTTCTTCTCATCCAAAATGATGCTAAATTCCTTTTTATGTCCCTGCTATGCTTGGAATATCCTGCACCTTCAAAAGTTCCTTTCTTCCTGAAGGTTCCTTATTCATCTTCCCTCTCTTACTCAAGTGCAGTCTCACAAATGCAGTAGAATGCAAGAAAGACCACATGTCCAGAGCACAACAGCAGCAATACACCCAAAGAATTCAAACCATAGTTCTACCATGGAAAAATCCTTCTGTGATCCCTTGGATTAAGAGAGTTGTGTGTTGCAGGAGGGAAGGTTAATGAAAAAAATGCAATAAATGTGATTTATCCATACAACACCACTGATAGAATAATAATTAAAAAAGTGTTTTGGAGATTTGAATTCCTCATTTTAGAGATGGATTTAGGGATTCTACATATGTAGCTTCTCTAAGAAATGTTAAGAAAAGTCTTGCTCTTTACTATTACCTACTAGAAGGAGAAGTTCTTCTGGCAGAGGGAATTTTAGTTTAAGAGATCATTTAAGTTTTGTTTAGGAGGTAAAGACACCACAAAATATCATGCTAGAAAGCTAAGTCTAAAATTGTGGTACAGTTTATTTTAATGATGAGCCAATTTTCTGAGTCTTAAAAACTTATATCAACTTTAGTTTTCTATAATGTATGTTTAAGATATGAAGCATATGTATACATATACATACACTAAGGAGAAAGCTCTTCTTTTCTCAAAGGAGCTGTTAGTCTAGACCAGAGGCTTACTGAAGACGTAAGAGTCATTTTCTCCAACCCAAAGATTTTGCAGTGTCAAAAGCAAGGATATAGAAGAAGAATTGGATCTATCACAGACAACTACAGTTACCATTGAATAATAAAACAAGCATCAATTAACTTCACATTTTCCTTAGCCATTATTAATTGTTTGATTTCCCGAGGGAACTGTCAAGACAGAAACTGGTATTGAGTGGATCTGAAGAAGTGAGTGTATGGGGAAGATGTCATATGTGTAAGTGGCTTCCCGGATCAGGAGGCCTTTGGGCTGTCTTTTTCAACCAATCACTACAGCCTAGTTTAAAACAGGGTTGCTGACTGTTTGAAATGCTGTCAACTTTGAGATAATCAGAGGCATTGCCTCCGGAAACCAGCACATTGTGAGACTGCAAAAGGAAGCCCCTGCAGGGGAGAGTAGGAATAGGGTATGTAGTGGCATTAAATTGGCATCTATTTGTCAAAAACATCCTTTGTCACCTCTTTTCTCTAGCAAAAAAAAAAAAAAAAAAAAATTCCACTGCAGAAAAACAAAAACAAAACTAGACAAAAAACCCTTTTATCCTCCAGTTCCTCAATTAACATCTGAATTGTAATCAACCACTTTGCAGTCCAGGAATCTTTGAAGAGACAGGGAAATGAATGCTGTTTTTCAAGCTCAAAATAAAAATACAGTAATGATAGTGGGATTATACTGGAAATTCTTGGCCAATAGGAAACTCAGAAGGGCTTGATTCATTCCAAATCCAAATCCCTTTTGGTTCCTTAATCCATAAAGCTTACTAAAGAAGTATGCTATTGCTACATAGTTGGATTTAGGATTTGCAGCTGGATTTTCATGTACAGTTGTCTATCATCATGTATCTGTAAATGCATCTCCAATAATTACTTTGCACTTGCAAAGGGCTTTTCTTTTTGCAAAGCAGCGGTGCAAATGTTAATTTTGAATAGTATTCTGTAATTTGGAGATACTTATTAACTCTATTTTACAGATTGGAACACTAAGGGACAGAAAGTTAATTGAGCCTAATTTTAAAAAAAAGTCTTAATGATTTGTATCAAAAGAACACATAGATCTCAAGACAAAAACTCAAGCCCTATTGTGATCAGTGCTTCATTTTCTTTAGAAAATGAAGAGAATTCCTGTCTCATGTAGTCTAATTATAGGAAATACATACAGGTGGATAGTACATACAGGTGGATTATCACAAAACTAAATGGTACCTATGTGGATCTTTTCTGTTTTGGTGAAAGCTGCTGGGAGATATAAGTTTCTCATATTTTGGTGGGAATATCCTGATAAACTTGAGAAAAAAGGATATGACCTCAGCTTCATTTTGATTTACTTCAACGTGGCTAATAGCATCAGAACTACTCACTTAAAATTGCTCACATTAGCGTATATATGAGGAACATTGGCTGGGATGCTCCTGTTCAGCAAAACAGCGGAATCATGGTAGCATCTACACATTTGGTAGCACATAGAATAAATATAATATGATCTGTCTCTCCCTTGGACTAACAAGCAGGACAAATCATGCAAAGAGTCAAATTTCACGCTGATTTATCTCCACTAACTTAAAAATCTAGAACCTAACTGGAGGCCCCATGTGTGACAAGGATCAATCAAATTTCAGTGGCTCTGCAGATCCTAAGGAGGAGGAACAGATGGACAGGAACACAAGGAGGCCAATTGCATAAATCCTGTTTCTTAAGAAACTAGATTTAAATGAGGTGTTTTAAAGTCCAGTTGGGGGTTAAATTTATTTAAAAGTAGATGCCTGAATACTAACACATATGGCTAGGAGCTGTTGTCAAAATCAAGTGTAGATGTACCAAAATCAGGTCTGTTATATCATTACAGACTGTTATGTCATAAAAAGAGCCCTGGACCCACATATCCAGGTAGGTAAGCTTTTTAGCCGTTTCTACTTCAGTTATGTAACCTAACAATAACTTCTGGTTTCGGTCAATTACGTTATAATTGTATTCTAAAACATCACGTCTGATTTAAGCCAAACTCTTTTAGTCTTGCCAACAGAATGAAAGAGTGTGGCATGAAATTGCAGTGTTAAAAGCTAAAGCTGTGCCATCCATGAAGGTATTCACAATTCAAGACTGTATTTCCATGCATAACTTGGAATGTTTTTCCAGAGCCATCAGACAAGGTTTAAACTTAACTGTTCGTGAAATCATCATTGGCAAAACAAGACATGCAAACGCAGATAGATAGATAGATAGATAGATAGATAGATAGATAGATAGATAGA
>NW_024962253.1:2350520-2361019 GCF_019238085.1 Lagopus leucura
AGATAGATAGATAGATAGATAGATAGATAGATAGATAGATAGATAGATGATAGATAAAAATCCTAAGTAGGAATATCATGAGCAATGGATTTTATTTAATTTTCACTCAAACAAGAAACTGAGCTCAGAAGGTACAAATGGGAAGGGCAGTAATCTTTCGCACTACAGTGGTAGTAAGGCAACAGAAGATTAGTGATGTATGATGATAATGTATATAATCTCTTGCTGAGAGGATAACAAATGACTGTGAATCCCAATACATGCCCTTTTTCTTAAGATGCTACAAAACTCCACCTTGGCTTCCTTTTTTTCCTGCCCAAAGGAAAGGTCTTATCCTGACATGAATTTGTACTGAATGATGGATAAAATGAACCTCTCTAGCGCTATCCTGGAACATGCACAGCATACAACGTGATTAAAACCTTCTGAAAGTCCTGAATCCAGCTGCAGCCTTCAAAGGCTTCCACAAAATCTTCCTCCCTTCACTTCCTACAGCATTCCCCTCAACGCATCCTGTTATAAATTGTCCTCATGGTAAGGAAGGAGGACACTAGAATTATGTGGAAATACCTAAATTAGTTTAAGGACTCAAGTTTTAATTCTGAAACTATTTTTCTCTTGCACAAGGCCACAGGCTCCATGTTGTGTAATACATTAGGATCGCCACAAACTGTATTCATGGCATACGTACTCAGATTAAATCTCCACTATAGGGTGAAAAAAGCTACCCCCAGTAAAATGTTATTTTAATGCAGTTGTTTGTCTCCTTGTGAACTTATAAAGATAATAATGATAATAATGATAGTAATAATGACTGACATTTATAGTATCTTTCATCCAGAAGGATCCCAAAGTGCTTTGCAAACTGATTTACAAACGACCGCATACCCATATTAAACACCGAATCCCTATGTTAATGCAATATTAATGTTGCAAATATAAAGCAGTAAAAAGACAAGAAATGCAAAGGTTACAGCTTCAGGAACAATATGCCATGCATCTTGCATAGGAAGGTCTACTATTGACAGCATCACGTGGCAAAATTCTGTGCAGCAAATAACACTTTCTAAACTGAGAGAAAGGTGCTCCAAACTGTGTGCATCTGAGCATGAAGGTAGTTGGGCAAGCGAGGTGGAAATTTCATTCAGTTCCCTTCCTCAGGAGCTGAAATGGAAAAGCTGAGTTCTCCAATTCTCTATTTTTTTTTTTTATTATTTGATACAACTGAGAGGGCAAAGCTAGATGTAGATGCCCAACAGTTAGAAGTAATATGGCTAATGGTCCTGCAATTGGGCAAGGGAGGGAAATGAAAGAATCCTGCTGGCTTCAGTGAATGCTGGATC
Organism: Lagopus leucura; assembly: GCF_019238085.1. NCBI lineage: Eukaryota > Metazoa > Chordata > Aves > Galliformes > Phasianidae > Lagopus > Lagopus leucura. The sequence continues at coordinate 2,351,864 of NW_024962253.1, forward strand.
AAACATTTGTCAAAAGAGTAAAATTTCACTCTCTCCTTTTCTTGTACTTATTATTATTATGAGCTGCTCTATTTATTTTATATATATATATATATATATGGTTTTTTTTTTTTCATAAATGGAAGAGCATTCTTATCTTTTTCACCACCTTGTTCTTTGAGCTATGGAAAGGATGATCTATTTTGGATCCAGCTCTCACATGGCAAGCTTCAGCTGAAAGGCGTTTTACATCCATTTGAGCAATGTTTGTCTGTTGATAGAACAGATGAGCCCAATGTTAATGGTGCAAACGGTGCTGTTTTCAATGCACAATTAACCAGGTCAACACTGTGATGAATAAAAAATAAAGCTGGCATCCCCATGAAAGTTCACATTGGTTACTGGTTTTTGTGACTCACAGAATACCCTTATCTCTGAACAGACCTTTTTCTTTTTTTCTCACATAAGATCAAATCACCTGCGTCAATAGAATGGCTGGGTGGAATCTAAAGGAAGAGAATCTATGTTTGAATGAGAAGGATTTAATGAAAGCTCTGGGCAGCCTGGACTAGTGTTGGCAGCCCTGCACATAGCAGGGGGGTTGAAAATAGATGATCATTGTGGTCCCTTTTAACCCAGGCCATTCTATGATTCTGTGAAAGCAACAACCCAAATCATATTGTTTCCAACCAGCTGTGTGTTACTTTTGGACCACCTGAACGTAGAGGAATATGTATTTTTCTTTCTTCTTTTTCCTTTATTTGCAAGATGGCATTGTGAACAGGGTGAAAGTGCATATGCAAACACAGCATAAACTGTCTGTACAGGGCATACACCCATAATCTTGTTGCTATAGCATCTTAAAAGCAAATATTAAAGTGAAGTTATCTTTTAGGGCAGTCGTTTCTTACAAAATAGGAAGTAAATTCTAACTATGCAAATCACTCAGTTGCTCTGGCAGGAGTTTGGCATTACTTGGACTTGTCTGTCTGTGCTCCCACCATACTTTTTATTGAAGACTAAAACTCCCAGCAGAGTAAATTGGGGAAAAACAAGTAAAATTTTATCTATCCAGTACCTTAAGGCTTTTCTTGCTTTGTTTCAAGAGAATATTTCCTGCCAACTCCGTGTATCTTCACACAGTGATAGCACCCAGAGGAAAAAAAGTAAAGCAGCAATATATAGAATATAAATGATTTACTCTGAGAAGGACTTCAGCCTATGTTTACTTCAACTTTCATATCAGCTCACAGGGGTTAAAATTCACTCCTCCTATAACTGCTGCTGTCAAGGTAGGTGGAAGAGTGTCTTAGTTCTTTTGCAGTTACCCCTGGTGTGATTGTAGTTATCACTACTGCACTGCAGAGGCTTTTATGCTGCTTTTAGTAAGGCTCTGTACAGACTGGTTTTGCTCAGCTCTGGGAGAAGAGTGGTTAATAGTGTCATTTTGGAATTTCTTATTAACAGGCCAGCAAAACTGCAAGGTTGACAGCACTATTAAATATGACAAAGTCTTCTTTAAAACACTGACTGTTTGACTAGTGGAAGAAAAAAAAAAATCATGGCATGATTTATACCCGGCTGTACAAGTCACACTCTCTCTCTATATCTTGTGTCCAAGGAATGATCACTCATCTATAGTCTTCAGTGTCCTCAAACAGCTCGTCACAGATGGCTCATCTTGACCCTATAACATTGAGACATGCTTGTGTGTCGCACATTTCTCGGACTGCCTCTCCACTTTGGTCCCCACGTTGTATCAGGATTTCCTCTCAAACCAAAGTGTTTCTGATTGGTCCCCTCAGTGGAATGCCAGTTTTTCCCAGTGGGAATATTGTGCCCCTAATGGATGGTATCACTGTTTGAGCTGAGGATTTCACAGCTGAATTGATAAGATGGGAGGGTGTCTCAAACTGGAAGGCCACTTTCAGATGGGAGTGGAGTTTACCAAACAAGATTTTGCGCATATGCTTTGGATTTTTGAGAGAGAGAAGAAAAATGCATTAAGATTATATTAGAAGAAATGACATTAATCAAGTGCAGACAGAGTGGATGAGATCAACAGTCAGTCTAGTTCAATATCCTGTCTCAGACAGTGGTCAATACCAACTGCTCCTCTGCAATAGTCAGGGCACCCTTCAGTGGGCAGCTATGGGGATAACATACTCATAAGGACAACGTCTTCCTAAACCCCATTAATTAGAAGTTGGTTTAAGCACTGAAGCAGGGAAGCTTATATCCACTCTGAAGCTTTGGGCTTTCCTTATTTTTTTATTTATTTTTTTTTAATAATCCCCACAATTGTAAATCTGGATGTTCTTGCTACCTAATAGAAGTCTAATCCCATTCTCCCTCTTCCTCTCCTTCTCCCAAACTATCAAAATACTGGTTTCATACACCAGGAACATTGATTTTTCAAAAATCTGAATTGCAGCTTTTGCTTGTGCAGGACTGAGTGTAACAGTTTGCAGTAGCTCTGTCTGGCCTTGAAGAAATAAGGGATTTTAGTCACTGAAATCAGAGATGAACAATTTTGTGTTATCTGGCTGTGATCGTTAAAGTAGCCTGAAATATATCCCGCTACATAGTTTTACTTTTCACATATAGCATCCATTTCTGCTCTGAAACATGTCTAGTAACTAAACAGCTTGGAAGTGATCCAGGGAACATTGTTAGCACCCTGTATTTTAGATATATTAAGTGTATGTTTTTTGGCTGGGTCTCTGGCTTTATACCCCATTTGAATAATATAAGCTTTTACTGAGAGGAAGAGGAAGAAGTATTATCCAGGTGAATAGGGAAAGATATCAGCTCTGCCTCAAATGCCAGGCTGGTGTCTCTTTTCACTGAATGAGTTGTGTAAGGTCAAGAACACAACCACAGGGCTCAGGGAGCAGAGGATACAGGTAGTATTTTTCTGCATGAAGCTTTTCAAAGGCTTAAAGATACAACAGAACATTTTTTTTAGGCAATAAAGCCTCCAGAGATTTGAGTCTTGGGGTTTTTTTGTTTTGTTTTGTTTTTGTTTTTATTTTTTGTTTGTTTGTTTGTTTTTGGCCAATGTTACCTGCTTGCATTTAATAAAATCTGTAAAGTGTGTGCAAAGATTTGGTGATTGTGGCAGGGAACCCTAAAGAAATCATATGAGGCATTACTTTTTGAGGTACTATGTTTTTTAGTTAGTTCACTCTTCTGTTGTATTATGTCCTTTAACTTGTCCAGTCATTAATTCGTCCTTCCATTAAATCTTATAAACAATTTGCCAGAGGTCTCCGTTTCCCTGTGTGGGTAATGATCCCAAGATAGACTTCATGTCTGGTGATGAAGACAGAGCTGAGTCTACAGAGGAAAATGAGAGTATGAGTCATTCTAACTCCCAAGAGGGTTGCTGTGATGTTCTTTAATAAATAATTGCAGTTTTCAGAAGAAATATCTTATTTTTAAAATGCACTTATAAAGGAAATGCCATGCTTGTCCAGGTAAAGGGGGAACATACTTTGAGCAGATGCAACATGAATATTCACTTGATGAATCCTAACTTTGGAAAGCAGAACTTCATCTTCTGTCATTCAACCATGAGAAGGTGGAGAAGATTTAGCAATGAAAATGCAAGGTGGTTTAGAGGTCCTGTGAAACAGCTGAAAAATCTGTATTCAGTAAGTGTATGGAGAGCATATCTCTGCTTATCTATGCGTTTGTGGTATTTTTTTGTTTTGTTTTATGTTATAACAAGATCTATTGACTATCTGGGAGCATTTTATTAAAGAGAAAAGTCTAGGTAAAGCCAGCAAACTATTCACTGCCAAAATTTACCCAGAAGTACCTGTGTAATTGAATTTGGCCAGCTCTAGCAAGATATTTGATTTTCTATAATTGGATTGGCTAATGGGGGGAAGAGGGTGGAGAGACAAAGGAACTGGAAAGTTATCTGTCTCCCTTGACAAAATGATCCAGTCACTTGGGAAATTTCTCTGCCCTCAGGGAGAGAAGAGCCAATTGAAACATGAAAACAAAACAAGTGATGGACTGAAGCAAGGAGAAAGGGCTAAAAAGCAAGGGTTAGTCTATGGTTCTGCTACAGTCTCCTGAGATGCTTGTAGGCGAGACACTTAATCTTCCTGTGCTCAAATTCTACTCTATGCCTGTCTTATTTCAGATTCTGAGTGCTTTGGATTGCAGGCATGTTTTAGTGAAGATGGATAAGAGCTGGACATTTCCATAACACATAGCTAAACCTTCTCTCTCATCAAATAAGTGAAGGCCTGTAAGTGTATGTGGCTGTGGATAAGGATTTTGAATGGCTGTCATATCTCCAGCTTGCTTCTATCCATACCACACCAGTGTAGGCAAATGGGATTAGAGGACATAGAATCATAGAATCATAGAATCATAGAATCACCAAGGTTGGAAAAGACCTAAAAGATCACCCAGTCCAACCGTTCACCTATTCCCAATAGCTCCTACTAAACCATGTCCCTCAACACAACATCCAGCCTTTCCTTGAACACCCCCAGGCTCAGCGATTTCACCACCTCCCTGGGCAGTCCATTCCAGTGCCTGACCACCCTTTCTGAAAAGTAATACTTCCTAATGTCCAGCCTGAATCTCCCCTGCCGTAGCTTGAAACCATTCCCTCTGGTCCTATCATGGACATGGACAACATGCTTGTGGTTTTGGGTCATTCAGCAATTCTGGATATATCCATGGCATGAAACTCAACTGCATGAATGTGTTTGGCATAAAGCATCCTGAGATTTTCCTTCAGCTCTTAGGGTGACAGATGACACTCACCTATCACAGCAGAGCCAAGACACTAAATGTTATTGGATATTTTTATGTAAACAGACCAACTCTACTAGATCAGAGAAAAGGTCTTCTTGTCGGCAGTCTCCAACAGAAGGTGCTTAAGGCAAATATACATAGTAAAGGTTATATTCTCCCTGAATGTCCTCCTAAACTCCAGACATTTTCCATTCAGAGGATTCCTGAGTTGAAATATGTATGCATGCAGTCAGTAAACTTCACTGTGTTTCCTTAGCCATTTGTTATGCTGTACATATGAAAAGAAGAAGGAAAACAAGTTGTCCAATTGCCATGTGTTTATCAAAAATCTAAGTAATATGGCGTCTACATTCATCATCTCAGCAAGATCAGATGAGCTGTATCAAGAATTTAAGGAGAAGGATGAAAACAGAGATTGACAGCTTGCCTCATTTCTCCCACCACTTATACAAGTATTTCTTTAATATTGGTGATATGAATGTATTATGTTTGGCAGTATTGTGACATTATTTGATAACAGTATCAAGAAATATTCTGATATTATCCTTATTCTTCATTAAAAATGAAAGATTTTCATTTTAAAGAATTTTTAAATGTCTAATCAATCTTCCCGAAAACATAAGACTGACTGAAAGTTAAGATGAAATAAAATCTTCAGTTGTTGAACACAGTTGTAGTTTGAAATGAGTGAAAGAGTCCTTTATCTTAATGACTAAAATCTGATTTTCTAAAGAAATGATTTTCTAAAGAAAAAATAACAATCATGTTATATAGGTGTGTTGGTCTTTCACTCTCTCCTGATTACATTATTGCATGCTTTAACTGAACATAGAGCAGGATGGAAATAACAAAAAACACCAAAATAAAAAATATTAGCACTGTCATTGAGGGAATGGGTAATGTTAGCAGCTTGTTCTTATTAGACACCAAATAATTCAAAGTAGTGACAATCATCATGAATTTCTCAGCCACAAGAGAAGATTCAAACACTGCATGAACCTTTTTAGACATCTCAAAATCATCAGACACAAAGTCAAAGTCAAAGGTTCACACGTGCATAGTTTACAGTATAAGTTATATTTCACTTCATGGATAGATGAGTCCTTACAGTAAGGACTGTAAAACTTTTTGGAATTAAAATAGGTAGAGGAGGAAGAAAGTAAAAAGAACACATGCCTAAATCTTTCTTTAAGATTTAATGACAGTCAACTTCCAGTAACAACTTGTTGGGAAGGCTGTCTTGATAGCTGCACAAACCTGTGGTGTGGGTTACCCTTGTTATACTGCTCTTTGCCTGCCCGCCCTTTGTAGGAAAATGTACTTTTCACTATCAATATACATTAATTCAACTTTCCTAATCAGTTTAAAAGCCTTTTGAAAATGCTTTTTTGTGGGAGTCTCACTAGCTCAATCTTTTATTTATGGGCTTGTACTGGGATGGCCATTTGAATATCTGTTGTGACTACATATTTTATTATGCATTTTATTTGTTTTTTATTGAAAGCTCTCTGAAGTACTAAGAAAGATGCCGGGCAAGTGACTGAATAAAAGCAAACTAATTTAGAAACACCTCCTCGATCCTTCTGCCTCTTCTCACAATATGCACATGCTAAGACTTTTGCCCTCTATTTAATAGCACACACCAATACTTTATTTCATTTCCATCTTCTGTGAAAACGTAATGAATTTTTGCTGTAACTGCAAACAACCAACATCAGAATGCTAACTGATATGATAGAAACCGCAGTAAGTTTCCGTACTTTGAAGTAAACTTTATCATAAACAGTGGATCCTCTTTATTCTTCTAGAATCTTAGGGTATATTTTTGTTTTGTTTTGTTTTCCAATCAGGTGTTTCTTTGTGCAAGGAGTTTTGAAAAACATAAAGTTAAATATCCCATAAACGTTTTCTGCAAATTCTTCAATTTTTGGGAAGGTAATTTTAAGATCATTCTTTTTCTCTCCCTTTATAGCAATAAATCTTCAATGTCATAGCCAATTTTGGTATAGAAGACACTTTTTTTCCTGTAGAGGCAACGAAGAATTGTATTTGCTATTTCCTGATTTGCTTTGCATTTTCCTGTGTTTCTCTCCACACACTGGCAATCCTTCAAAATGGGCTATTCCACAGACAGATGAAGTCACAACATTCAAGCCCATAAAGACACTTCACATTCGGACTTGTGGCTTATTATCACTTCCCTTTGGAAACCGATAAAAGATAAAATCTTAAAGGAAGCCAGTGATCCGTTCACAAGCTTTTTGCTACTGGCTGACTGTGCTGGAGGAACAAAATACTGCCCAAGTTCCAAACTGCCATCATATTTTTACAGAAAATCTGCCAATGGAGTAACATAAAAAATAGAGAAAAACAAAACAAAACAAAAAAAGAACATAGATGAATACCAAAGAGAATTAAATGAGTTAATTGAAAAGCATATTAGTTTGTAACTACCATGAGGAACAAAGAAAGTCCTTCTGTCCGGGATCTTGACTACTCAATCAGAAAGATCAAACACATAACAAAATAATTGTCAAAATTGTGACCTTTTGTTATCAGAAAGGCTGATTTTGCTAATTTCTCCTGAATGTGGCTGGCCAAGATGTGCTACTGAACATTTGCTTGAGGTGAACCTCTACACACAAACACACCTATACACACATCTTTATCCCAGATCATCCTGCTTACAGACAAAAGAAACCCTTTATGTTTAGATATTACTTAAAAGGTTAAGTCAACATATTTTAGCATGATAATCTATATACTTACATCCAGCTTTTAAAAAGCCAACATAATAGGAACACCTTTTTTAGGTTTCCTTGCTGCAGCTAATCTTTAATGGGTCTTTAACACCAATGGCATGCATGTTTGTCAATAGATTTACAGCAGTGATCTTGTAAATTACACAACTGCATGATGAAGAGCAGACCAGGTGATTAACTGCTTTAACTACACACCTCTGACCAGATCACCTGCACTCTGTCCACTGATTTATCACGTTCGTGTGAGAAAGTCAAACTTAGGATTTCAGGAAAATACCAGAACTGCTGACATGTCAACCCTGAAGAGCTTAGACACAAGGATCTCTGGATTTACAAGAGTCAGATGCTGAAGTCAGGGCAATAAACTTACCACACTTCAACATCATATGGTAAGCTGGACACAGATTGATACACGTACATTTTTCATTATTCATTCATTTATTCATTTATTTAATTAACATAATTTTAAAATGGAGATATGGTTGGAAGATCATCCAGTTTTCCTGAGTACTTATGAAATCACAGTGTTTGCAATGTAGGAAAAAAATTGTCTTAGTCCCTAGTTTCAGCCACTGAAGAATCTTTGAACAGAACATAGCTTCCCTAAGTCTTTTTCAAAACGTAGATCTGAAGGGGCCTTTCATCACATCTTATGAACTGAATTATTGAAGATTAAGTATTCTTCGAAGTAAGCATCCTTGCCTTAGCTGAGGAGAGGGATTTTGACCCTCAAACTGATGATCACAGTGTCATCACAAAGTATGATTTATATCTTTCCAAAAGGAAGGCACTCTCAAACATCATCAAGCCCATTCGGTAAACCTGAAGCCAGAGCAGTATTTTGGACATGTTTTTCATTTCCAGATATAGTTGCACCTTTGCTGATCTCTGAGCATATAGGAATCTTTTAACACCATACTGCAATCAGCTAAGTCCTGCAAAGGATCAGAAGAAAATTGTTTGGGTTTAGTGCCTGTAGGACATTTCCTCTAGAAGGCCAGAGTGAGTTTGAATTTATCCACTGGGATCTGGTCAATGAATGTAGATGAATCCATCTGAGTTAGTCACTTTTGATTTTCTCTATAATCAGCAAAGAAAAACGGATGCTTTTGGGACAAAATTCATTTGACTGATTTTAGATTTCAACATTAAGATGAAAGGAATCACATCAGAGAAGAGTATATTTCTCTCAGCTGATTAGCTGAAATGTATGTAACTAAAAATCTCTGCAGCTACAGATGATGTGTGGCATGTCTGTACAGACAGACCGTAATGGGAGTTCTAGTAAGAGAAGGTGGGACAAGGGAGTAATTAAGTAAAATCTCATCTTTTCTTATGCAAAATTTAAATATAGAATATGGTAAAGTGACTGAACAACAATTAACTGACAGAGATAATGAGATGGGGGGAAAAACATTCCAAACAGAATGAGCACCAGCTTTGGCATATCTGGATTCCTGTGTGTACCCTGCAAATTTACAATGTCAGATTGACATAATTTGAAGGAGATGGTGAGCATTTTCCTGGGGGAAAAAAAGAAAAAAAAAAAGGAAAAAAAAAAAAAGAAAAAAAGAAAAAAAAGAAAAAAAAAGAAAAAGAAAAAGAAAAAGAAAAAGAAAAAGAAAAAGAAAAA
>NW_024962253.1:2361029-2406416 GCF_019238085.1 Lagopus leucura
GAAAAAGAAAAAGAAAAAGAAAAAGAAAAAGAAAAAGAAAAAGAAAAGAAAAAGAAAAAGAGATATGCATATGCGTATTTATTTATTCAATGCAGCAGCAAATTCTGCTTTTCTCTGAGCAGCACCTTTGCAACTTACAAATTTCTCCCTGTTTTCACAATTAGTGCTGGCTGATACATGCACTGGCTGGTGAAGCATTCTCTTCCATTTCTCCTCTGCCAAATGCATTGGTCCTCATAAATTCTGCTGAAACACACAGCACGTGCATGTTATTGATAAGCTAACCTGTAAATTTTGGATCATAATCCATCATGAAAACAGTTTTTCTCTGTGGGTCATATAGGATGGGAGGACCTCTAATATGTACTCATCAATACTTTGGATATAAACTATAACTCATATGCACTACAAAAAGAAATGTGAGGTCCAAAAGCACTGTTTAGGGTGAGCTGAACATGCAATACGGATACTGGTTAGGGCCACAGAGTTCTCCTTTCTACAACATGAACTTCAATAATCCAAAAATCAGAACTTCTGAGTTCTGCTCCCAGCTTGAAAGGCCTCAACTTCTCACTAAATTTGTTTGTGCAGTAGCTGTGCACCAACCACAGGCTGCAAAGTCTAGTCATCATAAAATGTTTCTTACTGATCATTCCAAGAAGAAGCAAACATAAAACATTTTTTTCCTCATCTAGCACAAATTTTCTCCCATGTTTTCCTCTTACATCCAGTGCAGAGTCTGCCTAGAAACACAAATAAAGAAAAAGCAGTTTAAGTGGGACATCACTTGCAGGGGACAAGAAGCACCCCTTGGCAACCTTCCCTAGGTACCACAGGCCTCTCTGAAAGAGATTTCCAATTAGGTGTCAAATTAATAAGGCACTTCTGATGCTCCATTCCTGCAGGAAGACATTAGTAATTTGTTTGTTCCAAAGGCGCCACTCATTTTCACACAAAATGGCATTTAAATGTTAATTGAGTCAGGGGATGGGGAGTGCTTGCCAATCACTATGCAACTTAAGGTCAAGGTTTTTGTCTTAAAGGAGGACTCAATGTTAATTTTAAATTTAAAATTCTTGACAGATAGCAGGTTTTCAAATGCCTGCTACAATCTAGCTTGTTTGATTCATTTTAATGAGTAAGTAACTCCTGGCAAAATGAAGGTTTCCCCATGTCTTCAAGGAAATGGAAGGGCAAAGAGGCACAGTGGACTAATCCTGCATCCACTACAGGGAACAGGAAGCAAAACCAATTTAGACTCCCATTCATCTCCTTGCTCCCCATATAGAGACCGAAAAGAGTAATTTACATTCCTATAAACACTAGGCAATTATTGGAGGTTTCAGTTTAAAAGAAGAAAGAAAAAGAGTTCTCAATATGGAATTCAGCTTTGACTCTCTGTTCTGGAGGAACATTTTGTGTGCATGCCTGTGTATGTTTGGTTATTTCTTTGCTTTACAGTTTGTTGTTTGTTGTTGTTCTTTTAACCTTCAGATTGTTACTTATAAATAGGTTAAATAACTGTGATTTCCTTGTGCCTTTTTTCCAAATGTGTGAACTAAAAAGGAGGAAGATTCCTATGCGTTAGATAAAGATACTCAGGCTGAATCAGTGACATGTAAATAAGTAGGTGTGTCTGTAGATGAAAGACACCAACAGGTCTTTGCAGAGCTTTAGAGAAGCGTCTCAGGGCTTCAGACGCGCATAGACATTGTTGCTCTCTTTTCCTTTCTGCCCTGGCAGACTTATCCCACATCAGTATCACTTCCCGTCAGTCCTAAGAACAACCAGAGGGGTTTGCTGCATTTACTTCTGCTGGTCACCAGCTGTGGATGGGGTTGACATTCCTCTCACATAGTTCTTGCGACCTCTGTGCAGGTACATGATAGACTGTCACATTTCCCAGGCAGCCTTTCAGGGGGTGATAGATTCAAATTGTCACTAACTTGAACTTGTGACCTGACCGAGGTAAGAAGAAACAAGGGATGCTTCTCCTCTCCTTGCAGAGAGAAGCAAGTTGGGGAGGAAATGAGATGGGTTGCGAGTGATCAGGGCAATCACTGAATTGCTAGCAGTTTTGCAGAAGCACTGCAGAAGCCATGTGAACGTCACTCAGAATAGATTATTATTTCTCCCTGTTGATGGTGAGGGAGGTCTTTGCATAACTAATTCAGATACACAGACCTGCCAAGTTGGCTGAAATGAACTTCATTCTATCTGTTGATAAGAATAACAGGATAGAATTTACTTTCATCTCTTCTCAGATCAATTAAACTAACTCTTACCTTTTCTTGTGGTCAGATTGAGGACTAACGTCTGCCCTTCTAGAAATTACACTGTAGGTGTGCGCATTGCAGGCATGCACACAGGATTCATGGACCTGGACACCTAGCACTCTCTGAGCCTTTCTGTTTCATTTCCCTCCCTTAGCCAGGTGTTGCATTCCCATGAATCACCAAAATATATAATGGCGTGAAGATGCTCAGACTCTACAATTGCACAAGTGTTTTAGATAGACAATACTTGAAGAATGAACAGTTTTCACTTGATTTATACTACCTAATTTTAGAGAACTAGTTTCCGCCATTTGACTTTATGGCCAATTGAGAGAGGTGGATGAATGCTAGCCCTCTTCAGCAAGATATTCAGTCCTCTAGGATCTCTATTGACCCTTAAGCATGTAAAGATTCCTCAGTTTGGTAGAATGAGCTTGGGGCATTAAACAATTTTATTGTGCTGCAGCTATCTATCTATTATAAACATCAACAAAGTCCTCAACAAAAAGATTGCTGAACAATAATCTTGACCTCTACATGTTTCAATAACTGTAGTGTTTGTTTCAGAACACTATTAACACTTATTCATGTCATTGCCATAGATGCATGCCAATGCTGTGATTACCCTGGAAAATATACTTTTACTCACTGAGTTGGAATGCAATTGCACTGATCTAAGTTGCTAACAATCTCCCAGGCCTCTTAAAGTCTGCAGGACTAGAGAGTGTAAAACACCATAATGCTAACCTAAATCAAGAAGTAATCTCAAGAAAAAGAAGTAGATACATGCTAGGAAGTTGGGTGGTCCAATCTTCAGCTAGTGCAGTATTGTTACCAAAATGATACTGCTTAATTTTCTGCTACTTCTAAACTACTAAAGAACTTTAAGTCTCAGGTTTGATATTTTCCAGCCTTTGTGATGGCGCTCACAGAGAAATTTCTGTTGATGTATAGTCTCCAATTGTAGCAGTGAATTTTATTTTATTTATTTATTTATTTATTTATTTATTTTTCCTTACCATGTAATTCATTTCCCTGTGCTATTTCTGCTCCTTGTGTCATCACTTTTCTTTACAAAGTTACCCAAATGTTTATAGTTAATCAGGAAAGAGACTGATAAAACAAATTACCCTTGCATTTGTTCATGGAATGAGTAAATTCAAACATGCAGAAATAAATATCTTACTGCTCCTGAATACTTTCATTTATATGTGACAGGTCACTTACTTTTCTTGCAGTGTACATACAAGTATAATGGTACGATTCAAAAATATAGCACTAGTAAGTGTCACCATTGCTATCTTTTCTCATTTAAGGAGACCTAAAGAATATCCCAGGAGGCTAAGCTGCCAAATAATAATACAAAAGTCATTGCTTAAGACTGTAGTAGAACAACTGCTTTGAATAAAATGAGATCAATCTCATGATTTTCCCTTCCAAGGAAAAGGAAATCTGCAGGCTCCATCAGATTTGGTTAGTTAGAGAAGCAGATGTGTCGTGTCAATCTAGTCATGTAATCCACAACCTAACTGCTGTGAATTTCCTACAAGAATTTCTATTTGGCACCCTCCCTAGATAAGTGTTCACATCATTATCAGGTCTTTGAATAAGTCTATGTCAAGGCTAGAAATAGACTCAGAATTAGATTGAAAAAGAGGAGAACTAAGTTCCTGTCCAGTATCAAGAATCAGCTACAGTCTTTGGAAACTTTTCATTTCTCTCAGTTTTTGCTTGCATTCCCTGTCTTAATTTTGAATTTGACTGAATTTGACTTGAATTTGACTTAATGTTGGAATTTGACTGTCTTTGCTGTTGGGAATCTACCTGAATGTGGTAGTGCACATGAAGTGCATGCACAGCACTTAGCAGAGCTGGATCTTGGTGGTGACCACTGAGTTCTACTGAAATACAGACTGATAAAAACAGGCAAAGCAACTATCCCTTCATTCTCATCTTACCTTCCCCTCTATTAGAAAAACAAACAAACAGACAAAAAACCAAACCAACATAATAAGTACAGAAATAAAACAATTAATTCCTAGTTCAGATTATTATGCCAATACAAGGTTAAACAAAAACCCCAAAAATACATCATGGGAACTTCTCAGAAACTAATATTGGAAAACAGAAAATTCAGAGACTACCAAAAATATGAAAGTATTCTGAAAGAAGAATTTTAGCATCCTGATTGTTTTAACTTTTCTCTGGGCCTTGGTTCCCTGTGCTATTTTAGATGCTCATTTCATACACATAGAGATTACTTTGTGTGGCCAAAAATTACTATGTTGTATTACAGGTTTTTTTTTGAGACTTCTACTCTGCACAATATCACATTTCTTTAAATATTATTACTTCTTGGGAAAAGTAAAATTGAGGACATTTTAGTAGGTGTGAAAAAAAATTTGCTTCTGTTTTGTCTGGAGAGGCAAGGGAAGGAGTTAAAGTTAAGATGAACTGAACACATGAATGCATTGTGCCCGCCGGGGTCTGGCTGTATATTCATTATACAAGGTCAGGGTCTCACTTCCATTCCTCCTAGTGTAATTTAGGTAAAGCCACCACACAATGCCTGACCTTTCCATGGGACAAGCTCCCTGCCTCCCTCCTGACATGCTGCAGTAAATTTGTGTGTAATTAAACATAGTGTTCCGACACGCCAGGTCTCTGTGGCAACCTGGCCTCCCCTCTCCAGCTGACCTTTCAGATTGAATCCAGCACAGACCACCAAGGCCAGGAAATGTCTGGGATCGGAGTGCAGAGCAACAAAGCAGGGCATGTCTGTGCAGATTAAAACACATTCCCTGCCTTTCCCTCCACTTGGGCCTACATTGCACCACATGCACCATGCTAAAATAGTGATTGGAAGTGTGGCAAAAGACTATGAAGGCAGCTTTGCTTCTTCAGCCACCTTTGGCATGGGATACCTCCAGATCCCCAGCTGCAATGTGAACTCAATGGGCAAAACATTGAGTAACATGCAGGAAGACTAGGTCCTGCTGTAAATAGCTCCTGGTCTGAACAATAGTCTTTGGAAGGGTAGAGGCTCTTCACAAAAGTAGGGGATTCAGAAAGTTGCATGTGTGGTGGATAGTCTGGCCTGATCAGTTTATCTATCAGACAGTATAGCTGTTTCTGGTCATGAAGCTAGGAACAGATGCGGTGTAGCCAGATCAAAGGTCTGAGAATTAATTGCAAGAATCCCTTCTAGCCCATAGGAGTTTGCCTAAAACCTCATGTGGGACTTCACCTTACAGGAAGCTGCAAGAAAATATAATGATAGTTTACCAAAAGAGACAAGTTTACACTTTGGAGAGAAAATGCAGTGCAACAATACTGGGTATCTAAAGATGCTCATTAGTGGCTGCAGATACTGTTCTAAAAGGACTAAAAGAGCAAGCAGCTACTGCACACAGGACTTCGGGACAGTGATCAGAGTGAACTCACCTATCTTCATCTAAATATGCACTTGAGCTAGTCTCCTACATTTATTTTATAGTCAGAGGAGAGAAAATGAATATTCAATCCATATGAACAGCAAGACTGGATATAGTTTTCAACCATTAGATTTATACAGATTGGTTAGATAAATCCTACCCCGAATTCTTCATTTACACACTGACCGGTGAGCACAATTCCAGTGATATAAGGGGATCTCAGAAGTCCTTTAGAGCCCTGAAAGTCAGACTGTTTGTTCCCAGCTATATCAACCACAGTATATTCAAGTGAAATGACCTCTCTGTGCCTCACTTTTCCTAATGGAAAAAAAAAAATAAGAAAAAAAAAAAAAAAGACGAAGTAACAATCATATGAAAAACTGTGTTCGTCTGAATTACAGTAGTATATTACCACCAGCTATGTCTAGCACTGTCTAGAATAATAGAAAGAGTGAGAAACCTGAAAATGAACAATTTTGAAATAACGTTCCTTCAAGCAAATGGTTCTGCAAATTTTTATATATCTTTTGGAAAGATTTCTCTGCCATGACAGGCATTTAGGACTACAATTAACTTGCTGTTGGTCAGAAACATCATTATCATGCTGGTTCTTTCCCACATCAGGAATGAAAGCAACAGAAGAGAAAAGGCAATGCAGTCTTTTCAGACAGGTTTCCATAGTTGGAAACTCTTGCTCTTTTTTATCATCTTCCTTCACAGTCAGTCCAAACAAGGAAGTGGCAGTGTCCTAGGTGTCCAAATGACCTTTTGGATGCAAGATTTTCAGGTGCACCATATCAAAGTGACAACTGAAGTCTTATCACACAACCTTCCTTCTGCTATCCCATTGCTCTCTAATGCTAATAATTCTCAACCCCATCTTGCTCACGGCTCACGATCCCATTGTCCTCTAGAAGTTTCATGATATTTTCTCTGCCTTTACATTCCATTATTTTAATGGGGAGAGAAGTTAGATTTATAGGATGATAATTGCCAGCACCAGAAGAAAGAAACTGAGAAAGACCTATTTTTGTAGGTCATCCAGCCATTTCCCTTGCCAATGTCTGAATGTTCTCTCCTGTATATGTTTTGCTCAACGTGTCTGTGACTGTCCTCAGCAACAGATTTTCCATTCTTAACTTGGGAGACCATGGTTTGATATACTTCACTACCAGTAAGTGTTTTATTCCTGATATTTATTGTGATTTTATGTGTGATATTTATTGTGTTTTTTTCTTTGCTTAATTGTATCCCATTACTCTTAGTTATATCCCTGTGGACCATCTTAAATAATTCCTTCCGTCACTGGCATCTTTCCCCTTCAAGTTTGTGTATTTATTTCTTGTCCCATTAATCACCCTTTAAGAAAACTACAGTCTTTCAGCACCTGCATCCTTGAAATATAGAGAAGTCTGTACCTTCTTAGAGTCATTTCTTTCCTGTTCTGAAAATCAAAGAGGTATACAGGTAAATTCCTTGGTAATAAACACAATGGTAGTTAAGAGAAACTGGTCAAGCTTTACCATTCATAGAAGGAGTGTTAGAAGAAACAGCTGAAAAAAATGGATTTACAATAAATGCATGAGATCCATTCAGTAGTCTAAAAACCATAACTATGGGAACTCGCTGGCAGCCACTTGTGTGGAGTCCTGACAAAAGCAACCTACATTTAACTGGCCTCCTTAGGAAAAGAAGAAAAGGGTCTTTATCATCTTGTTTGGTGAATGCTATATTGCAAGACTCCTCTTAAGGATGTAATAAGACAAAGGACATGAAAATAAAATTTTAAGAGCAGAAAACCAAAACATATGGGCTAAATCAAGTAGGGTGTTTGGTTTGTTGTTTTTTGGTCTTTCCCTCAAAATTATCAGTTTGCAAACTTCTCTAAACTGATTCAGAAAGAAGCAAAGTTCTTGCTATATGGAAAACCTGTTCCCTGCCCACTTTCATTTTTAAGTCTGTATAGTTCATTCTCTAAGGATCTAAAATACAGGATTTCAATTCAATTATAGGGTGCAGATTTGGTTGCAAAATGCATGTTAGTACTAGATGTCAGTATCAATACTTCCTCCTGTATCACCGAGGTGCAATGAAGATTACCTAGTTAATGTTTACAAAGGGCTGTTTAAATGTTATTCTTATGAGCTATCTGGTTCTTTGCGCAGGTTTCATTTCTGTTGAAACTCCCACTAATACTTCCTTGACCTTTTGATTCAGCTGCAGCACCTTTGGTAAGAGACTTTGCTTTTGGGGCTGCTGGTATTTCATCCCTTTGATTCACTCCTGAGCCTAAAGCACACAACCAAGGCTGTTGAGTTAGTTCTTTAACCCTGGCCAAAAATCTGCAACATGAAAACTATCAGAACAGGAGATGGAAAGCAAAGACAGAATGTGTCTGTGTGGAGTCCCTTTTGCCAGCATCCTCCTTTTGCAGCTTTTGCAAAGGGAGGAAGAGATGTAAATCAAATCCAAGGAAGTGTTAGATAGAGTAGAACTGACATTTGAAGCTGTAATACCTTAAAGTCAATATCATTATCTCTGGTATTTACTGTAGCATACAATGCTTAGATGAAATGGTAAAGTTCACTTGTTCTTCCTGTACACACTATATTGTCATATGTGCTGTTAAACACACACACACATACACAGAAACAAGATTTAGCTTCACCTAAATGTCTGGTGTGAAATGACATCTAAAGCTGTCTGCTGCTCCGAATTTTCAGAAGCGTGATGCTGGCGACTGAGAAATTTTAGTATGTAATTCAGAATGTACATATATAGGGCCTTCACCAAAAGTAATGCCTCCTATTTTATTATACTGGCCCATGATACCAAAGGTGACTGTTGTTGAAATGATAAAGGTTAAGCCCTACTGCCAGTATTCCAATTTAAGCCGTTCTATGGTTCTGCGATTCTGTTTGAGATGGTGGGTAGCTCAGAGAGGCTAAGATGACTAAAAATATATATCTGAACAGGGGGCTGGGAAAATTTCGGACTTCTCAGGGGGGTGCAAGATAGTGAGAACCCCACTTTTACATAGACATTTGCAGTCAGTTAGTCAGGACTGTTTTACTAGACAGTGGAGAGAAGCAATACCCCTGGGAGAGCACGCACATCTTAGCTATCGAGATGTGTATCTTAGGATGTGATGAATCATTCTCAAAAGAGGACTATTTCTCTCCACTGACCATAAATGGAGGCTAGTATAATTAGACCTGACTTAGATGTCTTTCTTTTAGCCTTCAAAGTTAGGACAGATAGATATCACCCCAGGTTCCACTTTTTTTCTTTACAAGTGAAAGATCATATATCCTCAATAGAGGAAAAACTGTTGAGTATGGAATCAAGAATTTCTGCAGTGTCTTCCAATCTCTCAAATGAAGCTCTAAAGTGGTCTTAAGTTAAACTGACCAGATTGATATTTTAATTTAGGCACTGATAACAGAGAGTTATTTCTAAATACATTCATCAATTTCCTATGTCATCCATGGGGACTGCTGAGTGCAAAAGAAGACTTCAAGAAAAAAAGCTGCAGTAATTTAACCACTAAACCATTTTTGTTTAGATCATTATAATAGTAACAGAGGGCTTGGATCTAATATGTTTGTTCCTAATCCAAGAGTATCATTTGAATTATATACTGGATGCTGTTTTGTGTTTGCTGAACTCTCTTTTATGGTTTGACGTGTTCTTTAAAGAAAGCAAGGTGAGAACAGACATCTAAGTAAACTTCAATGTTTGAGACCTCTTCTCATGTGAAAGATTATGTCTTTTCATTTATTTTACATGTCTTTAAACAACTTATCATGTTCTGTTGTTTCTCTTATAGCAAATCTCACCTCAGCATCACTTGTGACAAGTTGATATATCCCACACTGGGCACAAACCCTCCTTCTGCAGCTCTGTGGTGCACAAACTCAAATCCAGTAAGTCTTTGGCATCTCATTCACTACTATTGTCAACAGCATCTCAGAAAGGACCTGGTAGCAGTCTACAATAGGAGTAACACAACTTTTATTGGTGATTATGACTGTTGTTGCTAGCAGTGGGTAAAATGGATCACACTAGGGACAGGATTACAATGTACTGCTTGATAATCAGCAAAACAAGAACATTATAGACTTCCCAGTTACTATAGCAGATGACTAAGACAAAAATTTATTTGAGCTTATAAATATTATAGGGCTATTTCAAGGGATGTCAGTGTTTCCAGATGCCAGAACATTCTATACTGCAAGTGATTTAGGTTGTTTCTCTTAAGAAAAGGGAAAAAAAAAAAAAATAAATAAAAGCATCCTCTGTCAGTTCTCAGTTTCATTATTAATAAGCTCAGAGTTATGTCTCTGAGAAATGACCACCAAGATGAAGTCAAGTGCCTTGAGTTCAAAAGGAATCCTGTTCATTTTTATGCCTTTGTAAATTTACATGAATTAGCACTTTAATGTGATCAAGAGTTTCATCATATATGGTTTCATCTTAGGAGGGGTTTCCTTTTTTTCTGTTTTCTTTGTGTTATTCTATCCACTACTTTGTTATTATATGATGGTTTAGTCTTCACGAATAATCATCCCTATTACTACAGCAGCAGCAACAGTGGAAATAGCAAAACATGCAGAGAAAAAGAGAAGACATTGCTGGAATGAAAAAAAAAAAAAAGTCCTGCAAAGCACCTTCAATTTTTTAGAGGGGATTTGAAAAGCTGTCAGTTTTCTGCTGCAAGCTGACTACTACCTCTAGCCACAACAATCGATAATAATGAAGCTTTCCACTTCTTATTTCTTCACCTGAGCTTTTCAAAACTCTTGACTAAGTCTAAACTTGGCAGACTGGCATTTGGGAAAGCTAGGTAGGCTTTGCTATCAATTCCTCTCCAGCTGTTCTCAGGATTCATTACTCCAAGGCATGTGGTTGGATGGTAGGAGTTGACTTTTTATAAGGACTGAAGACTAGTGTTGGAGCAGATTCCTTTTTCAAGGCAGGAAGCATAACAAACACTTGTGGAAAATGGTGTTTCCTGCCACAGACACACTGGAGCTAATGAAAAGAAAATGGTGGCACCTTCTTCGCATTCTTGGTGGAATGCATGCCTACCCAGCTGCTCTTTCCTCACAGTCTCCAGTCTTTTTTTTTTTCCTGCTAGTCTATTTATCAAGCAGTAACCTCAGAGTTTTTATTATTTTGTTCTCTGAACAGCAGAGTTTCTCATACTTTCTGCCTCATGTATTCATTTCAAATCTCACTTGAATTTTTATTTTTCTCTACATTTATGTGACTAGACTCGGAGGCTCTGTACCTCAATTTCTGCTCAAGCTATTAAGGATGCTTTGCTTTCTCGCTGTCCTCATTTTAAAGGAACTGATATCTCATTCACCTGAAGTGTGACAATATTTAGCTATTCTGGGAAATTCACTGCTTGGAAGCTGTTCTGCAAAGTATTTTGTATTTTAAAATACAAATTATTGTTTCCCTTGAACCATAAGGTACTTTAAATGAGCTCATTCTACTCATAAGAACTGCAGTCTCATTTTACTACAGTTCATTGGGTCCAACCTCTGCTGATCCTATTGATCCATCCTGGTAGCCTGAAATAACTTTATTATGGGTGGAAATCCCTGCTGGAGAAATTCCTCAGCTTCAGGAGGACAAATGTACTGTGTCCATGTATCTGTTCCAGTTGCTCCCAACAGAGGTATAGGAAGCAGAACTTAATTTATAAACAGTGGGAAGTTTCTCTAGACTGATTCAGGTATGTTTCATCCTAGTCTTACCAGGGAAACAAAGACAGGTAGATTTAATCTTATATCCTCTTCCCAGTGATTTCTCATCTTAACATAGAAATAGGAAAACAACAACAACAAAATAAACAAACAAAAAACAACAACAAAATAAATAAATAAACAAAATACCAGACAGTTCCAAAAACTTCAGTTTCCTCTGGACTCTCCCACATCCTTGAACCACTTATCCATGGGCAGATTGTGATTGGACAAGTGGGAATGGTTTTAAATGAACACAGGGGAGATTTAGATTAGATATTAGGAGGAAGTTTTTCACTCAGAGGGTGGTGAGGCACTGGCACAGGCTGCCCAAAGAAGTGGTGGTTGCCCCATCATTGGTGGTATTCAAGCCAAGTTGGATGGGGCCCTGAGCAACTTGATCTGCTGGGAGGAAACCCTGCCAATGGCAGGGAGGTTAGAACTGGGTGATCTTTATGTTTCCTTCTAACCCGAGCCATTCAGTGATGCTATGAAAATGGAGACCGAATGAGTGAATGCTCCAATGTACTGTATCAAGTCGCCATGTACATCTAGTTGATTTAAAAGTTTTGGATAACTTTTCTTCTCCCTTTTATTGGATGACATGTTCTAGTTTGCCAAAGAAGAGTACGATACAAAGCCAGAAAGCCACATGAGGGCTCTTTGCTTTCTGGTGCCAGGGAAGAGTTGTAGAAAAGAGGCTGAACAGGCTACTTGGCTGCACTTTATAGACAGCTGAGGAAAAGGAGACCTAAGAGATTCATCAGCAAATCAATATCTAGTTCACCAAGAACTCTCACTCAGTTAATAATATTCTATATTTTGTACCTCTGTTGTTCTATCTGAAAAAATCAAAGCAAACATAAGCTGAGATGGTTTTGCAGCTTCCTGTCTGAAGATAAGAAGATCCTTCAAAGGGATGTGGACCAGCTGGATCACTAGGCTGAGGCCAATGGGATGAAGTTCAATAAGGCAAGTACTGGGTCCAAGCAGTTTGGTAACAACCCTAAACCATGCTACATGGTTGGGGAAGAATGGCTGGAAGCACATGTGGAAGAAATGGACTTGGGGGTATTGGTTGGTGCTTGGCCAAACATGAACCAGCAGTGTGCCCAGGTGGCCAAGAATGCCAGCAGGAACAGGGAAATGATCGTCCCCCTGTACTCAGCACTGGTGAGGCAGCAACTTGAGTACTGTGTTCAGTTTTGAGCCCCTCACTAGAAGATTTACACTGAGGCCCTGGAATGCGTTCAGAGGAGGGCAGTGATGCTGCTGAGAAGTCAGGAGCATAAGTCTTATGGGGAGTGGCTGATGGAACTGAGATTGTTCATTCTCAAAGAGAGGAAGCTCTGGGAAGATCTTACAGGTCTCTACAACTCCATGAAAGGAGGTTGTGATGAGGTGGATGTCAGCCACTTCTCCCATGTAACAAGCAGTAATACAAGAGGTCCTCAAATTGCTCCAAAGGAAGTTCAGGTTGGATATTAGGAAAAATTTCTTCTCCGAAAGAGTGGTCAAGCACTGGAATGGGCTGCCCAGGGAGATTGTTGAGTCACAGTCCTTGGAGTTGTTCAAGAAAAGTTTAGATGTTGTACTGAGGGACATGATTTAGTGGGGCAATATTGGTGGTAGGTGAATGGTTGGGCTAGAAAATCTTGAAGTCTTTTCCAAACTTAGTGATTCTATGATTCTATGAATATTTGTCCTTTTAAGCTCACAGTTTGGGACTACTTACTGGACAATATGTGTCAAATGGGACCTTAGTCTTGATGTGTACATCATCAGTTCAGTAGTTCCCAAAACTGTGAGGTCTTGACCACAATTAAACCCATATCCTATGGAATTTACTGGAAATATCATGGGTGTGCCTTACATGGAATTCAATCAGGTTTATAGTTTAATAAACAGATCTGTGTGAATAGGGGCTAACAAATAAGAGAATTACTGAAAGAGCAAGCTGCCTTTCACAGCCAGAAAAGGGCCTTAAACAATCCAGAATTTTAGTTATGACAGCTACAGAAAAGGAGATTTTTAACTAAAAGACAAAAATGCACCTTTGGCAGCATTTTATTTACTCATTTAATTGATATTCACTCTCTGAGCTGACGCATTTTAGTATCAGACTGGAATGATCTATTACTTAGTAAACAGAATGATCTAAAGTAGAGGTGGAAGAGATCTACTGGGACAGATTTTCAAGCAATTTACATACTCTCTTATATATACAAAATATGAGCACCATTGCACATATAACTATACATGCAAGTCTGCATCAATGCATATGCAAATCAGGCTATTGTGCAGGGTATTATGCCCATTCAGTGACTCAATTGGTGCAATTAACCAATTTCTATGCAGAACTCTTGTAAGTGGGCATGCAAATTAATGCAACTGCATGCAAAGCTTATACCAGCATTTATGTACTTAAATGTTCTGTGTATCTAGCCCATTAAATAAAGGTCTGTTTTAACTAGACTGTGTAATTCAAGCCCGATCAGATCACAATGTACTTAGAAGCCCAGTACATAAAAACAAAACCATATTTCTGATATGCTGTGTTACTCAAAACCACCAAAAGCCCTTCACTACTGCTCTTGGATTATGAAATCACAGTCACAGCCTATCAGAACATAACATAGGAAAGACATTTTTCGTGATATTCAGTCTGATTTTTTCCTTGCTTAACTTTATCTTATTTCCTCTAGTCATCCTCCCACTCTAAGCACTATCTCCCACAATATCATAAAGTGGCTGCTGTGTTTGCTTAATTCAGTTACAATATTTCAAGGAAATGAATTTTACTTGTATGAAGACAAAAGGCCAATGTATATAGAAGGGGGATCCTCTTCTAAGGGTCTTGTTAGTGACAAGAGCTCTGTTTTGAGAAATCTAGACTGTGACGTGTCCTAGAAAAACCTTAATTAGCATCTTTCCCAATACTCACGAAAGCTTGTATAATAATGCTTGATGTTTTAACTGAGTTTCTCTCATAACCAGACTCACCCACATCCTGGGTGTCCAATTTGGCTTGTCTGGGCCACATGGGGTGAAGAGGAATTGTCTTTGGCCACCTATATGTAGGTCACTCTGAAAGTAATGCCTCCTATTTATTTCTATAGAAACTACAACAGAGACAATGAGTTCAACAGCACTGCCTGATAGATCACATTCTCAGCTAAAAAACACTGTTTTTCAGCGTAGTCATCACCACTAGCTCTGCATTTTTATCCATGATTTAATAGAGCCTACATGCCATGCTTGTAAAAACATGCACCAGCACATGGACAATTTAATATTATGTGAGTGGCCAATGTAAGGCTTGCAAGATGAAGCATCTTCCACAAGGTCTCAGAGTGTACCAGTGACTAAATAAGGATAACCCAAATACTATGTCTTGAGATTGACTTGGTCTGGTTCTTCACTGCAAACTTAGGATGTGCTAAGGAACAGCAGACCAATTTCTGAACTCAATGCAAGAGTTCTTAAAATAGTACAGTTCAACTCTTAGAAAAGCAAAACTGGAAGCTTTTAGATCAGAAGAATTCTTCTAGTCCAGGCTCTGTCTAAAGCAGCACCAGTTTGGTCCTTTCCCTAACAGACATGTATTTCTATAATATAACAATTATTTTCATATAGTTTTGTTCCTTTGATAATTGCCTCTTTTTAATAAGTACAAGGTATTTATTTTCACAATGCAACCATGACATGACAAAAATGGAAAAAAAAAAAAACCAACAAAGTCTTTAAAGGTAAAAATTTGCTTAGATACAAAATGAGGGTTATCTCTGGTTTTCTTTATATGAGTGGTTGTGTTAAATCTGTATAAACTCATTGCACACTATTGAGTTAAACTGCCATCATTACAAAATCTGCTTTGGCTAATGGCTTATAAACATTCTGCTTTATCAGACTTATGTAATATTATGCTTTGCAGATCACATATCTTAGAGCTATACTAGAAGCAGTTCTTCCATGCTCAAGGTCCCCTTTCCTATATATCAAACCACAAAATAATGAAGAATTACACAGAGTTGCTAAAATACTAGAGAGAGAGGAGGAGGGAGATACACATTTTTGCAATATTTTGAACCTAGTGTCACTGGGACTTTTTTAATGCATAAGAGGCAGAGTAATTTTGCTCTAGTTCCACATTAATTCCTGCACAATATGCATTGGGGATATTATTTTTTTACAAGACATTTTAAAACCGGGCCTGAAAACAAGCAAAATCCATTACCGACTTACAGTAAATTCCTAAAGGATTCTATGTACTTCTATTCCTACATCAAAATGGCTATACACACACACACAGAAACAGATTCAGCAAACATGGCAGTATATTTTAAGATTCACTATCTTGAAGAAAATAAGACAAGAAACAGCAGGCCCTATTCAGCAAATTTATTGTACTCCCTTAATTTCCAAACCTCAAAAGCACAATGGGCACTTACAGTGCATGATCATTTTTAATTCCTAGAAAGTGATTTAAGATGGGAACATTCCTAACGATGACTTCCAGCAAACCATTCAAACATGGCCCTGTTCCTAGATTTAAACACTCTGGTGAGGCTTGTAGCCTTATTGATGCTTTGTATTTAATATGAAGTGGAATTAAACTTTTAAAACTACTCTGCTGTTAAGTCAGGAAAAGTTAGTAGCTGAACTGTAAATCTGTGACCATATTTATGTGTATATATGCATATATACACATATACACTGTATAATGCTGCAGTAACAGAAAAGACTAGATTCTCTTAATTAAAAAGAGATGGGGAAAATGAAAGAAAAGATACAGTGCTATACTTGCTAACATACAGATGTGGAAGGAAAACTGAAGACCTTATGTTGATGCCAGGACAGAGTATATATACTTGCCTACTGAATTTGTTCCCCAGGTTTAAAGGGGTTTGGCCCATACTCTAAATGTATCTGTGGCTGAAGAATTGGGAAACAAGTCAGAAGACTGATGAATGAACCTTAGACCTTCAACAGACTGAGTAGTTGACTTTTACATACCTCAGTGTTACAAAAAAAGCTAAAAATATCACCAAAGTTTTCATTATCTGACAGTAGTAGTTGTCAGAACCCATGACACTTTCAAATGCTGTTACATCCAGAAAGATGCATGTAGGTGAGCAGAAAATGGCACAAATATTTAATGTCAGAACTCTCTAGCTCTTACACTGTGTGATTTGGCTCAGGTAGAGGATCAGCCAGGTGACATAACTTGCAGTCACACTGCCATGGCTCCTTCCTTGTTGTCAGCAGTCAGAGTGGTGAGTAGCACAGCTGACCAGCTCTGTTCCTGCTCACAGAATGAAAGACATGGTACATAAAGTGTTTCAGAAGCCGCCTTTTGAGATTGCAGAAGGGGAAATGGGGCCCAAGAGAGTACAATTTTCTGGTTTCATTTTGCAAAGAGATTGCGGTTTTGGGTGTTCAATTTGAGCCTCCTAGAGTAAAGCCAGCAGTTGTACTGATTTCTGTTGGAGCTCAGAATACTATTTCTTGTAGAAATTTCACATTGTCTTTACTCTCTGTGATAGGTTATGTTCTCTTCCTTTCACCTCAAGCAACTCACTGTAAAGCACACAAAATCAGAGCCCACCTTGCTTAAAGTCTTGAATCTGCAATAAATAGAAGAAAGAAGCTCCAGGGCTGGGTTTTGAATTAGGAACCTGCCAACTTTTGTTGCTTTGTTGTCCACAGCTGCCTGGCTGTGACAGATGTGGCAGAGATGAGACCTGACAGAGGGAAAGCTAGGCTCTCCTGAGCCTTGTGCCGCACCATGTCATTCACAGTGCATGCAAGGGATCAGGAGACACAACACATTCCCTTTATGTATGCACATATATAACTCTCCTTGTGTTGCACATTCCATGCTAAGCCAAATTTTTTTGTAGATTAGAAGAAGCAGCAGTGAATTTGAGTGGAAATAGTGGAATGAAAAAGAATTTTTTTGTCACAGGCAAGATTTTTGGTCTCTCTCCCACTACTTACTTGTAATGTTTTGTTAATGTACAAACTAAATCTACACAGTGACTAGGATTTCCCCATCAAAAGCAAAGGAGGAGGAAGAACTTCATTTCAGTTCTATTTTTAAAACAAGAGAAAGTGAAAAAAGGTGATTTTGTCTTTAGACTTTTAGACAAAGAAAGGGAAGAATGAGCTTGTAAAATGGTACCTTCAGAGTATGTTTTTGGTTAATGGGATGCTGATAAAGCAAGCCCTCAGCCTTACAAAAAAAGAAAAAAAAAAAAAGAAAAGAAAAGAAAAGAAAAGAAAAGAAAAGAAAAGAAAAGAAAAGAAAAGAAAAGAAAAGAAAAGAAAAGAAAAGAAAAGAAAAGAAAAGAAAAAAAGATCCCCTGGCTTCTCCTATAAATTTCTGTGTCGTTTACATATAAATGACTCCCCTCCTCTTTCTTTCCTTTGGACTTTGTATCATCTCCATCTATTCTGCCAGACAATAAAACAGCTGAACTCACCACCAGAATTTATAGGCCAAGGATTTGCTCTGGTCACCAGCTTAGGGCAATGCAACACAAAGAGGTTCAGTCAGGTCTGAAGAGAAGGAAGTAGTGTGTGTTCATGTCTATGTGGGAGGGAAAAATCTGAAGAGAATTATTTCCAGTGATAATTTTCTTAAAATGGCCACAAGATAGGCATGGCTGTGGATATGCATTGTCATGTATATAAGGTTGAGCTCTAGGCTGTTGAGTAAGAGATTCTTTCACATCCTATGTCTAACTCACTCATAAAATAATGAGCCTGAATGTAAAAGTTTGATCTAAGCATATAAACTTCATGCTGAAGCACCATGCCTGCTCTTTTGAAAGGCGTGCTCCCATGCTGCCTTGTCCAGCAAAGCACAGGGGTACAAGGGTGTCTGCTGGTGTCTGAGGAATTTATGGATGGGTGCTGTAACTACACATATGTAAGCATCTTCTGGCTTACTGAAAAGCCCTTGAGAGATAACTGGGCGTATGAAGGCTTTATGCTTGTCAGAAAGTCTGTATGGTCGTTAGCATGTGGATCTTCGTGTTCAGGCACGTACTGATACACCCTGACTTGTATATGGTTATGTCATGTTGTGTAAGTGTGTTTTGCCTTGTTTGAAAGTCTCAGTGAGAGTGTGTATATCTGTATCTGCCTTTAAAAATTGCATTGCCGCAGCATATAAATATTTATATATGTAACTGTCATAAATCTGTCAGCTTGGCAAACATATGAGTCGCCAAGGTAACTTTGGGAGATTTTTATTGAAGAACTCATAAGCTGGAGTTGAGGAATAGCTGAAAGAAATGAGAATTAATGGCTACTCAACATCACTATCATAAAGTTAGTTATCCCAACTTTCAGAAAATGAAGCAGACAGCATGTTGGCGATCATGGGCACAGTGTAAGTACAACAGACTTGATGAAAGTGTAACACTGTGACTAAAACTAAATCGGGGTACTGGGTCAATGCTGTGGGAGAAGCGTGGGCAGTGACACTTTGGAAATCAGAGGCTGTTGCTTTCCTGTGCTACACCATGGTTGGTTTTGGAGGAGCCTTCCGGATTTTCAGCTAGAGTGTGTATGTGTGTCAGCTTACAAAAAAGTCCTCCATAGGAAAATGTTTTCCTCATTGAAACCTTGCTTGAATACATGGCAAGCAAGCCTTTGCCATTGTTGCTCTGAGGAGCTGGGCTGCACAGGCAGCTTTGTTGTAGCTGATGGAAGAGGCACAACAGTTTACTATTGCAGAGATGTTTTCAAGAGTGAAATCACCTTTTCCATAGGATTTGTCTGTGCAGAGAAGTCTTTCCAGAGTAATCTAGGCAGAGTAAGCTAGGTTTCTTCACCTGTAGCCTACTTGGCTCTGCTGACTCCTATAACAAGCCGTCCATGGAATAACACTGTTAGTATTTGAATATAGCAGCATTGGCTGTAATTCCCTGTCCTGCTTTCCCTGCCTTTATTTTCCATTATAGACAAACCCAAAACAGTTTTGGCATATGTGTTTGCTACTGAATTTGATCAAAGAAGTGAGATGGGTTATCTCTTGTAGTGTTTCAAAAGCACAGAGTTAAAAGGTGATTGTAGAGGGGTACATTGAAGTATCCAAAATATGGGACTGTTTGTAAGTCTTACTCTTCCTCTGATTTCTGGCTTATTAAATAATAATAATAATAAAAATTCTTCTACCCGTTGTAAGGAAACAAATGATTATATATATTTTTTAATTAAAGGATGTGGACACACTTCCTTTGTTCTGTCCCATGAAATACACCTTTAAAATCTGCGAACACAGCTGCTGTTCTGTTTTTTTACAGTACTGGGTTCAGTGGGAAGCACACAGAGCCATAGGTCCTGCTTGGATGGGAAGGAGGCTGATAGAAATCAGAAACCTTCAAGGATGTGCAGATGAACCCAGGACTGTCCACACTCAGAGACACAGTGCAGAGCCTCACCTCTCCAGAGACATTTCAGATTCTTACACAGACCTCTGCAGTGTTATGGATAACACACTAATAAAACAAAAATCTAACATGTATCCTTTCATTTCCATGTAGTTAATTGATTTCCTTTCCATTACAATTACTACTTTTATTAGAAATTCACTAGGACTCCTCTTTCTCGTCTCAGCTTTAGACGAAGGACTGCAGCATCTCACAGAGACAGTTTCCACTCTCTTCCAAATGATATGTAAATGTGTTTGTTTTTAAGTACACGTTCCTCTCAAAGTTTTGGTCATCAGTCATAGAAAGTGAGATTAGTAAAACATGGAGTTTCTCTTATTATGTTTATTCTTTTAAATATCATAGTCACTGTATCATATAATGCCTTGGGTTGGAAGGGACCTCAAGGACATATGGAATAATGTATAAAGCTGTAACTATGTGTGAACATACACATAAAAACATCCATATTCATCCACTCATACATAGAATAAAACACATTTCTACATTCTTAACTCTGAGGAAAAGCTTTTGGTGTGCTGTTTATCCCTTTGTGGTGCACCTCATCTCCTATCCCCACATGTAAGGCTGAGCAAGTCCTGCTTGCAATGCTACTGCAGGGCCAGCTGGTCACAGTCGGCAGCTCTAGTTAATAACTTTGAAAGCTGAGTGCAGCTTTCGGCTTGATTCCCATGTAAGTCAGTCTTGCTTGCTATTCATCAGACCCCTATCCCCTGCCCTCCTTCCTCGGGCATAATTGGCCTCTCATTATTTGCACATTATGGAGATATCTCACTTATTCGGGAGTGTTGCAGAGTCAGATGAAGCAAGAAGTGCACACTTCCTGCCTGTTCTCTTACTGTCTCACTCACAAATTGCTCCTATTACTTTATGGCAGAAAACAAAGCTAAACCCCAAGCCTAAAACAAACAAAAGCCAAGGATGCAAGTTTCGGACAGCAAACGAGCGAGCAGTGCAGCACTATATCAAGCTGGATTTATGACATCCCAGAGTGTAGGACAATTCCTTAAAATGCACTCACAGTCAGGAAAGTGACTGTATAAAATGCCATCTGGGGTTTCCATATTTTATTCTCTTTCTCTCTCTCGTAACATTTCCAGGTTGAGTTTGTTGAGTCAAAAAGACTTTTTTTCCAACTCTCAGCTCCACCACACTCCCATAAGGATGGATCATGTATTATCGAGCTCTTACATCATCTTACAGGAGAACGATTCTGCGAAAAAATGCAGTTTGATCATATTCACCTTTCTACCTTGTCTGCCACCTTGCAAACCAGCAGAATTTCATTCAAAATGCAACGAGGGGCTAAATACACTAATATTCATTTGCACCTAATTCACTTGGGAAAAATAATTTCAATCAAGGACGTAGAGAGTGCAATAGACAAATTGGACTGATTCTGCAGATGTTTTATAGTTGAATCACATAAACCTGCCATTTTGATTTTCTTTTTTTTTTTTTTATTACAAGGAACTCTGTAACAGTATTTAAAAATATTCAAATCTGAAAACTGTAAAGATGCATTACAGTCAAGATGAAATACTTGTTTTATTTCACTGAGGAAACATACATATTGCTAATATGCTAGCAGATTCCAGCCAGGTTAGTTCAAAGCATTAAAAAATACACATTTTTATTTAGTCAGAAAAAATAAAAACACTAAAAAAACCCTAATTGTTTTATGCTAACTGAAATGCTTATCTTTGGAAATGTGAGGAATGAGAAGGAATCAATGATGTAGCCTGGTGCAGCACAATGGAGAAAAAAATGTCATTTCTTAATTAAAAATTATGAATGTTACTTTTATTGTGTAGAATTCCCTACAGAATAGCTCAGATCTTCCTCACAGTGACTTCCAATAGCTTCTTAGAAAGCTGGCCTCAACATCAGTACAATTATGATCTTGCTGGCTAGCTAAAGTGAAGTGAGAGGCGTCTCTTTGTGCATTGAGCCTTTAATTAAGAAATAATAAATGAGATCTACCCATAGTTCCGCGGACCAGGCTTTGGCTTAGGAAATATAGAGACTGAGGAGCTGTGATTCATGTTCAAATATAATGCATGGTTAGGTAACATCCAAACTGATCAGAGAGGGGAGCCAAGGTCCTGATATAACCCAACCATTCATCACTTATCAGCTCTAACCTCTTGACAAACAGGGCACCCCTCCCTCCTTTGGTAATAGGTTAATTAATTACCAATTTAGAAGTAATCTTACATATCAGCTGTTGCCCTTGATAAGAATTAATTGCAGATACTTTTGGGGGAGGAACACATTAAATGAACCTTTCTTTAAAAGGAAATACCAGAAAGCAGATGAGGAGCAGGACTTGTAGAGTGGTTCCAGAGATAGGAGGATTGTCTGAATACACTTTGGCAGGGCTGAGAATGACAATGAAACTCATTAATTTTATTTATTAAGGAATTACCAAGATTGTGATAAAACTGTTCTGAGCTCGTTTGCAACCCTCCTCGCCCACCCATGTTCAAGTCCCTGAAGCAGAATCTTCACCCACTCCTCCTTCTGGTGGGGGATTTAAATGCAATCCTGTTTTCCTTGCAGTGCAATAATCAAGCTCTGTAATTATCATGGATGAGATTCTTTTCACTTAAGTTTAGGAAACTGGAAAGTAGATTGTTAGGCTGCTCCTATAATCAGCACATATGTCACTTCAGATGATGAACTGCAAGTGTGCACTTAAAGATGAGATGAAAACTGAGATAAACTTCATACATTGTGTTGTTCACTTGCTCTCTGAAGGAAACCTTGAGTTACTTCTTTGGGTGAAGGTACGCAAGTTCTAGGCTGAAAATTCCTTTTGAGTAGCACTGAACTGTTTTACCATATCTGAACTTCTTTTCTGGTGCTATTGGCTCTAGACTTCCTCCAGAGACAGTAAAGGAAAGGAAGGACTTTCCAAGATATGAGGAGTGCAGCCTTATTAGATGTCTGCTTTAATATGAGAATCATCTTGCAAGTTCCAATTCCTCTCCACCTACTACAGCGCTTGTTTAGAGATACAGGTGCTTGTACCATGGGATGTCAATAGGCTTGGATAAATCCCAGCCTAAGTAGTCTGTCCAGCACCTGTCCCACTGCCACAGGCTCTTTAAAGCAATGTATATGACATCTCATGTGTTTGAAAACTACTCCTACTAGATTATTTCACTGAGTTGAGAATGAGCTTTCATCCTGAATGACCATAGGTTTAGGCTGACCTTGACACAGTTATAAAATGTAAAATGACTATGACAGTATCTGATGTGAGACTGCAAAATCAAGTCCCAGAGTCAAATCTTAGAAATGCAAGCTTCTTGCTTTCAGAGGCTAGCAAATCTGAGATCATGAGAAAAACTGGTAATGACTATAAAGAGCTCAGTGAATCTAGATCTAAACTCCTCCAGAGTTGGAAAGGCTTTTCACAAGCAGTATAGAGTCTTCTCTAATAAGAATTCAAACTCACCAGACCTCCTGATGTTTATCCATTACTACAAGAATATATGCTTCATTTCCCATTCCCATTAACATGGATAGCTGTGGCAAAGGTGCATGGGAACCAGCAGGTTTATAGATCTGTAGCCATATGAATTATCAGCAAGATGCTTCAAATCCGCTGGGGTCTGATATTTACATCTCCTGCACAGAGCCATCATGAGGTCTATGCATCACTTGAGTTCTACCTAAGCACTCAGCTGGGCTCTGCTCTTTCATTTTCTGTGCTGCAATGAGATCAACCCAAACTATTCTCACCATCAGCAATATCTGGCTCAGAATTTTAGGGCAAATTTGAAGATTGGTTCTTATTTTATGGTACTGAGTTTCTTATTTTTCACAATACCTATGTAAATTTTAAGAGTCAGAGTCAATATTATATGTTTCCATTGGATAGATATAAGATTCATAATCTAATTCTTTCCCCTTCATTGCGTTTTGGGCTTTTGTTGGTCAGAAAGAACTGATTTTCCATGCCAAAAATATCTGCATAATATGTTCTTAAAAGAGAACATATTCTCCAACTCTGTGCAGAGAATATTTGATGGAAAAAAATAATTAAAAAAACTCGTGCTGGAATAATTACAAAATAATAATGACCCAACAGTTCCAAGAAAAGAAGACTGGGGAAATGTCACTGCGAATTCAGTACTAGTTTTGAAATTTGTTTCATACCTGAAGATCTAAAATCTAGTAAGTTAAAAAGCAAATTAAGCAGTTTAAAATCATGGTCTTAAAATACGTTCACATGTTCTAATTTGATTTTCTAAAATTTCTTTGTCACTTTTTTTCCAGTTTCATTTTCCATACATAACATTTATAACAGTGAATATTACATTAAAAAGCAAACGAAGAAACAAACAAAAACAATCTCAAAAACTCTTTTCCAATGGGAAGAAACAATTCCTGTCCAGCTCTGCCATGCCACTTCCCAATTTTGGATATATATTTATGTATATATTGGATATAGAACAATGTTATTTAGCCATTCCACTGCTAATGAAGAACCTCCTTGAGCTCAGTGGTAGGGGGTAGCATTTGTGCTGCAGGAAAACCTATTTCTGAGATTCCCTGTCACTATGAAATTCTAAGTGGCTGCAGAAAGCAGCATAACAAACACCACGAAGTCACAAACACCAGTGGTTCTGTTACAAAAGCATTTGCTGCTAGGAATTTGAACAGCATTGTTACTATTTCTAACTGCAGCACAGTTCCTAAAATGTTTTCCCTAGAGCCATGCAAACATGTTGTTGTTAGAAAATGAATGGAAACTAGGTTTCTGAGGCAATTTTTTTCTTTCCTCCTGATCGAGACATGGAGTTGAAACTTGGCTCCTGGATGTTTAGAGCCTTCAGAATTTGATAAAAAAAAAAAACACCCTGGTCTCAGATCCGCAAACCATTTATTAGTTGTAGGGCAAGATTCAGTTTCATTTCAAATTGGGCAAAACTCTGCTAGTGAAACACAACATCATTACGAGTCCCAGAGTAAACAGGGATGTCAAATTCAGACCTGTGGTTGTTTTTATTTTTTCAGTTGCTTTTACCTATGAACCTGTCCAAAACTGGAACATAGCTTCCTCTGAAGAGAATCCCTAGAGATTCTTAGTCCCCGCTAACCCTTCAGTCCTGCATTCCTCACCAAATAGGTGTCATACATCATTTCTGAAACTCAGACTTCAAATGGGAGCTGAGGATGTGCATTTCCTAGAGGCAGGAGTAAATGATTTCCCTGACATCTCTTTCTCCTATATGGTATTCCACCACCACTGTCCACTCCATATGCGTCCGTCTCCCTGGCAATACCCCCAAGAGATGGCTGATGTCCCGCAAAATAAGCTAGAGAATGCATCTTTAATTGGTTCCAGAAGAAACTTTATTACCCTGTAGCTAGCTTCTTTGTTTTTTTTCTATAACAAATTATCCTAATGATCTGACCCAGGACCAGATGTTAATTGCAATGGAAAGTAATCAATTTCCTTTACTGAGCGTGAACTCATTTGCAAGGTTAGTCAGTGAGCAGATATGGAGTTCTTAATGAGGCAAGAACCTAGCAGACCTTCTGGGTTCCTTGTGTCAATTCCAGGTTTACTGCATTGCACCCATTTTTACCCTACCCATCTTTAGCCAGGCCACACTATTAAAAAAGTGGTGAAGAAAAAAAGTGCAATCTGCCTCTAATCACTTGGTAAAGGACAGGAAAAAATAATAATGCAACCACCATAGCCATCTGAAAGATCTGAGAGATAAAATCACCCTCTGTATATATATATATATAAAAAAAAATAATAATAAATATGTAAATCACACAGGAAATTATGGCTAACGGCATGTTGTTTAATAGAGGGTATTATTATAAATATGGGAGATGCTCAAACAACAAATTAAGCCTGCAGTATTCTGAGAAAGAGCTCAGAGGACGCAACCTAAATTCTAACTTGGCTGCCGTCTTCGGTGCTTCTGTGCTTTCGTCTGGGTTTTATATCACCACTGAGCACAGCTTTAGGAGGGAATGGTTGGGCCATCCAGAGCAATAAAAATATAAAGAGGGGAGGGTAGGAGCAGAAGGAGGTACTTAATCTTCCAGTGAACTTTTCAAAAGATAGTTTTGTAAGAAAAAGTGTTTTCGCTAGGTTGGATGGGGAGAATGTTTTCCATCCTGGGGAGGACAGGGGGAGGAAGGTTATCTGTTCAGCAGCCAACAGGATAGCTTTAATAGTGCAACCTCTGGTGTATTTGCACCAGTGGAGCTGAAAATTGGAGTAAACACCATTGCTGTAAAGAGCAGTTTAGTCTGCCTACCTAGGGGTTGCAGTGGGGCAATTACACCCTGCTGCTGCTTATGGTAAATCTCTATTTTACCCTGGGTCTAGCAAACAACTTTTTTTCTTTCTTCTTTTTTCTTTATTTTATTTAAGAGAAGATATGCTTCCCCTCCAACTCCCTCTCAGTTCCTAATTCTAAAGCACTCCATGCTGCTTTTCAGCCCAATTCCTAGCGTGCAAAATCCTGTATCCACCATTTTATATGTAAAAGGGGACCATAAATTTAAATCAAGGTCTCTTCCAACCAAACTTGACTTTAAAATATTTAAGAATCAGCCCCACTGCATCAAGATTGACTCTCCTATCTCAGTTAACTAGGAAATCTTAGGTAGGAAAGCAAATAGCTGTTTCTCATGAGGTGATCTTCCACAAAATCCTCCAAGGTATACCAGCTGTCAGAACAATCTCAATTCCAAGAATACTTTTGGATACAAGGAAGAAAAGCATGCAATCAGGTGAGAGATAATAATGCCTAGGATCATCACTCCTTTTCAGAAGATTTCTCTCATCTCTGGTTCCAGCAAATAATTCTGGGAATTTACATTTTTGGGACTGGCAGTGCCACTCCAGAGAGATGCACAACTAAGATGAACTCAGACAAGAAGGCAATGTGCTGGGGAAGTGATGGAGGCAGATGGGTAAGAGAAATCTAAGGCAACAAGACTTAATTAAAGAGGTGTAGGGAAAAGAATCCATCTTCATAATATATTTTTATTCATATATATTATAGCAGCTAATTGCAAAACTGAAATCTTAGTGGCCCCCAATGGAGTTACATAAAGCACAAGTAATTTTCAGTGCATTCAGCTAGAAAGGGGTATGGGAAGGTGCGTTCTGCATCTGTCTACATTAATAAATAGTGGTTCAGTAAGAGACTTTCTCAGTGACGAGGTCACCCCCATGTTGTGCCTATATTAGAGACCCTTTCAAAGTGCACACGACAGGTTGTTCTGCTATGTCAAGCACAGGGTTCGACGAAGCCTGGCAGCTTCCCAATTTGTTTGAGGTGAATATGAATCCTGGAGGTGAGGAGGGTGCCAGTGGCTGAGGAGGAAAACGTGCTTTTCACTGTCATCTCTCATGCGTGTTCAGGGGCAAAATCTGAATGGAGGGACTTAGTATGTGGTAGCTTCCTCACCAAATTGACTTAATTGGAAAGATGTTTAAGGAAGAATGTGTATCATTGTGGTTCTGCCTGAGTAGAGCGAGCATGCAATCAGCTCTTCACAGAAGAGAAGCGGCAACTTTCACTGTATGCCCTGGAGTCGGCTCTGCAGGAGGAAATATGCTTTATGAAAGTCCTCTTCTAACAGTTATTCAAGCTCTTTTCTGGCCTTTTTAAACACTTGAAGGATCACTTCACTGAACTGTGAGAAGATGGACTTAATAAGTGGTCGTAGTTTTGGGCAACCCTTGAGCCCATTGCACTGCTCTGCCCACCACAGGGAAGAAAGAGCTGCTCCTGAGCTGCTTCAGGAAGAAGTGATATTGGCACAGTGAAGACCTCAAAACTCTTCACCTGCAGTTTGGTCTTATCTGCTTTCAGTTCTGTGAGCCCAACAACCTGTTCATCTGCCTGTCAGACACCAGCTCCAATATCTGCATGAGTAATCACTGCAGATCCCAAACACTGCATGTGACTTAGATGCCACTTTCTCCCTCAATTATCCTTTCCCTGTCCAGTTCAAAATAATAGACATGACTGCTATTTTCACCTGCTCCCCAGAGGAGACGTCCAAAAGCACTTTTGTGACTACTTATCACCTTTCCTTTCTATTCAGAACCTTTTTTATGCACCAGGAAAGAAATTTTGTCTGCTGGGCATCCAGAGAATGTTACCTCGCTTTCCGAAGGTTGCTTACAATAAAACTTTTCAGCAGGGAATGCATATTACCAGAGAATGCACTCAGTCATTAAAATGAACCTGCAAAGAAACTGCAGGAGATATCACAACCTATGCTGTGAACCACACAAATACATTTTCTTTCTTCATGATGACTCAAAACCATTCAGCCTCCTTAGCTGGGGCTCCCATCCACTGGAAGATCTGAGAAGAGGGTTTCAGGGGCGAATTGGTGGTGTTGGGCTAAGGTAAACAGCCAAGAGATGCACAGAGGGAGAGGTGCAGATCTGGAGATTGCCATGATGCTGGGCTTGGACACGCACTCTAATGGTGGTGTCCCAGTAGAGGCTTCCCCCCACAGGCAGCGCTTTAGCCAGTTGTGCAGTGCTGTATGTAGGGAAAAAGAAACTTCCTTCTGACCCCTGCAGGCAATCAGTTTACGCCCTGAAGCATGAGATTTGATTAGCCTCATTATCTAAGCTTACATAGCTGTAAACATTATTAATGGTAATAAAATTATCTAGCCTGTTTTAATAATACAGCCACAGTATTTGTCTCGATGACCTCCTGTGGCTGTAAATCCCAGAGGGGACTAGCACACAGCATAGTGGTTCTTTTTATTTATTTTAAATTTACCAGACATTAATTTCACCAAGTCACCTCTTGTTCTCCCATTATAGGGTGGAGTG
This sequence comes from Lagopus leucura, assembly GCF_019238085.1. NCBI lineage: Eukaryota > Metazoa > Chordata > Aves > Galliformes > Phasianidae > Lagopus > Lagopus leucura. Next base: position 2,389,806 of record NW_024962253.1, read on the forward strand.
AGAAGAAGCCAATCTATGCATCTTTCCTAATGGCAGACACAAGCAACACCATTTAGTAAGTCTGAGAGTAAACACCACTAGACATTAAGCCTTGGGATTCATCTTCCCTCCCTAGCTGTCAGCTGACATATTTACATCATATCATGGGACAGGGCCTGCACTCTTTAAAACCCAACATGAAGTTAAGGAGATTAAGTACAGTACATTTGAATTCATCAGTTGCTTGAAGCCTAAGCTAGAGTTTTGACTTCCGAGTAACGTAATTGCCCTGATCCCCACAGAGAGATCTTGCCACAAGGGAAGCAGCACTACCACTTTACTCTTCAGAGTTTTCAGACACTTTTCAGACATAAAATCTCACCCCACCTCTGATGTCCCTGCTACCACAGCCAAAGAGCAGAGAAGATCTCCCTCCTGCCAGATGGTGATCTTTCTCTAGAGGTCTTCCTCAGCACATACTCTGGTAATGTTCAGGAGAGCAAAAACTGAAGATGGACACAAATCTCCCTAAAGAAGGGGATACATGCTCGCTCCCCAGTATGGGAGGTGGAAGAAGATTCTGTCTATCTTATGCAAAGAAGTAGCTGAGCAACCTATTTCTAGCCTTGCCTGCAGCAGACTGTATCTACCAATGCAACTTTTATGGAAATGCTGAGAATATGCTCCCGTATCCACATTTTTAAATACTGATGTTTGTGTTAGAATGCAAAGCTGGAGGTGCTTTGAAGAGTAAGGGAGTAATGAAGAATTAATACTTTATGTTAGCTTCTGTACATGGTGCTGTTCTGTATTCTTGCATAGGATGTGGGAGGAAACACAACTCAGTCTTTTCTTGTAAAGATATTATAATATTGCATATAATTCATATGGGTTTTTTTTTTGTTCGTTTGTTTGCTTGTTTTGGTTTGGTTGTTATTTATTTATTTATTTATTTATTGAGTAGTCTTTGCTTGCTGAGTAAAAATATCCAATGTGAACATTTGCTCAATGGCACAAATGAGGCTACCCCTAAATGACTAGTCTAGAATGACTCTAGTTAATAGCTAAAGGTCAACATGGGAGTTGTGTTGTTGGTTAGCCTAGTGCAAATCATACCTTAAACAAAACTTTGTTTTTTTATTGTACACAGAAAAGCCCTTCCATTTCTTTTTTTCTCCTTTTTATGCTCTTCAACTAGTGGTGGAGTCTTCCTGGTAGAAAAAAGACTTTGAGGTAAAGAATTGCAGTAGTTTGTAGGAAAAAGACAAATTCTTCAGACATCTCATCAAGGGCAGGGAAACAGCACCTGCAAGTTTAGCAATGAGCTGAATGGAAAATTATCTGTGTATGGTGTGGTTATTGCACTTGTTCACCAATAGCACAGGCAGACAGGCTTCTGTGCCACAAGCCACTGTGTGCCGTTCTTTTCTGAGGAGACCATGGGTGTTCAGCATCAAGCTGTCAAAAATCCAGGTATGTCATGACAAAAAAAAAAACAAACCCAACTCTTTAATGTACTTGAATCTACACACTCTTAGGGTTTTGGGGAGGGAGCACAGGCTGCTGCCTGAGGGCTCAGCTGCTAATATTGCCACCAGGCTGCTTCCCTTTCACCCATTTGACCAACAGCTCTTTTGTGAGAGAGCTGCATAACGCCAAGTCCTGAGAAGAAGAAACCCTCATTTCAGCAAGAGCAGTTCCCCAGTAAAAGCAGGAAGAGGTGGAGCGGTTCCCTCAGTGCCCAACAGCTTTCAGAGTGAGGGACAGATCTCTGAAAAAGCCATTCCCATGTAAGTGCTGCCCCTCGTTACCAACACGGCAGCATAAATCTGTGTAGATAAACTCTCCATACTGAAAGCAGAGCTGAATTCCCAGTCCACAGCATTGACCTACTAGTTAAGCACTGCAGTGTCGTTTGCTGGATTCCCAGTGCAAACATATGCTTTCAAACACAAATTGGGATTCTTCTAGCAGATTAAAGATGTTTTCCTTCCCTGGAACACAGCCTGTGAGGGTGAGAGCTGAAGGCTCTGCTGCCTCACCGTGCTCCGTGGCTCAAGAGGATTTAATATTCAATTCGCTTGTCTTCCATCCTCCCCAGCCCCCCTTCCCCTCTCCCCCTCCTGCAGACCATCTCCACGTCTGGTGCCTTCCTCCTACCGATTTCCCTCAGGTCAGAAGAACTCTGTCATCAATCCCCCACTGAGACTTATTTCCAAAGATCAGCACTGACCCAGAAGTCACTTGGCACCGCACCATCAGAACAGCGTGTGCCGGCGCTGCTGAGAGGAGAATCTCACGGAGACCGGATTCAGGATGTCGGGCCGTCTGCTAAGCACTTGTCAGGCTCCCATATTTCAGAAAGAAGTCTTTATGTGGATGACCCAGTGACTGGAGGATGTATTTATAAAACAACACACAGGGGGCAGGTGGGTTGATCCCATCGTAACGCTCAGCATTGCTGAGCAGAAGGGTCTGTGCTGGATTTCTGGTTCTCTCTGCTCTCACCCCAAGGAAGGGGCACACAGAGGGTGCAAGAGTCCAGAGGGGGCAAACATTCAGTGTTGGGGACATGCTGTGAGAAGAAAATATATGAAGAGGATGGATAGTGCATGGGATGGAAAATTCTGCACCCAGTCATGGACAGAGGGCACAGCCAGGGCTGGATGAGAGAAAGGATCTCCACCTCAGGGCTGATGTGAGGGAGGGACCAGGTGGAAAGAGTTCTTCACCTCAAAAGCCTTTGCTTAGCACCCTGTGTAGAGCAGTGGCATCTTTCTTGTGATAGAACTTCAGTTATTGCTCCATGTTCATCAAGATGGTCTTGCCCCCAAATGACACAATGCGAAGAGATGCCATGGCACCGAGGAGCTAGTACTACTACCTAGAGGCTTCCATCCCATATCTACGTCCTGCAGTAAATAATTGCCCCATCCAGCTCATCATCTCTCAAGACAGCAGCAAAAGAACTTCTTTCTGCAAATAACAAGTACAATTTGCGAACATCCCACATACAATCTCTGTGGCTAAAGCCTGAACAAACTGTTACATTTTTCATCACAGTCTAAATGTGTCTCCTTGATTGCTAGTGGCTCAGAAGACACAGAGGTTTCCCAACCAGACTGTATCCTGCATGCAGACATTGGAGAGCTGCTCCCCCTATCAAAACAAGTCAGATGGATGAAAACGCCTTGTTTAGGGCACACAGATATCAACCATAAAGGAACCTCATGATTGCACTAGCTGCATTCAGAAGCTAACTGGAAACCTACACTGTTGCAGCACCAAAGGAACCCAAGCTACGGAGAATAAGAGCAGGCTTTGCCAGTGATATTTGGTGTACCTAAGCAGGCAAACATCAAACAGTGATGTTCGAACAACCAGTTTCAAAGGTGCAAATCTGAAATTTGAACCACAACTTCTTTCTGTGGTTGATCTGACTATGGTGTATACCATTATGAGTTCTTTCTTTTGGAGTGAGAGAAATTTTTGTGGTGACATTTCAAGTTGTCATTCACACAGCTGTGAATTCAGCATTCTTTGAATACTGCAAAGTCCTCAAGGGCTTAAATGCTCAGAAAAAAAAAAAAAAAAGAGAAAAGACCACAAATGAGAGATGGAGAATGAATTAAAAAGGGGCCACAACATAACAGATAGCTAAACACAAACACACAATCAGCTCAGTCTGAGTTTGAATGGGAAGAACAATTCCTTTCACTCCAGGAATTACTGGGTGAATTTCTCCAGCCCATGTTATGTAGGTCAAAGCAGATTATCACTGTAGTCCTCAGGGCTTTACCATCTATGAATATACCCAGCTGATTGCTGAGCAGGCCTTTGGAAGAGCTAGATGCAACGTGTGCTGATACTGCTGAGGCACAGAGGGTGGGTGCTTGCCCACACTATGAGAACCAGATTTTTTTAGTTCTAAGTCATGATTTACAGTGCTGAGATACTGAATTCGCAACCCAGCTCACTTACTTTTCCAACCTCTGTTTTGATTTCTGTGCAAGTCTGGGTAAGGGATATGGGACTTCAGCTGTCACTGTGGATTCCTGGGACAACTTTTGTCAGCAGAAAGAGTTAAGACCCTTTTTCCTCCCCTTTTCTTATGACAGCCCTAGTGCTTGTCTGACCACACAGCAGCCCCAAGCCAAGCATGGGCAGACCAGTTGTCTGTGCTGGTTTACCTCGAGCCTATTGTGTGCTGCAGTAGTGCATCAGAGAGCGCAGACACAGCACCGAGGCCAGGAGATGAGGCTGCCCCTTCTCATGGCAGGGCGCCACCAGAGCTATTTACTTCTATCATCAAAACATGTCCTTTGCTGTCCTGACTTGGGAACTCCAGTGATTTACATGGGACTGACTTCAGACACCGCTCCCCTATAACCCAGCAAAGTGCCTCGACAGAGATGGCAGGGGGACTGAAGCCAGCTCCTTTCCCAGCCATGCTGCTCCATCAGGATCTGGAGCTGGAATCTGTTGCATGTTGTGTTAGGACCCCGGGCTGTGAGCTGCAGCAGCATGGAGCAGACATGCCTTCTGCTCCACCGCCGTGTCTGCGGGGAGCAGCAGACACTAGGGAGAGAGGTAAACAGGCAGCACTGCAGATTCCTTATCGTAAAACACCAGGAGCCCTGAGACCGAGCAGAGGCCAGGTCTTGAGGCGATTTAATCTGCACTCTTCCAAGTAGAAGTCCAGCTTATTTTCAGTGCTCCCTCTTCCCTCTCCATGTAAGGACTGAGTTATCAGGATCTAAGTATTCATCCCACGGTACAGGAAAAGCCAACATTAATTCTTTGCTCTCCCATCGCACCATTTCTATTTCAGGAGCTCTAGGCACCTTGGGATGCAGCCCTTATAACTCTGAGTTTAGCCCACAGGTAAATCCGCAGAGGTGGCTGTACTCTTTCTATGCCCACTGCTTTAAAAAATGTAACAAAAAGATGCCCACATTAGTATGCAGAGAAAGCCAATTTATACAGGGCATTAGGCATGCAGTATAAATGAGACTACAGGAAGAGCAGAGTGGATGGTGAATGTTTATGGAATAACTTAACAACTGGGAATGATGTTGCATTTTCCATGCAAGCAGACAGACAGATATAACACAGTCCCAACAGGGAAGAGTAAATCCCTGTAGTTTGTGGCCTACTTTCAGCTTCATTAATGGAATAAAGGCCAGGAGGCATGATGTCATGAAATTAGCTTCCTAATTAAACATTGCCTTTGCCTCTCTTACCCTCCCCTCTCTGGATGAAGTCAGTGGCTTTGCTGGCTCAGAGCGCTTGCTATTTGTCAAAGGTTGAAAGTTGTTCTGAGCAGGATGTTTAGATGTCTTTGCAGCATTTCACAACAGCAACTTCTGCAGTTTGCAGCTTGGAGGCTTCTCTTTTCAGGACACCTTGGAAGATAAAGGACTCTGATTCTCAAGCATACTGGTCTCTTTTCAAGCACTGGCCTGAGCAGAGTGCTCTGAGAACCTCTAAAGAAAGGTGCTGTGTATAAAAAGATCCTAAAACAAACTCTCTGGCTGAGGCATCCCAACGATTTTGTGCTTGCTCTGAATTTGGGACTTTCACTTTTTATATAAAGCAAACTACTCCAGAGTTTGTAACACCCTGGCACTCTCTCATATTACAATATCCTTATGTCAAATCCTTACCATAGCTATGATCAGAATCAAACTAGACCTCTCCCAAGTTCTTGGGGATCCACCACTGGCATGTATGTGTTTGTTACTCTTTTCTCAAGTTACAACACAGGCAATACCTGATCTTTCTTCCAGAAATTGTCCATGGCTTCACTTTGTCCATTCAGCAAAAAATGTTGCAAATACTGTATGGCCATGAATAATAGAGAGCCCAAAAGCTAATATTGCCAAGAATGGGTGACTCAGGAAGTGCTTCAGACATATGCATAAGAACATTTAGCCCTGCAATTCATCAAATGTGGAAGTGTTACTCATATTTATCATTTTTATTCCAATACCAAAACAGCATCTATTGTATATATTAAAAGAAGTAACAGTCCCTGTAGCAAAGAAGTTCCCTGAAGATGAGCACAACCTAGTATGAAAGGTAGAGGCCAAGACATTATTCCCTTTCCTTTTTCACTCAGTTCGTGTGAGGGGTGTACAAATGCCCTAACATACGTCTTAGAGTTCATGGTATAGAACAAGAACACACTTCATAGTTTTTGCCCACATTAATCTCCCTGTATGGGATCTCACATCACTGACAGTGTTACAGATTCCAATTTATCACCTATGAGAATCCTACCTCTCCTTAAATCCTACGTGTAACAATCCTGAGATTCAGCACTGATCTCAAGTGGTCTCCGAATGTGAACACACCACTGGAGTGTGGCTGATATTCAGAATCCAGGGACTGCAGCTCCTGTTACCTCAGCTGTCCATCACCATTCACAGAATCCCACTGCTGCTGGCAAACTGAGGCAGAGAGAATGCACAAGGTTATTGAAGGTGGTGGTAATGAGGCTGTGTGTCAGCATTCCAAGAAGTGATCTACAACCTTAACCCCAAATCAAGCATCCTGACTACCCAGCTTTTCTCCTCCCCTCTCCCACTTCCTAACTCTGCCATACAACTTCCAGTGTGATACTACTACAGGGCATCCCTGTAATGTATGTTAAATAAGTGTATGTCTTCGGGTGCGCCTGTCTCCCATTGAGATGGAGCTATTTTCTCGCACTCGGCATATTTTGTGCAGGTGCGTGCTTTACAAACAGAAAAATCAGCACTCTGCAAAAGTGTTTCTGTTAACATTTATCACCCCTTCCCTTAGTCATCACCACAGCAGCCCTCACCTGGGAATAGGAATGGTAATTCAAGGGAAGATGTAATGCTAGCCCATTGGGATCATTGGATTAGAACAGCGACACAAAAGAGAGAAGGAGGAAAAGAGGAGAGAAAAGGAGAGAGTCCTTCTAAGACAGAGGCAGAGAAAGAGTTGAAGTCTCATTCCCTTTTATTGTAGCCCCATGCTTTTTAATTGTTCTGCATGAGTAAATCCTTCCTCTGTGATCCTGTTGTTAATGAAAAAGTCCATTGCGGTCATCCTACTGGCTTTAAGCTTATGCTTGTCCAATGGTTTCTTGAATCCCAGAGCTGTTAATATATCTGGAGTGGAGCAGCTGCAGGGCAACCTATTTCTATGATAATGTGTATACAGAGCTTTTATCTTTTTTTTTTTTTTTTTTTTTTTTTTTTTTTTTTCAGGTGGGGGCAGGGAGGAGAGTGGTGCTTAAATGTTATCCCCTTTTCCTCACTTCTGATCTTTTTTCTAAATATTTCTAGAAGGCTCTACCCAGAGCCCCAGGTGTTACCATACAACTTCAATTTTGATAGGTCACTGCTGGGGGCTGAGATTTTATCTATATCTGAGTTGTATAAGGCTCAGTGTTGCCAATGCAAAATCATGGGTGTAAAATGGTGAATCTTTGTAAAGAACTAGGCTGTTAAAATGAAAATCTCAAGCTATCCCAAAATGCTTTCAAACTGCAGCAAAACCCCTGGTTCTGAATTCCAGGAGTAAAATGATTTCACCCTCCAAGAGTTCCCACAGATACACAGTGATTGAAATTGAAATCTGGAGTTTCACCCTATAAAATTGTAAAATGTTACACAAAACCAAATCATTTTTCAGACTCCATCAAAAAATGCCAGCATTCTTGTATGAGGCACCAATATGTTGTAGTACTCCATGGAAACTTATTATAAACAGTGTTTACATAGTTGAATTCTACATTCATTCCTCTTCAATACAGTTTGGTTAAAAAGTAAGTTCTCTTTTTCCACCCATTCTTATTTCTGATGAAAGCTTTAAAAATTAACTTTAAAAAGGTAAAATACTCCAGAATGTCTTATGTAATGCCCAAAAGACAACAACCCCTCAGCTCTCTCCCTCTGAAATGTCTGAAATTTTTTAATAGGGAAATATATATGTGTATATTAACTAAATTTTTCTAATACACAATGTTCTTATTTTTAGGAAGAACTGTAGTAGTGTGAGGATTGCCCTACAAACCTAAGCATGGTGTATAATAAAATAATCAGCACATCAAGACACAGAACTTTGCCATGGTATCTGTAGAGATCGTCTGGATCTCATTTGTATAATAAAGGAGAGAATTCTTTCAGTGATGTGCATCTAAAGCACATTCAGTTTGAAGAGAGTAACATAGAAATTTCCTTAAAACTATTTAAATCAGAGACGTGGGCAGGCCTCTAAATACTGCAATTCATCCTCTTTCACTTTTTAATGCTGCTCAAAACCAGATTATCCAAAACACAAGCTTCCTCAAGTTGTGGCATCATGAATATAACCTTACGCTAGGGTGTAGTTGAAACACACAAAAAAAATCCCACTATATATCCTTTTGCAAGGACATGAATCCTCAAGTCCATCATAATTCCTGGTGATAATTCAGATGATATTGTTACAAAAATGCCAGAAAACTGAATGCTTCATTCTGTCTCCCATAGATGTTTTGGATTGAAAAAGATTAGCAGCACTTCACTGATGTTTCATGGAAGAAAAGTTTAAACATCTTTAGCAAGGTCTTTGAGGATAAAACAATTACTATATTCACCATCACAATGCATCCATGCAGTAATGGAGATTGTTGTTTGCTTTTTTGTTTGTTGATTTATTTTTTTACAAATGGTCAGATATTTTAAGGTGAAACCAGGAAAATGAAAAAATGCAATGACCTGCAACTTTGCATTTTTCTCAATTTAAAGACAGCAATGTCAGTGAAAGGTTTTGTTTGAGCAGCTGGAGACCTGAAGATTTACATTTGTAGACAGTGTAGAAAAGTTTTCCAATGGGAACAATTCTAAAGGTGAAAGGAAGATTAAGTCTGAAGCCTATTCAAAACCTCTGCCTCTGTAGTGAAGCCAGCAGTAACAAATTTTAGCCTGGTGAAACTGACCTTTGATTTCACTACAACCCAGTTAATGATCCTTAGGAGTGCTCTACCAAAGTTGCAGAGGTTTATACTCTACTAACCCTTTCCCATACAGAATTAAGTTCAATGGGAGAGACTGAGTGTACAAGAGGAACCTATTCAAAAAACAACTACAGATTAATTTGAAATCTCATATATCAGGTACAATACCTTTACGGTAGTGAGAAGTACCACTCAGTTCAGCCTCAGTTGACATGTTTTGACATAATTCCCTTTTTTAGACAGTTTGCATGATCCTAGAATGCACAAGATTAGAATCCTGTTGTTTTACACATTGTATAAGATCTTAATAAGGAACAGTGTATGTAGTCTAGAGGAAGAGACAGACACAGCAGAGAGTGAGAACAGTAATAAAAGCAAACAGAAAAATTGAAGGGCACCATTTCAAGGGAGGAATCAGATAAAAGAATTCAAAGCCCAACTCCTTTGACTGTTAAGCAGAGAAAGTGGACTCTGGTGCAAACCTCAATTCTGGATGAGAGGATAGGACATCTGGGTCTGCTGCTGTGTGGACATATCTACTGGCTCAAAATGGGCTCAGGCATTTGTACCTCTCCACCCTACTTGGAAATCACTGTGAATCTCTGAGGTTGCTTTTGTGCTTTTTAAAGCTTTGTTCACAACTGATCCACAAGGTTGGCCAGCGAAATCCCACCAGAATTAGGATTAGAATGGAAGCCTCCAATACAGCAGGCCAAGGTCCACATCACAGCAGAGCGAACAAAAGTAAAATTCCAAAATTGCTGTTTATTTTATTGTTCCTTTCACTAAAATTACGGACTGTGAATGGCGTTAGGTAGAGCTAAACTGAAATCTGTGCAGCAGGTTTGATGAATGTTTGTAGCTCAGACAGCTTTCTCCGGGGGTCAGGTTTTTGGGTTCTCTGGTAATGCTACGGAGAAAACATCTAGAGTTACCATTGGAGACCAAAGACATTTTATTTCAAAGGACGAAAACAAAACAAAAATCTATCATACATCCAACTGAGACTAATATATTTGGCTAGTTTAAGGGCCAGGTCCTGGCATCTTAACTAGATCAGATGGCTTGGGAGAAATATTTGTGCCATTTGCCTACTTCTGTGTGGGCTTCAAGCTGGAATGATGCTGCTTTCAGGAAAGCTGCAGCTGTGTACAAGGGAACAAATCATCAGCACAAGCCCAGGATGGCAATAGGTAATGTACTGAGCAAGTCCATTTCCTATTCTAAAAAAAATGTTTTGATTTGATGACTGGGAGAGTGGAGGGAGGAAGAAAAGAAAAAGGAAAAGGAAGCTGGACCAATCCCAGTTCAGGCTTTGAAAAAACAAGGCTTGGCATCACTGCGAGACAGAGAGGAACACAGAAGCTCCCTCTCCAGGGGCTCTACCAGCACATATCACAATGGTACCAACTGGGCTGCAGATGCTTTGTAGCAGGTAGCCTTTAAGCACCTTGGAAGGCAGCCCACTGCCTTATTGAGCTATTACCTATTATACAAACATTACATTTCCTATCCACAGTCCTAACAGAACCTTTGCTGTTTCATCATTTCTTGCTGGGCACAATAGATACTTCTCCCCTCTCAGCCTGTCTCCTCTTCTGTGTTTCCTTGCTTTGCTGTCCTTGCTACCCTCATGAAGAAGGGAATTCAAGACATAGCTGCTTCAAAGCCCAGTGCTGCCTACTGATCAGTGCAAAACTGTATGCACAGGTTTGCATTTGGTCCTCATTGTTTGCTATGATGAGCAAAACTAGATTTGGTTTACTTCTATGAAAAAGTTCAGAACTTGCAAAAGCAAAAACATTCCTATCTTTGTTCTAAAATTACAGCAAGTATATTCTTATACACTTATTGCTAAGCTACAATAAAGCATCCTGTGTTTTTTAGCTGCTGCAAGTAACACCAAATAATAATGCAGCTTGCAAATTATCATTTTCAATACAGTAGTTGCTGGCTCAGGCAAAGCAAGGGGAGAGGGGGGCATCAAATCTAAAAGGATTCTGGGTATTTTTTTCCTTTTACCTCATTAAGCTTTGCTTCCAATTACATTTTAATGATGCTTGATGTCTTCTGTATGCTAGCATTTACTGCAGTCTCTTTAAATTTAATCGTCTTGATAATGGGTTACTCTGACACTGCAAATTAGGGGCTGAAAGAAACCTTTTGCCACATCCAGAAAAAGCTGTATGTCCACTCTGCAGCCTGTTGCTACTCAGCAGGAAACAGCAGACTTGGAATGTGGCATTACTTGTGCCTTCTGCATAGGACATCCCAGTGTGTGCTTCCAAAGGGTGAAATAAGGATTAACAATTAATGAGTGGAAAAGATAGAGAAATTCTTCACCCTCATTTCAGGGTTCAAGGCAGAAATCATCAAGATATACACATCTCCTCTACCACACGTGAATCCTAAAGACGAATCCTACAGGACTCTTATTCTACAGTGCTGTGCTCCAAAGATTTTGTGAAGAACTGTATAATAGATTCATATCACAGAATGTTTTGAGTTGGTAGGGGTCTTCTAGTTCTCACCCCATTCCTGTGGCAGGGTTACCAATCACCAGATCAGGCTACCCAGGGCCCCATCAAACCTGGCCTTGAATGCCTCCAGAGATGGGGCATGCCCAACTAATCACATTTATAACTTCCTCTCCCTTCTTCCACTCTTAATTTATTTTCATGTTTCCCCCTTTCCTTCAATACATTGGAGAACCTTAGCAGCAATAGGAACTCTTGCCCTGATATTTTCTAGCCCAACAAATGTATTCTTTTGAGGTCTCAATGTCTTTAATAGTGCAAAGAACACATATTAGGTTTGGTAGTCGAACACTATAATAGGATACTTCAAAGCAAAATATTTAGGGTGGATGTTTTTAGCCAAAAAGAAACTAGAGCTCTCAGGACTTTTGGGTTCTGTATCAACTGTCTTTAAGACAATCTCCATTCTGTTGCCTCAGAAAGAATTGTGATGGGTTGTGAGGGCAAATGAACAGATTTATGAAAGATATTTTCTACCAGCATGTTTGAAATCACTGGAAAATTAAACCTTACATTGGAGCGCAGGTCATCATTGCAAGGTCATTTTCTCCAGTTTTCACCAACCTCATTAAAAGCCCTAAATGATTGGTTTCCTACTGTAACCAGAAACTAACGGGAATTTAAGGCATTATTTTCACGGCCTCAAGAGGAAAGATGAAGAAAATAAAATTAGGGGCCATTGCTCACATATTTTCACACTTGCTCCTGACTTACCATCATCAAAACATCTAATCACCTAAAATTGCCAGGTCAAAACCCCTTCTAGGAATTGGGTATTTTCTTGTCCTTTCTCAATCAAGGAGAAAATGAAAAAAAAAAAAGTTTTTTTTTTTTTTTTTCTCCTAAGAGCAGAAACAAGAAGAAACAACATTTGGTTGGAGTTAGGAAACAGTTAAGTGCCATAAGTCATAAGTTGAAAGAATGGTGTACTGGAATTTAGATCAACTCCACATTCTCTTGAGATCTAGAGTCTTCCTATCCTTAAAATTTAAAATACTTATTTAGAAATCAACTGTGAATAAAAAGTGCTACATGGGAGTTTTATGGATCCTGTTCTTTATTCAGAGTGTTGTTACATTTCCCGGTTCACTTTTCTTAATATTTCACCATGCAAAATTATTATTTCACTAGACAGCACCTTCAAACATTATCTCTTTTAGTAGTTTAGTAGTTTAGTGGGATAGATCTCTCTGCAGACATTGCTGCAAACAGGAAAACAGAGCACTTTCTTAACTCATCTGCTTTGCCATCACAAAAGTTGACCTACAGCTTCAGTTTGGTTCTGTCCTGAGCCTTCAACACAGAACTCACAGATTGGCAGCACCATTGGAAGACACAAGAAGAATGAAAAGTAGAAGGAAGACACCAGTTTCTTTCTAGCTGTCATTTTCCTACTGATCAGTGCTAGATTATATAGAAAATCATTCCCATCCTCCATCTTGTAACAGAATCTCTTCTGCAGAGAGAGGAAGGACATCACTGAGACGGGAACATGATTTTGGGTCAGAAGGCAGCAGGCTTATGCAAGCAATACAGATCCATCTCATCATGTTCACGAAAAGTAACTAGTTCACTTAATAGCTGTTCCATTAAAGACAATAATTAAGCAGATTATGGAAGCTGAACTAATCTAACAGTCTCTGTGACAAAGACAAATATTTCCTCCATGAGTCTGATGGATTACATTCAATTTTTTGTTACTGTCTCCTGTATTTTTTTTTTCCTGAAGAAACTTCTCTGGGATATCACTGGCCATAATTTCAGTCATTTCTGGTGGTCATGACTGAAGCCCATTTCTGGAGGAAAAAAATCTGGAAACAGTTCCTCCAGATATTTGTGTAGGAGCAACTTCTGGATACATTCTGGAAAGGACAAGCTTGTTCATGTCCTTATTACATTTCTCAACTGATACCTCATTTTTCTAATTCTGAGTTTTCACAAACTCAAATCTCTATAAAATTGACCAGATATGTTACCAGATTTTTCCCAATATGGGAAAAGTTCTCTCTTTCCATCCCTTCCTAATGTAACTGTAAAAGCATAATGAGGTGACCATGAACAAAAATACATTTTTGAAATTGTTTGTAATTTCTAAAATGGGTATGAATTTGTCTCTGAAGGTTGAAAGAAAATAATATTCATTACTGCCAAGATGTCTCTCTTACAAGCAAACGCTACTATTTTGGGGATGCAGAATGTGCAGAGGAAAATCCTGACTGTTATCTTCAGTCCTAAAATAACTCTCTGTATTTTTAATTTGTTTTTTGAGAGCTTGATTTTGTTTGTTTCTAAGGATCTGATTTAGGTTAAGTACAGTATAAAAAACAATCAATAACTCAAGGAAAATGTATCACTTCAAACAGCCCTCAACCTAATACTTCTCCATTTGTTCAGCTTCCTTTCCATTTCAGTGCTATTTTGATGGAGTCTCCTCCCTTTTGCTCTAAAATAATCCCCTTACATCTTTAGAATCAATTTCTCAATGCCCCCAGATGCCAACCAGTTGCTTCTCCAAAACCTTTGGAAATGGACTGGAAATCAAAGTGGTCAGGCCCTCTCTCCAGAGGTTCTAAACTCTCGCTGATTCAAGCAGGTGTTGCTTTATCAAGGAAGGTAGTTTTCCTTGGCACATTTGTATTTCTGCTTAAGCACTCCCCCAAGAAGTTGCAAGAAGGCATAAACTATAGCACTTGCTTCTACCCCCAGCTCTAAAAAATGGATTGTTTTTCCAGCTTTGAGCAAACATGTCTCTAATGAATGCAGTTTTTACCTGGACCAGGATCAATATAGATATATGTGCGAAAAGTTTAGCTGAATCCAAGAAAGTTTTGTTATGACATCAGTCACTGAATTTGTGCTTATTTGTGCTTTTCATCACTATTTTGCAAAAAGAACCTACATCCTCCTACTTGCAAGTGGGGAAGTTGAGGACTTTGCCAAAGTGTATTAAATAAATCCGTGGTAAAATTAGGAGTCCTCCTGAAAAACCTCATTCTTCTGTTATGGCGTTCTCTTCTGAGCCTCACTATATGATAAAGTGAACTCCTACTATCAGTTGATCTAGGACTCCACTTCTGTTAATCATCAGCTCAGCTCAACTCATATTCCAGTCTAAAATAAATAAATAACTAATGAGGAAGAGAGATTCTTTCTTGGGATTCCTACTACCTTTCACTTCCTTGCCTTCTCCATCCACCCATTTATCATTCAGACAACATAAATAATTGAAAAGAATAGTACATAAAATTAATTGTAGAAAACACAGGCTTTTAAAGCCTCATCTGCATTAAAAAATAAAATAGATGTGTTTCAGCACTCCATTTTGTAAAGTCACTTCCAGCAGACTTTCTGTATCTGCATAGAATTAGGCACAAGACTTAGCAGCGCCATTCATCCTGCAAAGAAATTCTTATCTAGCACCCACAGATCTTTATCATATGAAAACGTTAATTGAATATTTATTGAAGAACAGCAGAGAGAAGTGGGAAAGAGAGGCTGACAGTGTGGGGATTGAAGGAGACAAAAAGGGGTGAAAGTGGCGTTGGAAAAGGTGGAAACAGAAAGATTATACTGTTGTTCCTTTTATAGATGATCCTGACCGATCTCTTCAAACAGCTCCCTCTCTTCTGCCGTGAGCCAGCAGAGAGCCCTTGTGGGCAAGATGGCAGCAATGTCCTGGGGTGTATTAAAAAAAGTGTGGCCAGCAGGGTGAGGGAGGTGATCCTCCCCCTCTGCTGTGCCCTGATGAGGTCGCATTTAGAATATTGCATTCAGTTGTGGGTTCTCCAGCTCAAATAAGACAGGGATGTCCTAGAAAGGGTCAAGCAGAGGGCCATAAGTATGATAAAGGGAGCATCTCCTGTATGAGGAAAGGCTGAGACCTGGGCTGTTCAACATGGAGGAGACTGAGGGGCAATCTGATTGATGTTTATAAATATCCAAAGCACAGGAGGAGGTTGGATGAGGGCAGAATCTTTTCAGTGGTGTGCAATTATAGGACAAGGAGTAATGGCCAAAAACTGAACCTTTAGGAAGTTCCACACAAACACATGTAAGAACTTTGCTGTGAGGTTGGCAGAGCACTGGAACAGGCTGCCCAGGGAGCTTGTGGATTCTCCTTCTGTGGGGATATTCAACACCCATCTGGATGTCGATCTGTGTGACCTGCTGTAGAAAACCTGTGGCAAGGGGGTTGGACCCAATGATCTCTTGAGGTCCCTTTGAACCTCTGCAATTCTGTGATTTTCTGATTCCTGTTCTATTCATGCATTGTATGACAGTGAAGGAATAAAATGAATGCAGTGAGCTCATTTTCTCCATCAAGATCTTACTCAGACAGGACAATTGAAACATTGTGATTTAGAAAAAAATAAGAGGAAAGACTAAAGAGAAAGCCTGCAAGATTTTGTGCTGTTGCCTTCAGCACAACAAGACAGAGAAATATGTGATCAGGACACTATACCACTATGATGACTGCCAAAGACATCCTCTCCTACCTGCCCTCCACACAAGAGATCAGCAGAAGTAGTGAACAAGCCCACCACAAGATTGATCTGAATCCTGCATGTCCTGATGTACCCAGCACTCCTAAAGAAATTAGACTTACAGAGCCTAGCTGTGTTTAATATGTAGCTCCTTGTCCTATTCTTTCTCTGACAGTATTTTTTTTTTTCATAGCAGCTGGGCAATTTTAACCAAATTTGACAGACTGAGGGAAAGAAAATTCTTTGAGACAAAAAAAGATATTACGTTCCAAAGAAGTTTATAAGACTAGACAGCTGAGTGAAGGAAACCTTTGTGAACCTCTTCTGAGAAAAGCTGAAGTACGAGAACATCTTTATATCAGGCACCAGTGAATCTACAAAAAGAGTGCATTCAGAGAAAAGAGGGAGACTGTATGTCACTGGAAACCAGGCTTAATTCTTTCCAATGCACAAAGATAGCCTATTTTTGTCACCAGCGCTTAAGCGCCTTCCTACCGTACACAAAGTGACATAAGTGATGTCTGTCAAAAATATTTTGTGCCCTCTCTCTTCTACCTCCTTCATCTGAAGAAGAAATGTGTATGGAAAGAAAAGACTTTCTCTGAAGATTTTATGGTCATTTTTTTTTTGGGGGGGG
>NW_024962253.1:2406516-2485344 GCF_019238085.1 Lagopus leucura
CCCCCCCCCCCCCCCCCCCGCCCCCCCCCCCGGCCCCCCCCCCCCCCAAGGACTATAGAAGATGGATTGATGAAGGGCAATTGGAACAAAATGTTTAGAAAGGAAAAGTAGAGAGAGGTAGAAACTGGAGTGAAGCAAGAAACAGGGAATAGTTAAGTGTTAAGAAGGGATGGATGGTAAAGAGATTATATTTGGGTCAAGAAAGTGGATTTCAAGGTCAATGAAATCAGAACTGGCACGAGAGCATCTGGACTCAACCTGCAATTCTATCACAGGTTTTTGATGGTCCTGTGGTCTCCAGTTTCCTTATTTCTCAGGAAGTAATGATGAGTAAAAACCATCATAGACAGATGTAAGCACTTTTGTGACTGAAGGAGAGAGAACTGTGATAAGATATATTATTCAAATGTCACTCACAGAGATCTAGAACAAAGATGTTTTGGAGTAACCGACATCAAGGATGAATTACTGGAAGGAATAAACAGCTGGGATTAAAAAGGGGAAAAATACAGGCTGAATTGTTGGTGGAAGACTCATTACAATAACATGTTTCAGAAGGCTTCCAAGGGAAGTGAGAAGGCTGTTTTGCTTAGGGTGCTAAAAAACAAACAAAAAAAATACACTAAGAAAAACGCATCAGAGGGCAGTCACGTTGTCTTCACTACCCTAGCACTGCCCCAGCCACTTTCTAAACCCTGTAGGTGTAGTGATGCAGCATCCCTGCCCCACCACTCTCTTTCCCCTTTTATTTCTGGGAAGAGCTCCCAAACTTTCTTTTAGAGGACATTGAGATTCTCAGCCCACACTCTGCTATTGACAGAAGACCTCTGGTTTGTTTGCATCTTGACTGGGAGTCAGATAATCCTGACACAAACATTGCCTAGACATGCTGGCTTTGCTCTCGCCAGCAAACTCGATGATGCGTGGCCCAGGGGTGTGTGTGCCACTGTTGTACTTCTCTTAAATCTCTGTTTTTTTAGTGGAGACAGAATGAAAAGACAGACGATGCCAGCTCTGACTGGGGTGTAGCTGGCTGCTCCTTTCCCTCAAAAAATTCACTTTGGGCACCCTTTCCCTCTCCATGTTGTCACCCATGGGCTCACTACTGTTAAAAAAATCCTAAAGGTTACAAGAAGAAAGATGGTCTAGTAGTAAAGGGCTAACTGACGGCTCAAGAGATGTGATTTTAATTCTTTTTGTGGCTTCAGGCAAGACACTTAGGCCCACATCCACATAGGAAAATGTCAAAACGCTGCAGTTCAACACAGTCAAAGATAAAGAGTTTCATGGTGGTAATGCCAAAGGAAAATCAAAACCAAAACAAACCTGAGTATTTGCAGGTTGATTTTCCCTTGCAAAATGCCTTTTTCTAATCAAGAACTTTTTTGAAGGAGGTATGTGTATGGGGGAGAGGGGAGCAGGGACATTTAGGAGGAGAGAAACATAATTACATGACTTTTCAGCATGTACTCCGTATGAAGCAAAGCAAGAACAAAGGATTCCAGCTTGTCACTGAAAGAGGTTATATTTCTTCTTTGTTTCACTTGAAAATTATATATTTTTATTTGATTCAGATGGAAGGTAGGTTTCTCCCTTCTCCAAACTGTAATTCTATTTTGCCCATCTGACACAAAATTCGAGCTCTGACTAGGAGGGTATAAAAGAAATTGAGGAGAAAAAAAGGAAGACTTGACAATGACATAATTTCAGGTTGCATTTTGCTTTGTGGTTGTTTTTGTTATCACAGATACAGAGAAGTAATCCAGGAAGATGGACCTCTTAGGTGTGAGGGTCTCTTTGAAGACACATTCTTGACACAGAGACTTCTGAAAGAAAACCGTCTGGCTATCAGCCAATTTCTCTGCTTAAGATTGATGTGTCAAACAATTAACAGAGATGGGGAATATATCTATAATGCAGCAGTTATCGCTAAATTGTTCTGTTTATGTATCTCTGTCTTTTCCCCCCCTCTCTTTTCTGGCCACCAGACTACTTACATGATACAATCTGAAAGCCCATTTCTTTGGGAAGATTTTGATCGCAACTTTCCTGCTGTGGTGGAAGAACTCTGGGAAGGCATTCAGCATTTCATCCTCAGTCATTTAAAGGAAGAGAGAGAGAAAGACAGAAAGGAGGACAGAAAGAGAGAACTAAGGAATTCAGAGGGATGCATTATTCAGCACGCTTGGAAATAACCCTTTTCACTGGCTCCACTAAGCCCAAATGCCCTGGAGGTTTTCACTATCTATCTTTTTCCAATGCAGCTCAGAAAAAAAAAAGCTCACATCTGTCAAGATCACAGTTTCAAGAGTCCCAATTTATTCAGTTGAATGGGATAAAAGCGGCTGTTGGAAAAAGATTTGAAAGGAGGTTGGGGGAGGGAAACTGTCCAGTTCCTACATCTATCTATCTTCCTAACTCCGTGTGCATGTGTGTGTGTAAAACACACTCATTCAAATACACACAAGCAAAGCTGCACACCTGTCAACGCAGAACTGTTTGTGTCTTCACGAAGGGCAGTTCTGCAAATCTCACATCTGTCAAGAGCTGGGCAAATTTACATGCATTGACCTATAGATATGCAACCTAAGCACATATGGATATGGTATAAGGAGATATATATGAGAGGCTAGGAGTGTGAAGAGAAGGAAATAGAAAGGAAAAGCTTAAAAATCTTGTTGACTTTTTTAATCTCTGCCCTTCTTGATCTGCTAAATGCTGTCACAAAAACATTTATTAATATGCAAATTCTAAGTAGCAATCTGGAGCCAGTCAGGTTGCGCTAATTTGCACATTAATATCCCTCTTCTGGTTTGCCTTTGCTCTCCAACCGAGGAGAGGAGACAGAGGAATCTCTTGCTGTATCCTTTTAAAAAGCTGCCGCTGCGGTGGTCCAAAGTTTCATTTGAAATGCTGATGCACATTTGAAGAGGAGAAATACAAACAGCATCTAACTCGGAGGCAGAGAAAAGGGTGAAGAGAATAGAGCGGGTAAGAGAGAAACCACTGCCAGATGCTCTCCCCCCAAATCCTGTAATTGCTCCATAATTGCAGGCTACAAAGAAGGCAGCACCATAATGAAATTGGTCTCAGAAACTGGTTTTGGATTTCTGATTGTTTTCTTTAGTGGACTGAACTGTATTTTCTCTGGCCTGGTTGCCTCCTGGGCTGGTTTTCCCTGCAGACTATAGCTCAAAGGCAGAGGAAAAAAAAAAAAGAAAGAAAAGAAAAAAGGCTTTTTTTGTTTGTTTGTTTGTTTTAAATGTAACAAAATCCTTCACTTAAGAAATGAGCTTTCTCTTTAAAGTCTGTTCATGGGAGAATGATTCTCTCTTCAGCCTGGAGACCAAGCTGAAGCAGGAGGTAATAGAGGTCTGTAAAACTCTCAGTAGCGTGAAGTGAAGGATATGGAGCAGATTGTCAGTGAATGACTGTCCAATATCCTTCCAGCACAAGAATGAGGGACTATTACATGAAAATAGCACGCAGCAGGTTCAAAATATGGAAAGGAGCTGATTATTCACACAGTAGTCAATCTGTGAAACTGCATGCTTCAAAATACATGCACAAAAATCTGCACATGTCCCAAAGCTGTAAGAGAATTCAACAGAGAAAACTCCACCCAGTACTCCTATATGCAAAGAGGTAACTTTGGAAAATGCCTTGCCTGAATTTGCTGAAAGAAAACTGTGAGGACCTTGCAAAATATTTCTGCCTTTCTGTCCCACTTTTATTCAGGCAGTCATTTTTAGCCAGTGTTGGTAAAGAGAATAATGGACAAGATGGGCTTTTGGTCTGACTCTCCGTGCAAAAGTCAGGTTTCTGCTTAGGTGATTAATGTAAGACAAAACCTTTAATCATGAGAATTGAACACTAGAGTGATCATATACCTGATTCTGTAAACATGGGAACAATCCAGCAAGCTTTGGGAAGACTTTAGGTGATTAAGGTTGGAGAATGTTTAGCTAATGAAACATTTGTTTTTACAGGTAAACTGTAATATTGAAAGAGGAGACCATCAGAGCTTTTGAGTGTTCTTTCAGAATTTTTCCTTCTGGTTCCTCAGAGATGAAATAATTGTAGTCTTACGTACTCCTCTGTAAAAACAAGAAAAGGATGGTTTTGTGATGTAAACCCAGTGAGCTATCACTCGTATAACTTAAGCTGATTGAGATCTCCATACCCTGAACTTCTTTCTCTTGAGACTAGGTTAAGACCTTCAGCTTGCTCTTATCATTTGATAACAGCCACTTTTGCTCCTGAATGCCCTAAGTCAATCGGAGTCCAGTGACCCAGAGGTGAAAGGATCATTTCCAGCCAACTTAATCAATAGCCTGAGTCTGTTTTGCAAAATTGTCAGGAAGATCTACCAGCCAGGTCATCAAGTGTACTTACTCAGATTTTCACTCACAGTGTTGATTGTAAAGCTAACAATATTTTATCCACACAACACACACACAGGAAGAAAAAAAAGTTGTGTAACCATCTCAAGAACTATTTCAAGCCATTAAGTGACCATACAGGTTCTTCAGACACTATAAACAATTGTAACTTTCTGATTAACAGAGTGTTAATCACCCCTTTCCCCCCACCCCCGCAGCGGGATGGAGGAGAGAGTTGGAAAAAAAAAAAAAAGCAAAGTAGAACTCATGGGAGGAGGTTAAACTGAGTTCTGGTTGTGTTCCCTTCCAACTGCTTGTGTCCCCTCAGTTCTCCTCACAGGTAGGGCAGCACAAGAAGATGAGAAACTGAAATGTCCTTCGGTGCATTATCAACACTGTTTTTCTCCAAAGTCAAAACATAGCATCCTATGGCACTATGAAGGAAAAATCTATTCTGTCCTGAAAGAGCAAGAGCAGTGAGGCAACATTATCTGCCTTTAGTTTGCACATATGCATAAAGTTAAAACAAATGGTGGAGTAATGGATCTTCTAAGTTTCACTTGTAAGTATAAAGCAGAGATAATGAGGATGAAACATGTTTCCTAATTTCAGCTACCTCAACATCAAGCATCTACTTAAACTGGCTTATATACACTCTTTCTACCTTAAGTAAGGAGAAATATCTCTCCTGGAGAAGATTTATCCCATTCTGAGACAGATACCTGTAGCAGGGAGGAAGATGGGGGCACTCTTCTCATCACTGTCTGCAAAAGAACTTGAAAAGCTGTGTTGGATTTATAAGAACAATTTTGAACAGGCCAAAATCAGCTGATGTTATGATCCCTCAAATTAAGAGACAGCGTAGCTGTGATCTCAGTTCTAGCTTTTGACTTACTAGTTCCACATTTACAGAGACCTTAAGTCAACATTTTTCCTAGGGCAAAGCTGGTATAAAAATCTGACCAAAACATAAAGATGTTGCTTGCTTTTACTTAGCACTATGAAAAGGAGCATACAGAGAAAAACATAGGACTCACTATTGCCATCTCAAGGGCTGATAGCGAGACAGTAAAGAGGGAGATTGCTCTGGCCAAAGTTGGACCCACTGACATCAATCCCAGACATGCAGGGGAAGGTGCAAGGTCAACCTGTAGATCACTAGAAACTAAGCTCTTCCAATCCATTAATTAATTACACAGCTGGAAAGTGGGGACTGTGAAAAAGGTGAACACAATGACATTGCTGACAACGGGAGCCCTCTATTTATCAGTCATAATGAGCTTCCTTACGCCCCCCTGCATCCTCCCTCCCCCAGAGCTGCAGCTGCACTGATGTGACTGAGCACTTGGGCTCCCCTCTTTGCTCCCCAGCCAATCCCCTCGTTGCCAACATGAAGGTGACTCAGTTAGTCATGTCACTTAGGCCTGGGTTATCTCAGTCAATAGCAAGACGCTTGGAGTGCAGAGACCACCGCACTGATGCAACACATCTGCCTGCTGTTGCTTTGGGTTCTTTTGTCCAACAGCTCCTTCCTGACATCATGGGTAATGAGCCCCTGGCTGGAATCGGAGGGCTGAAGACAAAAGTGCCACCACCTGCTCTGAATACTTGAAGCTAATGAAGTGAGCAGACAAGCATATTGAGGTTGTGGTTTTTTTCTTTTTTTTTTTCCCCTTTGCATGGTACAGCAGAAACAAACTTCAGAAAGACAGATTAGACAAATTCACAAGTCTATCACCAAGTATTGAGCATGATGATTAAAGATTGGGATGTCCTTACAGTAAGAGTTTCATGGAAAAAGTCATTATCTATTCTTATACAGGGTCAGTATTTGTTCTGGCCCAAATGTTCATTCTGGGCTTGCCCAGCAGAACCATCCACTGTGAGCTATTAAAAGATATTAGCCTAGAAATTATAAAAGGGAAATTGAGGCAGGACTAAATGATGCACAAAAATGGGAAAATCTGTTTTTCTCAAGGCAGAAGTGAGAGTGCATCAAGTGAGAGTGCATAATTTTCTGAAAGGTGTTTGTTTTTAGCTAACGTTCTCTCCCTTTCAGTGCTGACTTCAGTAGGTAGTCTATAGTTCATGCTGGAGAGCAAAAGTGAGTATTGGATCAAAGATAACTGCATATCTCTAGGAGGGAAGCTTGAAACTCATGAATGATGTGCCTTAAGAGGAGAAGAGTAGAAAGGTGTGAACTTGCCATTTGGGAGAATGAGGCTGGGATAGAGATGGGACAACTTTAATAATCTCCTCTCATTTGCAAAAGCTAGGAAAGGGAACAATGACTATTACTGTCTCCTGCTTTACTCCACACTAATGGATGCCTCTGAACTAGCAGAAGTCATTTCCATTAAATTCCTGCATTATCAGGCCATTACTTGACAGGGCAAAGATTAATCGCAAACTTTCTGGGGACCATTTATTCCATTTGCCAATCTATCTCTCCCCGTTACGCTGCTTTGGTTGTGTTGTCAATTTTTCAAGTGCCAAGGAGTTTGGACCGATCCAGTTTTCTGTCCATCCATCTGTCACACACCTGTCAATCTGGTTCGATCTGAATGCGCTATTTGCTTTGGGAAAGTCAGAGCGGGAGGGGAGGTGGGTGGGATGCTGGATGGTGTGGGAGGCAGAAGGCCCATATTTGAAGAATAAACAGAAAATAGATCAGTGAGCTGTACTGGAAAGAGAATAGAGGACTGAGAGAAGCCATAGAGGTAAGACTGAAGATTTAGCAACATAAATGTAACAACTCCCCTGTTCTGCAGTCTGACTCATATCATTAGCCTGAGAAACTATGAATGAGGTACATTAAAACATCCATAGATTTATGGTTATAGTTCATTTTATTGTACTGCTTGGTGCAGGGCAGTATGTGAAATGGATTGAATGGGAGAAGAGATCTTTTAAGAGTATAAACTTTTAACTCAGTGGTTTAAGTCATTATTCAACATCTTCAGAGCTTAGCACTGGGAGTGCTCAGGAAATGTAACAGAGGGAAAGTGAATTGTACAAACACTTGAAAGAAAAGTTAATTACCCATCCTGATTTCCTTTTAATCGGTATGCATTAAGGCAGTGAGTTTGTTCACCGTTAGTTTGGTTTTGAAGAAGTCAACCTTTGCTTTCTAAGCTGTTCTACTTCACTACTGGTGTATTAGTCCTGTGACTAAAAGGGATTCTTGCCTCACTGGTACATATCACAGAAGATACTGCTGTTCATCTCAGCTCAGGAAACCACCCTGTGCTTTGCCATGCAATTCATACAGAATTGTGATTTGGAAGTGGTCCTGGCTCTGAATTACAATCAGGGTAAAATCCATCTAAGTTCAAGAGTGATTTAATTGGACAGTGGCCCAGATATTCCATGTAACTTCAGGTATTTAGCTAAGATGCCAAAGCTTGGAGTTCAGCCATCCTAATCTCTCAATATAGTCAGTGGAGAAAAAGAAATAAGCAATTCAAATATTAAGTGGTTGTATTCCCTCTGGAAGTTCCCCCCTCCCACCTTTAGCAGTCTGTGGTTATTAGGCAAATGCTGTAAGTTTCTCAGGTAATTGTATAAAGCTAGGTGGGCTGAAATTAAGCCACAAGCCCATATGGGATCCACCTCTAGCTCAAACGATCCTGACCTCCAGGAAATATGAAATCTTAGAGTTCAAAGGCTGCAGCATTCATTTCGTTGCTCAGGACTCTCTTGACACTCCTTTCAATCTTCTTTCACATAAAATTTTCTGGGAAGCACATGGCAATGATTACCTCGCTCCTCCTCCTTCATGATAATTAATCAGACTTTGCAAATAGCTTGACTCTAGTCCAAATCAGTCTTAGTTATACCTTCCTTGGAGCTTATTGTCTAGAAAACTGAAGATCAGTCTCTCAACAGGAACAGCCTTGTGGATCAGCTATTGATTCAAGATCTTTAGCATGACAAATGTAAGACTTAAGCTTTGCCAATGCCAAATGACTGACAACAACTAGGAAAAGATGACAGCAGATAAAAGCCAGGTTCAAAATGTTTCACAGCAGATTTCTGAGAACGCAAATGTCTGAAATCAAAGACTGTTGGCAGATATGCCAGTTTCAAATCCAGATGAGATGGAACAAGGAAATGCCCCTTTCTGTACAGAATGATGCTGTGATGTCTTCTAGAAGTAACAAGAATGGGGGAAAATGACTACTTTTCAAAAAAGATTTCCTCTTTCTTTGTGTACATGCATCAGAGCAGAAGACACATTTTGATTTAAAACTTGTTTTAAACAGTAAAAAACCCTTTGCTTTAAAAGTAAATAACTTCCATGGAGTTCATGCTTGTGACGATCACTAGTGCAGAATTAACGCTTAAGCATCTTTATACCATCCTTCTTGTCATTTTCCTGTCTTTGAAACTGAAGGTTAAAAATTAGAGTGGAAAGATGTTCTCAGACAAGTTTGAAAAATCAAACCTGCCAGCTTTCTCCCATTGCTGTGGAGTGCCAACTCTACTTTCATCAGCCCACATTAGAGGTTTCTCACCTGCAGTCCATTCAATCAAGAGAAAACAGCACAGACAGATGGAATAAGGACAGTTGATCTAGCATCTACACAGATTGGAAAACTCCTTCCAGCAAAGCCTTGATGGAAGTTGAAAATAGAAAAGGATATCCTTATTCTTTCCAAGTAATAGTCCTCCTTCTCACTTGCCATTACCTCCTTTGCATAAAGCATCAGGTTAACAGTGTCTCCATTTGTGCCTCTGCGCACTGGAAAACTCCTGTGTAAAGCAGAGAAAAGTGCAAGGGATTTTGGAACATTTTAATTTTCTTATGAATCTTATGATGGTGTCTCACTTGTTTGGATCCAGCTTGGATGTTGGATCTAGGGAGTCCCAGCAGAGCTTAGAGTGAAGTTGAAGTAACCTGTCTGGTGTAAAACAAGCAAGAAATTTCTAATGGAGTGCTCTTGAGTCACCCTACTCTTGACGTTTCACATCATATCATGTTTGTGTTAAACCTGCATGAGCATTCTGGGAGAAAAGGACTAGATCATAATGCAGAATGCTTCAGGATTGGCACTGAGACAGGCTCGATGGGGCTGGTGCTAACAATGACGATCCCAAACCAGATATCAATATAATTCTCAGGTAGGATCTTGTGCAAGTGACAGGCAGAGAAGTACAAAGATTTTTAGAAATCCTCCCTGAAATACTGTATGTGCCAAATGTAGGGAGGTGAACTCTGTACAACTGCTTCCTGTCAGGCCCTCCTTCCCTGCCTCCAGGCTAGTTCCACTAAAGATGCTGGAAGGGACTCTGAGCACCATATCAGATCAGGGCTGGCTGTCACTCTGCTTTTCAACTCTTTCTTCTTTAGTACAACTGCAGCTTCCCCCTCCCCTCACTCCTAGCTTTAGTTTTCTTTCAAAAACAAAAGATACTTCTGATCTCCCCTTAACACCCACTTCTCCCTTCCATTCAAAAATGACATACTGTGCCTCTACAGTTTCTTTTTAAGTCTTTACTCCATTTTCAACCCAGTTGCTACTTTGGCTTCTAAAGCAGACTCTTTTCTCCATTTATGTTTCCAATATTTTCTTCTTAAAAAAAAATAAAAATAAAAAAAAATCATTATTTCAGCAGAAATGTCAAAACTTTCAAACAAGACAATGGGGGCTGTAAAGTTCTTTGTGCTGAATAGGGGAAAAAAGCCTATGAGGAAACTGTAATATTCATCAGTGATTTAGAACAAGATAGAACATGGTTTCCCCTAGATGGAATGGAAAAGCCCTGGAACACCATGCAATTGAAACAGCAAATGGTGCATTAATGCTGCATACACACGAACACTTAGGGGCAAAAAAATGTGTAGTCACCCACTCTCAGGGCATGTTGATATTATTCTGATCAATACAGCTAAAGTGTAACCTAGATTTTTCAGCCACTGGATATCTACAAAATAAACATCCTGGTATGCAGCAAGACATCATTTAATTAGATTAGCCAGAATGCTGGAAAAAAAAGTATTGCTAACTCAAGCCCTGTGAATAGCTAAGGTTTGAGTCTGCAGTGTTTCAGTTGGTAAGAGACAGCATCTTAAATTAACTCTCAGTTGTACCTCAAAGTCTTTCCTGCTTTGTTTCAGAGCCAAGCCAGCACCATTGAAAACAGAGTTCAACAACTCATTGTGTGAGTGCCAAAGATGGCATGAAGCTAGCGAGAAGAGCAAGGAGATGTGGCTTTTTGAAAGACACATTTGTGAGACAGGTGCTTCTCACAGAAGCAAGGTATTGCTGATCAGCTGTGTGTGTCTTTCAGTGGCACTCTTCTCTCTCCTGTTGGAATTCTACCTGTGTGTGTAACCTCTAATTCTGGAAATAAAATGCCTTTCACAGAACTAAAAAAAAAAAAAAAAAAAAAAAAAAAAAAAAAAAAAAAAAAAAAAAACTCCAAACATTCTGCTATTTAATGGTTGCTGATTCCATGGTTTAATTCATTATTGACATTTCACCTTGCTCTGAAACAATGAGGAGTGCTCATATGATCAGTTACCAAGCCTCAGCTGGGAGGTAACAATTTATGACTGAGAAGCTGGGGGTAACGGGGCACTTCTGAAAGTGCCTTTCAATTGCATCTCCCCATTGTTCCAATAAATATATGCAAAGACATAAATATGTATTTAGAATCAAAGGAGCTATGGAAGGATGATGTAATGCAACAGAAAGCATGACCAATGGTACATGCTTACGTATCTAGAGGTGTGCAGCATAATAGACTGAAATCATTGCACATTCCCTCAGAGAAGAAAAGGAGTTATAGAGAAATCTGAGTTAAAACCAACTCTCCATTTGAAGAAACAATATAAAAAATGCAAATAATTTCATAAACTGACAATCATGGAAAACTTGCACGAGGTACTGAGGAAAGATGACCCACGAAGACTAAAACCAATGAGAAGGGCTTGAGAAACTAAAGTAGCAAGTTCCTTACCATGAACACATTCTGTTCCCATCCTCTTAGCTTGACAGAGAATTAAATGTGTTTCAGGATAGCACTGTAACCTTGCCTGGCTGTTCTCGTGTGTGCTGATCTCCCACTGAGACCAGAAGAATAGGTTCCAGCAGGATGGGGATGAGCAAAGGGGGAGCAGGTTGCTAGTTTTTAGTGCTATGCTGTTTATCCTGCTTAGCCATAAAGCAACGTAAATCAACCATGTCATCCTACCTAATTGCATGTTCATATAGGACTTAATTGGTAATATTCCTGCAACCCAGCTCCTCAACCTTCATGTTGCATTGAGTTCCTCTCAGAGACTAATGAGCTTTATACAACAACAAACATTTAGGTCTGTTGTTCTAATTCATTAACATAATGGGCAATACAATGAGCAGTTATGATAATAAACACTAATAAGAGGTACTCGTGACACTTACTCCTGGCAATACTACACCTGTATGGTGTGCTTGTACAGTGGCAGTAGACTTACAAACTGGGGTACAGTCACTTTAGATCCTCTCTCAGTAGCAACCTATAGCAGTCAACATATGCCAGTTGAAAATGACAACAATCTGTAAATAACTGCTATCACAGATAATAAGAAGGGAACAAAGAATCATAAGCTTAACATCCTTTTTTTTTTTTTTTTTTTTTTTTTTTTTTTTTTTTTTTTTCTTTTTAAACTACTTTTTTAATCACCAAAAGAATTTGTGAGAATAACAAGGAGAAAAATACTCATTGCGTGAAATGCAGTGGCCCATCCCGAAAGCTACAGACTTGACTGCTGCCTGGATGCCTAAAGAAACTTGGCCATTCTCCTATTTCCAATTCTCTTTATTATGTGCAGAAAACACCAACAGGTTTGTTTGTTTGTTTGTTTGTTTACACTTAGTTCAGCCATCTTTGAATGCAATAAATTTTCCATGAACAACTGACACACCTCCATAACTAATGAGTAAGTATGTACATGTACATACATGCACAAGATATGTAAGACCATTGAGTACAGCTCAGGTTCACTACAGCAAAATTCATGTTTGTACCAATGACTTTTGGAGCTTGGATTGTGTATAAAACGCCAGCCTGCCATTAGAAAAGCCTATTTTACGTTCTATTTCTGAGGCAGATAAAACCAGATAACCATGGGGACCTGGCTGAAAAACGTACTGTATGATATTGAAAACTTTCAGAATGTGCTCTGCCACATTTTAAACAATGGTATAAACAGGTTCAGATCTTAAGCTATCTGTAAAAACAGTGTGGTTCTTCCAATATCTGTTCATCTTTAACCTTTCTTTTTGGGTTGTGTGAGAAACACTCTCATCTATGGTAGCATAGACATGCTGTGGGTAAGACAAACCCATAGATTCATACTTATCTCCTTCTCGTGTCAAACTAACTACCTTGACTTAGCAGATTTGCATACCCAGGAATCACAGAATCACAGAATCACAAATCACAGAATCACCCGGGTTGGAAGGGACCTCAAGGATCATGTAGTTCCAACCCCCCTGCCTGGCAGGGCCACCAAACATACGCATTCAGATCAGGTTGCCCAGGACCCCGTCCAACCTGGCCTTAAACACGTCCAAGGACGGGGCATCCACAACCTCCCTGGGCAGCCCGTTCCAGGGCCTAACCACTCTCCTAGTAAAGAACTTCCACCTAACATCCAACCTAAATCTTCCCTCCTTCAACTTAAAACCATTTCCCCTAGTCCTGCTGTTATCAGCCCTTTTGAAGAGTTTACTCCCCTCCTGGGTGTAGTTTCCCTTCAGGTATTGATAGGCTGCAATGAGGTCACCCCGCAGCCTTCTCTTCTCCAGGCTGAACAAGCCCAACTCCCTCAGCCTGTCCTCATAGGGGAGGTGCTCCAGCCCCCTGATCATCTTAGTCGCCCTCCTCTGGACCCTTTCCAAAATCTCTACATCTTTCTTGTACTGAGGGCTCCACACCTGGACACAGTACTCCAGATGGGGCCTCACAAGAGCCGAGGGACAATCACCTCCCTGTCCCTGCTGACCACCCCTCTCCTGATGGAGCCCAGGATCCCATTTGCCTTTCGAGCTGCCAGAGCGCACTGCTGGCTCATGTTCAGTCTCTCGTCCATAAGTAGGAAGTAGGACATCATTTATTTTTTATTTCTAAAAATGGTGCCACATTTACAGGGCAGTTGGTTTGTTGAGCTTTGGTTATTTTTGTTTGTTTTGCTTCCCTCTCTTTGCTTGTCTATGAACAGACACCTTTCCTTTTTACAGAGATACTCAGGTTCTCAGGGATACTGCACGAATAAAGAATTATAAGTCTACAAAAATATATTATTTCTGAAACTTATAGCCAGAACTTTATTACAATGGAATTTTTTTTTTCTAATTTAAACTTACACTGCTCATATGACACTTATTTAATTATTCCTCATATTTCATCATAAAAGAAGAAGCTTCTTGAAAATCAGTTTTTTCCTTGACATAGACAGAGTTGACTAGAGAAGGAAGGGATGAATCTGCATGCTAAAAACATCCTCTCACAATTAATCATATTATTTACAATATTTCAAAGGCGTATAAGAAAAGATCAAACAAAAAGGCACCAACAGTTCAACTTCATATTTCTGAGAAGCTGGATAGCTCTTTGGCACAGTTTAATTAAAAAATGTATAGAAGGCTACAGGAGGGCGCAAAACTTTTTGCTGCTGTAAATAAGAAAGTCCTTTCAAACAGGTCACAAATCATCATCAAATACTGCATGTTGTTGAGCATCTGTGATATGCAAGGTATGATATAAAAAAATGTCTTGTGCATCATCTTTCATAACTCTGTGATCCCTCATTGACTGTACCTATGCTAGTAATCTTTACAATGATTCAACTTTCCACATGCTTCTTGCTGAATATACCTGCAAGTATTTTCTGTATAGGCAATGACTTTAACAATGGTGGGAGTTAGTACCTCTATAGGCAGTTTATCTTATACACATGTGGCTCACACATTGCGGTAGCTTCACCGTTAACTTTGGTTATGAAATTCCTTAACCTAGTAACAAAATTCTAATGCCACTTTTATTATGAACCTCCTGTGTGGAGAAAAGAAGATGAGTAAGTCTTTTTTTGTTTGTTTGGTTGGTTGGTTGTTTTTTGTTTGTTTGTTTGTTTGTTTGTTTTTTAATACAAGATCAAGTACTATGTCCAGAGAAGACAGGAAAGAGTGTCTAAACAACCTTAAGCTACCCAAATTTTAAGCCTCCTTTCTAACATAGTCCTTCAAATCGATACTGTAACCAATGAAGAGCAAGGTATTTCTCCCAGATGACAACTGATTCCATGCTAAAACTGCTGGCATACCATAAATGCAGGTAATCTTAAGTGTGTTATTTCAGATGACTAAAGGGAATCCACACATTTCTGTCAACTGCAGAGGTAATGGGAATCTGGAAGTCCAATTCTGGTTCTCCCAACTATTCAGTGCTGCTCTGAACTTACATTTGCGTAAGTCATAGTGTTTATGTTAGGCATCCATAGCAGTAACTGAAACACAGTATTCTTGGACCATGGAAAGGAAAATCAGTTCCCACAGGGAAATAGTCACCTACAGCAATGCCTTCCCAGAATTTCTTTCTTTCACTGCACTCTGTTCTTTGTAAGAGACAACATCTTCAGAGCAGAAATTAGCTCTTCAAGTGACTTCATAATCACCTTCTAACAGCCATTACCATCAAACCATGTCATCAAAGGCCTGGAGAACCATCAAGACTGGTACCAGCCATTCACAGCATCTGCTGGTCTGCACATGGGCTGTGATCCACAGCAGCTGCAGGCAGGTGAGCACATTCCATGCTTCCCTTCAAGTGATCACTCCCCCCTCCCCTCCAACACCCTTGTCTGTATTTTTTGTTGATCTGCAGCAGATGCAAGCCTGTGATTCAAGGAGAGAGCTTATTGCTTTAATGGGGTTATGGATTAATGGGGTATGAGGATGGGGAAAAATAGTAACCTGGGAATGCTGAGGGGTACTTCTGCCTCAGGATCAATATTGCCAGTGCCACAAATATCTCTGCCATCCTGGCCCCTGGAACACATACCATTTCTCTTTTTTTCCCCCTTCCTTGCTTATTGCAGAAGCTTTAACAAATCTAACCACTCCTCATCAAACCAAATTCCTAATGGACTTCAGTCCCTGAGAAGGGGCAGTCAGCAGAAAAGTGGATTGTTTTAGATAGTAAAATTATTCTCTGCTTTCTCCAGTCACAGCCTTTTGTCTTCTGCCTGAAAATCATACATCATACTCGAAGGAGATATTATTTTTTGAAAGTGAAGATGGGACTTCGTAACTTTGAATCCCACCTTTATCAGTTTGTTTACAGGTTGTCTGTGAAGGATGCATTGGTAGAAGCTCACTTAATGATTTGACAACTAGAACTGCTGGTGCCCCAAGCCAATTTGCCTTTAAACAGCGAGACTTGGCGCATTTCTACTATATATTCTAATTTCCAGAGAGAAAGGAATGGGTTTCTCTGTGTGCAAAGAAAAGTTGATTCTCAGCAGTAAAGATTAGAAATCTTGACTTCTCTACACAGTTTTATAATGTACATTTTATAGGAACTCATACTGCAGAGCCACGATATGTAGAAATGGAAAACTACACCTAGCTTAGGAGCATTACCTACCATGAAAGCTACTTAGTTTTGTCTGTTCATTCATTTGCCTAGGAAAGGTGAGCCATTGGGCTGCCCCTGTAATACAGGCAGTAGTTAGCTTATTTCTCTAGGTTGTAGTCATGTAACAGACATAAATATAACTTAGACCTTCAGATGGAATGTATCAACTGTAATTGAAAATAAACTGAGCTGGATATATGATCGACAAGATTTTGAGATGCCATCAAGGCCTGATGCTCTCCCCATACCCTTCAAAACAATTATGTTTCCAGCAAGTAAGTGCATTCATTCAGAAAATCTGAAGAGCTTTAGATCAAGTGCAGCAACTGTAAATCCTTCAGGTGCTTCCTGCCAAATTTACTTAATAAAATCAGACCAGCCTGGTTTTGTCCCAGATCTCCATCAGTGACAGACATAGCACCAATGTCAACAGTTCTCTATCATTTCTTTTCTCTGACCCTTGACAAAGCACAAAGGTAGTGAATTTCCCCATTAGCTCTTTATGAAGTACAGATTTTTTTAAATTGAAATTTATCTTCCAAAATATACTCTTTTTGAAGAAACTAATAGACTGAAAATAGGCCACTTCTTTTGTTAGTTGCCAGTGACGCTCACAAAATAAAAATAATCCTCTTGTCTAATTTTAGTTTCTGATCTTTGTTTCTTGAAATGCCTGCTTTCTTACAGTGCAATGTCCTTTTTGGCCTGGTATCTAATTTATTCAGAGGGCTGCCACATAGTCGTGGGCTAACAAGTCATGACATTATGTTTTGAATCACCACTGGGTTGTACCAGTTCCTTCAGATCAGACCTTTCATTTGGTGTCTGCTGTGCAATAATAGCATGGCTGGCTGGTTGCTGTCTCTCACCAGGGTGGTGGTTAACTTCACTGGTGACAATATTGTTTGTGACCATATAGTTTAGCTCAATTCTCTCTGCTTCCTTCCCCTCTGTCTCTGCTTCTCCTCCCACTCCTCAGCTGTTAATGCTTCTGGACATCTTGTTCCTCTCTTTCTTTTTTTTCATATGTTGTACTTCCATACCAGTGTCTTCTCCTCCTCTTCCTTTCTCTTAATCCCCAACTTCTCACTGCTCCCAAAACCTGTTTGCCTTGCAACACCACCTCCTCAGCTCCCACTGGTGGGGCTGGCATTTCTGTTTCCTTGACAAGTCAGTGTTAATCGTGGTGGAAAATCTTCTTAGCATGGATTCTATAATTTGCTTTTGATGCCAGTGAACTACATTTCAACATCAGGAAAAAGTGATTTAAACTTCAAGACAAGGTCTTTAACTCTGATGATATACTGTAATGACATATTTTCACTATGATGGTTTTCATATCTTGTAGGAGCCTGGTAACAATTACAATAAGCGATTTTAGTGAAGATATGGTAAGTATGTAATTAAGTGGCTGTCTCTGCCCCTCACCTTCTTGGGACATAATCCTTTTTAGCCTTTGATTATCAAAATTACCATGACCCTTCTTTTCCCTCTGTGAACCTTGATTAGTTCTGCCTGTCCCTGCCTCTGTTTCTCATGCACTGAACAATTATAATTAGTCATACCTTAAGGTTATGCGACTAAAGTTGTAGTGCTTCCATCATGCTTTAGGATCCTTCCATACAAAGGCACAAGATAAATGGCACTCCATTCTGTGTAGTTATAGATCAGAATACTACTTCATTTTAATTTCACTCATATTTCTAATACTCTTGATTTTCTTGCATCTAGGAGCATATTTTCACTCTCAGAGGAAAGGTAGAGTAAGTTGCCACTGAGTTTCTTTGGAAGATGGGAAGACACCATTTGGCCTTTTTGGAAAGATACTAGGTCTTACAAAAGAAGTGATCACAGAAAACTTTGTGGCAATAGATGTGAGATTCTACATTCAGGTGAGAGAAAGGACAAATCCTGACAGCAGGTATCATAACCTTCTTTGAAATGAAATAGCTGAATATCACAGCCAATGCCATTGCCATGTAAGTATGACCATACTAAGAGATCTGCTGGTTTATCTAGTGCTAAGGACTGATCTAAATGTCAGGATGTGAACACTGGCTCAGACATTTTTAGATCAGTGGTAGTCTTTCCTAATTAACTTCTGACATGTTGTGACTGAAACTCTCTCTTGCCCAAGCTACTGATTTATTCTTAAGAATGAGCAAGAGGTGCTTATGATCTATTCCAGATACGAGTTCAGGATGGAAAAATCAGGAAGTTCTTTGCAATTTTGAAGAATTAGTTCCTAAAGCTGTGTTATTCTAACAGATTTTAGCTCATGCACTATTTGTTTTTTAAGTCTCTCAAGATCTCCCTATTACCTTATTTAAATATTCTAGTTTTAGGAGAAAATTAACCCTTGAATATAAATAAAGGATTAAACTTAGATAGAGGACTAACTTCTGTGAGTAATGTTTGCTTCAAGCCCTTGGCAGCCTTTGTCCAGCTTCTAAGATAATGGCATGGAACAATTTTTATATTGTTGTTGCAGTAATTATAATTATCTCCATAAATTCATATTCAGTTCACAGTGTTATCCTGTCACTTTCATCTAAGTTTCTCTGCAGAGATCACTCAGTCTTTCTGGTGTTGGTCTAATTTAACATCTGGGAAATATCTGTTACAACTCAAACTCAATTTTAATATTGACAAGTGACAAAAATCTGGAAGGTGCTGCCACGGTCTAAAACCTTAATATGTACTCAAAAAGAATATTATGACCTATCAAGTGTAAATGGTACCTGAAAGATAGTATTAAAGAGACCAAGGAACAGCTGACAGATGATTGGATCATCCTCTAGCACCAGTTCTAATCTAAGACCTTGGACAGAACAGTCCAGCAGTTTTTAAATCTATGTGAGATACACAATGAATACATATTTCTTATCAGTAGTATTTGCAAATTCACCTTCACTATCTGTATTTGGATTCAAATATTTTAGTATTCTCCAGAGGAAGAATAAAAATTCTTTTCCACCTCTTTTCTATTCTTTTTTTTTTTTTTTTTTTTTTTCCCTTGAGTATGTGTATTTTTTTTTTTTTAGTTGAGGGGCAGATGTTGGGAGGCAGAGAAGGCTGATGTATCATTGAACAATGACAATTAGATGAATTTCATTTAGTAGGTCATAAAGTTAATGTGGCTAATTGGAACATAAGGATAGAAGTAGGAAAAGAGAAAAAGAAATCCTTGTATTATCCTCTCTATTCCTTTCCCACCTCCCCTTCCCCCCCCCCCCCTCCCCCGCCTTTTTTTTTAAGGATAGTGTATCATTACTCATCATGAAAGCTCTTGGTGACCACTGAAACAGAGGAGGGACCTTTGACACAGCTTGATCAATCCTAATTGAATAGACCAGAGGGACAGCAGCCAAAAGGAGGGGACCCATTCTTTGCATTTGACAGCCTCGTCCTTTTTAGTTTGTCAGCTGTCAGGAAACATTGGGGCATTCTCAGGTTGTATACAAATGCTTTAAGTTGCCGTACAATTTTTTGCTGCAAGAAGAAGATGGTTTTTAGGCTTGAAAATTATCTAGTCTTCTCAGACCTAAGATTGTCATGTAGGGAAGTACCTGCTGGAGAGATGAGGTAAATGGTAAGTTTCCTGGATGAGATCTTGCAGTTTTCCCTCAAATTAACAGAAGGCTCAGTTTCACTTATTATCCTGTATACTCCAAACTAAACTGATCATTGTTACCCTTTTACCTTATACTCTCCTGCATTGCAAATGGATATGTAATTACCTAAGATATGAGGTAGAGAAGTGTCAGACTCAGTATTTCTCCTAACATGTATCCCTTGAAGATATGTTCAGTGTACTTCTCCATTTTTCTTGAAAAGAGAAAAAATGGAAGAAAGAAAATTAAGAGAAAAAATGAATGCTCAGAAAAACATGTAGGGAAAGAGACACTCATTCTGTTTGCAGTGCTGTAAACGAGCAACATCCCTTTGACTCCTGGCTGTCCTACATAAGTCCTAACAGAATCACTAAATCATAGAATCATTTGAATTGGAAGAGATCTTTTAAGGTCATTTAGTCCAACTACCCTGCAATGAACAGGGACACCTACAGCTCCATCGGCTGCTCAGCACTAGGTCCACTCTGACTTTGGATGTCTTCAGGGATGGGCATCCACCAACTCTCCGGGCAACCTGTTTAAGTGCCTCCTCACTCATTCAATCTATTATTATTTTATAATATTATATAATAGTATTATTAATATTAAATTATAGAATATTAATTAAATCTCCCCTCTTGTAGTTCGAAATCATTTCCCCTTATCCTATCAGGACAGACACTGTTAAACACTCTATCCCCTTATTTCTTACAGCCTCTCTTTAGCTACTGAAAGTACACTGAACTAACTAGAACTACAGCTGAGTGAATACTTGCAGGAATATAGAAGTGAGGAGTGAAAAGGGGTAGAAAATGACTGCCTTCATCCTTTCTGATCCCCGATCATTGATGACCCATCTCTGCTTGTCTGGCACTGGTGCAGCCAAAGAGTTGTTTTCTCATGACACATTTAAAGAGTTAAATGAGGAAGTAGAGTTGGTATATCTATGCTTGATTAACAAAAATAATAAAAGATTTAGACCAGACTATCAGCCAAGACATTTGCTTCATACTCACAACTACTGTCATATTCAAGTCTGAGACACCTTTTCTAGTATTGACTTCCCAACTTTTCCTCTCACTTTCCATTACAGATATTTTCTGAGAATTTTATGTGTCTTGACAATAATTTGCATGCAAATACCAGACAACTAAGGCAATTCACTCCTTTCACATTGCTTTCAGCTTGATGAGGAGTTCAAAACACTGAAAATCTCCTCAGAAGTTTTGTCCTAAAAAGGGTCAACATCCTAGCTCTAAAAGCCAAAACAATTAAAGATGCTCAGAGATGCTACCATTTTCTGTTCCCACGTTATTCAAGGTTCAGCCATGATTGCATCTCATCTCTTCTCTCACATTTTGACAAGAACTTAAATAACGTCTACACTCTTTTCTCTTCCTGATCACGTACCATACTGCACTGCTTACAAACCACAGGCTTTTCTGCTATAAAGGGTGTCTCCCTCCGTGTATTTGGATGAGAAAATGTGCAGAAAGGTCAGAGCTCTTCTGGACATCAACTGCATCAAGAAGATACCTCCTTCTTGGGTTATAGAGGAAGAGGAAAGTGTCAAATTGACAGTTCCTCTGGGCATAGTTTGTAACTTTGTATATATTTCTACAATGAATGATTTGCTACAAACTTGTACTCTATAAGAGGTTTTTGAAAGATCCCATCTCTAGACTATTGATAGACTGCACAAACTTAATATAATTAAAACAAAGGAGCAATGACTCCAGCAGAAATGGAAGAAGGAAAATCTGAAAAGAAGAACAAATAACTTAAAAAAGGTCAAAATGGTCATCAATGACTACAAAGGTCTTAAAAACAACCTGTATGGCCATACAGGGAGTTGACAGACATCCACAGAGAAGGTCTGAAATAGGGCCATAGTGGTGAAAGTTTCTGTCATATTCTAGAAGCAATCTCAGCAGTGAAAAGCCAGGTGAGCTCAGCTGTACTGGATGTATCATCTGAGCTCTGACAGGTCATACCTAACTGTTAGTATAGAGAATCCACAGGAATCTTCTCTCTCATTATTCAGCATATGCTGAGAGATATGAATTTCACCCCGTTGCACTGGTTATTCCTGTGACAGTTGAGTGGGGCTATGTGCCCAGGAACAGCAAAATGCCATATTCTTATACTGTATTTCCACTGACAAATGCCTCCCACTGTGGCAGCTTCACAGGATTTTAATTTCCATCTAGAGCAAAACAGGTACTCATATTGGCCACTGACTCCCTTTCAGTCCCAGAAAGGGGAGAGGTCATCAGAGAGATGGTATAAACTATTTCAAAATGTATCTCAAGCTGCAATTTAGAGAACTCAGGTCTCTGCTGGATTTAGTCCTCCAATAAATAAACAAAAATGATTTGAAACTCAGGTTTCTTTGCCAACAGAAACTTTTGATTCTCCAGCTGCCCATGATTCACAGAAGTGTGTTGAAAACCAATTTTAGGCCCAGCATAACTAAATACAGCGTGACATTCAGCCAGCTGTGGAGATTCATGCCAGTGCTTCTGCCACAGGACAGATGATGAATGTGCCTGCTGGTATTTGGGAAGATTTTGCAGCCCAGAACATCTTTCCTTGATCTTGAATATCAGGTCCTCACACTACTACCAATTACAGGAGTGTCTGGTATTCACCTCATACTTTTATCATAGCAAAGATAGGTTTAATATTAGGATAAACATAAGGGAAGGTGGGTGGCACTATAAAAAATTACCAACATAAGGCACCAGGGTTGTTGATAATGTTCTTTTCCACCATAAACAGAAAAGGTGCAAGACAACACTGTCTATAACTAATATAACTCACACACTGGCTTCAGGAAGAAACTCATTTAACTCAGGATTAAGATATCTAGTGGAGAGAGCAGGAGAAATTCATTTGCGACTGTTACCGTTCATGATCTTCAGTACAAGAACAAGGCAATTCCTAAATGCACAGATTTCTGCATATTTTCTGCCCACCTGCTGCACAACCAGAAGGTCAATCTCTATGGCTTGTTATATGCTGAAATCTAAGTAAATAATATCAGTTGCCCCAATTGACCTTGGCACAAATCAAGGACATGCTGACATCTTTTTACATGATTACATATTCTTTCTGCTCTATGATCACATGGAATTACTTTACATCTCCTCTCACACACACACTTATTGTTTGAGCACAAAGTGTAGGCTCATATGTAACCATTTCTGGATGCTTTAAAGGCTTCTTTGTCCCTCAGCAAGGAAAAAAGTTCTCAGAAAGCACAGGAAAGCAAGAAACTATAGGAATAAAGTTGTGTCCTTCATACATATGGAAATATCGCTGCAGGGGACTGAGGGCAGAACAGAGAGAGATTTTGAAACGAGAATCGGTGGCTGGAAAAGATACATACTGAGTGATGGATAGACAGAGGGAGGGCTAACAAAAAAGAGAGACCCAAAGCAACTGCTTTGCAAAGGACACAGTTTACAGGAAAAAAACCCATAACATTTCTCTTTAAATTCTGAAACAAAGGGAACCTTATCTCATCATTGCTCTCCTCAGACTCCCCATACACTACTGTTCATCTAGATAAGTCCAAAGATACAAACACCACTTGCTAGTTTTAGCACACTTGTCAAGACAAACCTTAGCAAAGGTGCATCAGAATGACCAAATCTATAAAAGAGATATTACCTTTCTGTGGCAACTTGCAGCTGGCCATTGTGTGCAATTAGAGCTTCATCACCATGGGTTTACGGTGTTCTAGAAACAATTCTAAAAGGGATTCCTTAGCAAAGAGTAATTTGATACTGAAAGTTTTATGAAACTAGTGAAGAATTACTAAAGATTTTACTGTGAGAACCTTTGATAATATTAAAGTTGTCATGCCTTTAAACTTCAACTGAGGAGCAGTAAAATTTGGTGTAATTGAGAAACAGTTGCTTAGCTCATTACAAAATCAGATGTGCTTTTTTTGCAGAAATTAATGTGAAGACAAGAGGAAAAGGAAAAAAAAAGACAAGAGAATCACTGTATGGCTCATTACAAGTAAATTTGATTCTGTTCGAACAACCCTGACTACAGAGACATTTGAATCAGCAAAATGAGGTACTTAACAAGTGACTGGTACATCTCAGTCTTACTGGACTGTCCTGGCTCTTCCTCCTGTAGTAGTAATCAATTGCAAAGACTCATTATTATTTCACATCTGCTTATTACCAAGATGATTTTTGTGTTAAGAGTATGAAAAATAGATATGTTATTTCTATGGCAGAGATAGAGTAAGGAATGTCAACCTTATTTTACAAAATTAAAACATTGGAACAAATTCTTGCATGATGCCTCCTCTCAGCGGAAGAGAGAGTTTTATGCTTGCCACCGCTTATCCCCTACAGCCCTGAGCTTTTACATGGCACAAAACTGCATTTGTTTCACACTATTTAAATGATAAAATCATTGCTAATATATTTCATTCATTCAAAACCACTAGGGATGAGCAAAATATCAGTTTTCTCCAAATGCAAGTACACTTCTCAGGCACTTTTCTCTCTCTGCTTCTGCTGCTAGCTATTCAAGAAAGTTCATGGAAGGAGATTCCTAACCCAGCCATCAAAACTAATACTGACAGGCTATAACTTGTAATCAAAGATTGACCTCACTCAGATTGTATAGGACCCTAGGGAGAATCCTGGGAACTACAGACTAGTGAGTCTGACTTCCATCGCTGGTAAGATGACAGAGTCTATAATAAACAACACAATCATAGAGCACATGAATTATATATCTATTGGGAAAAAAGTCAGCATGGCTCCTGCAAAGAGAAAACCTATCTTAGTAATCTGCTGGAGTTCTAAATACATGGTTAAAAGGCAAGAAAAATCCAAGAGAACAGGACTTTCAAGAAAAAATTCAAAAGAAAGCAATTTTATTCATTATATCTATCCATGACCTGCTGCAGAAGAGCATCCAACTTTGTAGATGGTAACAATATCTCCTAGAAAGGCAAAATGCCCTCATATTAGCAATGAAGTTCAGAGAAATCCCATATAACTATGACTAAATGGTTGATAAATGAGCTCCAACATGGATAAACTTACAGTAGTTCAACTAGGAGACAAACAAGCAAACAAAAATCAGTAACAAATGAACAAATAAAACCTAGCAACAAAACGATCTTTGATTGTTCTCATTAATCAGCATAGAACTACCAGTTATAGTTCTGTTAAGAAATCTTGTCTTCATTGCTGACAGGTGTCTGAAATCCTTGTCTTAATGTATAGTGGCAACTGAAAAAGCCAGTAAGATACTGGCAACTGCAATAAAGATGTGGATAATGAGACAGGATATATTATTTTCCCTCTCCTTAAAAGCTGTGGTGCATCCAAACCGTGAGTGCTGCATGCATTCTAGGCCTCCACCTCTCAGGAAAAACATGCTGGAATCAGGGAAGATACAAGAAAAAGAGCAAACCAAATGATTGGTTTAATGAGGCATCTGCATTTTGAGAGGAAAGTAAAAGTCAAAGACAATTCACGGGATGTCTTACTGATTCTGTTGGAGACTGAACACTGGGACAGAAGAAGAATCAGTCTAATTCAATGGGCATTTCTTATTCTCTTACTTCTGTATGTTACTTTGATGTCAGATGTCATTTTGGTGCCCACCATTCTAAGGTAGGAACTATATGCCAGTTTTGAATCAAATGTCATATAACTATGTTTGATTAGGGTTTTAATTCAAGCTAAATAGTTGTACTGAAAATCAGGGAATACAATGAAAAGCTCAGTACTGTGGTAATAAAACTGCACAACTCAGTATGCATGTGATATGCATTTGGCTAGTTCATAGCCAAATAGTAAGATAGTAAGGTCTATCCACAAATTATTTTGTAAGTATAATTTTATTACACTCTGATATTTCCAGGGACAAAGGTCTACCAACTATCTCCTGGGACACTCAGTCAACAGTCCTCTTACAAACTCCTTGTTTTCCAGAGCACGACAAAGTTTTTGTGAATTATTTGTCTATGGTTATATGACTAATCAGTGTGATCTAGACTGGCTTCTGATTGAGGATATGTTTTCTGAAACATTATCTCATTGTTTTCTGTTTCTTTTATATCCCGGGTGGGTCAATGGCATTAATATTTCAAAAGAGGCTCTGCTTATCATGCTGAATGTTGTATATATATATATAACATTATATATATATAATTATATATATACATATATACAAGTTCCTTCTCAGAGGCAACTTCTTCCTATGATCCAAGAGTTTGGGATGACATGTAGTTGTCATTTTTATAAATCTATTCAGCAAGGGCTGGACTCTAAACGATATTGACAGATGGTATGGAAATAGTTTGTTCTTTGTGAAGACATTTTATCACAGAACTCATTAGTGGAAGAGTGAGTCTATAGATCCAAAGCAGAGATTCACCAGGAAGTCCTG
This sequence comes from Lagopus leucura, assembly GCF_019238085.1. Classification (NCBI taxonomy): domain Eukaryota; kingdom Metazoa; phylum Chordata; class Aves; order Galliformes; family Phasianidae; genus Lagopus; species Lagopus leucura. The sequence continues at coordinate 2,432,570 of NW_024962253.1, forward strand.
GTTATGATGTTAGAGCAATCTTTATCTAAAAATAGGATAGAAATTACAACCTATTTTGGTAACCAGAATACACTGTGCAAATGACTAGAAATGATGAATGGGTGAAATTCTGACCTCATTAACTCCTTTGTGAGTGCTGGAAAGAAAGAGTACCATCCTCATTCTGTTGGAGGTATAGAGAAAGGCCCTACTTAGAACTCCTTGCAGCAGAATGGGGACAATAAGTTTGGTTCTCATCAGGGTTTGCTATGGGCAAAAGTCAACCTTGGCACGATTGCAATAAAAGATATTGCAAAAATCTTGCAATTGCAATTGCAAAAAAAAAGAAAAGAACAAAAATATACGTTTAGTATATTTGGCTGTATATACTGGCTGTGGTTTATATGCTTCTCTTTTATATCCTGGAAGAGGACAGATTTTGCCATCAGTCACTGCTCATGACAGATTGGGTGGTCCAAGGCACCCACTCCTCAAATGGAAGTCTGTCTATAGTTGCAGTCTTGCAATGCACTGAAAACAAGAATTCCTCTGACCTTGTGCTTTCTCAACTATAGGTGGCCTCTGTATTACTTTTTTACAAAACATCTTTATTACGAACTCCTCTCAAAGATTCATGTGCCAGTGCTCCCTTTATGCCTTGCATTTGTCTCTCCAGAAGCACAAGCTTTTTGCCTGGATCATGCCCCATTGCTACACCCAAGGAGTGAAACTACTTTGAAGCTCTTTGTGATCCATATTCACAGCACTGGCAGTTCTGCAGGGAAAAGAATAAGTGAACTTCTGAGTTCTAGCATCTCTTCCCAAGTGGACAGTCCAAGAAATTAATAATAATAAAAAAAGATTAAAAAAACCCCCAACCATTGGTATGAAGGACAAAGAGTGCAAACAAATGCACTAAATATTGTGAATGAAACAATAAATCCATTTCCTTATAGGCTCTGCTGCTCACTGCTAAGAATAAAACACACATAGAATGGTTCATTTAGCAATACGCAGCACAAGGACACCTTCTGCCCATGTGACAGTTCCATGCACACTTCTTGCATAGTTTCTCGGAAGAGCCTCAAATGCTGAGAATTTGAAGGGAACTTAGAGGACTGCATGCCACATGCTTCTAGTCTGCAGATATTCATGTTTAGGAGACAGGCCAGACTATTATGTATGCCAACTGAATATGCCACAGTTGCTCCAAGAAACCTATTTCAATTCCAGAACAGCACGTTGTCAAATCTGTAGTGAGGATAAAGCCTGCTATAAACACTACAATGCTTGTCGACAGACAGTACTAATACTTACAGTAGAAGATATTTTCAAACTGGCCACGTTCTGATGCATCGTCTCTCATATTCATTGCTCAGAACCTCAATAATCATCTGTGAGGACTCCTTTAAAACCCACCAGGCATAAAATCATTTGCAACAGAGTCTGTCAGTAAAAAGTATTGTGCAATAAATAGATAACTTTACTGTGTAATAGGTAACTTCTGGGTCCCATTTTTGATGTAAAATCTGAAAGATTGCATATACATGCAAAGATAATAGCATCAGACCATGAGATGCAGGCTACAGGAAGAATTTGTGTTACATCTTTAACCCTTTATTGTTGTTTTATTTACATATTTCTTATTCACATTCTACTTTTGTTATGATAGTGTGAATCCAGAGTCATTCATTTATCTGAAGACTTTTTTTGTTTCAAAGAGTTCCAGTAAATTAAACTGATGTCCAACAAATATCCTTCCAAACATGTAAATCAAGAGATATGAATCTGCAGACATTGAGAGGTACAAATTACCACTAATTGACTAGACAATGCAAGAGTTTTCCCTGTTCCACTTGCTGGTTTTCAAAGTGTAGAGGAAAGATGAGCAATAAATAGTGAAAAAATATTAAAAAAAGAAAAAAGAAAAAGAAAAAAAAAAGGACAAAAAAAAAAAAAACCAAACAATAAAAACAAATACTACCCAAGTACTCATCAGTCTCCCATATTTTACGCATTATTACAGACAAGCCTTGTAAGAATTATTGCTCACTTTGATTTTAAAAATAAATTAAAAAAACATTAGATGCTGCAACCATAATTATTTGCTGAATGTGGAAAAGAACAGGAATCTTTAACAAGTCTGGTTTTGAGTAGTTTTCTAGTCTGCTTTATAGATTGGTAAGTTTTGAATAACGCACTTAGGGAAGATTTTAACTTTGTGAGTGATTTTGACTTGTGAGTGAGCCAGTGATGTTTGATTATGTGTTCAAAAAAGATTTCTGCTTCTTGATTTCAAGTATTGCTTTCCTTCCCAAAGGGCAAAATAGAGGATAAAAAAAGGAGGTGGACCATAATAAGAACCACAGAGATAGGGTATCTTAAAGCCCTGGAGTAGTTTGCATTTGAATTCTGCTCTGAATCTCATAGCCTATGCCTCTGTCTACATCCTCCTTTTATTCTCTTTAGTTGTTCACTCACAAATTTAAAGCTCATATAGAATGTAGGCTGACTGCTTTGAATATACGCAAACTTTTAAAAGCAGAATTTAGGCTTCTATGCTCATAAATCATAAAAGGAAGCATAAATTCTGTGTTTTAGTGGAGATTTAAATTCCTAAATGGGTTTTATAGGAGCCACATAAGACCTATTGACAACACACCGATATGGTAAAAAGTAAATAGAAGTGAAAACGTCAGAACTCAAAATGTCACTCCTTAGCTCTCACTAGCCTGAAGACCAAAAAATAGCTAGAAAAAATCTCACAGGGAAACACATGATAACATGAAATTAAATGTGTAATATTCCTTTTTATGCTGTGTGTGGGAAAAAAAAAAAAAAAAAACAAACCACAACACTCAGAGAATGAGCTGGTACATTTGCATAACAAAAGAAATCAACAACAACAACAAATTGCCATCATGTTCAAAGCTGATAATTGCACAGATGACAACAAGAAAGAGCCTTTCTTCTCAGCTCTCAAGGGAACAGCCTTGACGAGATGAAGAAAAAAGGTGGAAAGTGACCCCACTTGCTTTCATGAAAATTAGCAAGCTCAGAAAATGTCTTTGGTGCAAGGGGTGGCCACTGAATGGTGTGAATGCTAATGAACTCAAGGAGGGCAGAGGCTCAGCCAACCTTCCATCAACCCCATCTGATGATCAACAACTGGCAGCAGCCTCTTCAAAACACCCTCATTCAGCCTTCTACAATTTAAATCACCTTGTCAAAAAAGTCTTTTAGGAAAAAGTGTGTTCTGAGGAGATTCCTGTTTTGTATTCTCTTTCCTTCCCCATTTGTGTTGCTTTTTGGACTAACATTGATTTTTAGATTTTCAACACCTGTTAAATGTGGTGATCTCTCTTGTTTATGTACAGTGCAGCCCCACATAGTAACCCTTAATTTTATCAAGCCAGTTAGCTATACATCTTATATCGCTGGGATCAAGGGCAAGATATTTAAAATCACTAACATCTGGGTGATTTCCAGACCCTAGAAAAGTTCTGGCTGTGGAGAAAAAGGTACTTCTTTGGACATCAGAAGATCACCGATTCTAACTGGTTTTGTCAGCATGAAAATATGTATTTGCTTTGTCTGCAAGATGGAACATAATTCAATTTATCCAATGACTTCCTAGAAGTACAGCGACTCCAGAAGTCTACAAAAAGTGCTGAATAGCAGTAGTATTTTTTTTAATTATCCAGTGTTACCATGCCCTTGAAAAGAATTCTGAAACCCTTTGAATGTAGGAGACTGATGCTGGAAGTCGACAGAAAGATAGGCTATGTGAGAGAATGGACCAACTGATACGTCCCTATTTAACTCGCCACTTCTTCCTTACTATTTCCTTGCATCAATAATGCAGTGGGCAACAAGAATGAATGAAGGCATAGTGTCTTGTTCTTGTCTTTCTTATTCTAGGATAAATTCTAATGGAGCAAAAATAGCTCCCATTGACAAATCTCCACAGACTTAAGAGATTTAAAGTACTGAAACTGTCCTTTAACCTTATGGAACATATCTATAAAATTTAGCAGAGTTTCAACCATTGGATTAAAAAAAAAAAAAAGCCATTTTGGAGTTTGGTGGATTTAACACAAAAAAAACGCAGTTCTAGAGATCTGAATTATTAAAGTCAATGTTTATTCTATAAGGCAAGATGTGTGTATGTGTTTTAAAGTCTTACAGAATTGAATTTTCTGTTATGGTCAATAAGATTGATCGAAAACCAAACAGCTCCTCCTTCCAACCCCCTCAATAAACATAGAGAAGAAGAACACTAATGTCTAAAATCAGACCTCTATTTCTTTGTTTTTAAGTGCCCTGGCATTTGTATCATTTGTATTTGTTTCAGATGTCTAACTTGCTTCTATTCATTCCAGAATAAATGGGTGAGACCTTGAATAAACAGATAGTTAATGTACTCACATGATTTCACTGGGTTCAAGACTCTGTAGCAGACAAACCAAAAACTTTTGCGTCAGGTTCTAACATCCTATGGACCTTACCCTGTCAGTCCTTACAGTTGGAAGAGTTTCATATTGTATAAATAATGAAATACTTCTAGGGAATGAAAGTCACAGGCACAGAAGCTTTGTCATTGGGGGACTCATGTAAGAAGTCTGAAGGTACCAAATTCAAGTTCTCCTTCACCAAATGAAAAGAATAAGTAAAAAAAAAAAATCCAATTTTCCTGCTTTTTTCCAAATGCAGTAAGCCTCTGGGCTACCAACAATCTTTCTCCTGGTTGGTTTTTTTTTTTTTCCTAGTCTCCAATAAGTACGAGATATCTTAACATCATTGTAAATTATATCTCAAAAACATGTCATCTGGTAGAACATTTTCTCTGCAAAATTAGGCTCTAAGGAACTCTGAAGGTTTAGCTGACCGTGAAGAATATAAACACCTATGTGGGAATGCAAACAAAACCTCTAGCTAATTGAAGACTCATTTAAAAGGAATCTCATCTTTCTTTCTGAACCAATCAATCTGAAAACAACATTCAGAGATCACTAAAAGACAAAATTTTTATCTCTAATTGCTCCTCTACCAAATTCAACTGTTCAGTGCCCAGGACCATCACACTCATGTTGTAGAGCATGGATACCTTTTATGTTTTCTCCATCTTTAACAGTGAAATGAAAATGAAGTATAGACTAGTTTTTCATTGGACCTGGAGGGAAATTTTGAGACATTCATTTAATTTTATCTGTGATGAAATTAAAAAAAAGAATTCTCTCAAATAAACCTGTGATGAAAAGGGAGTGGGGGTACTGAACTCTTTGTTATTTAGTCAGTTTTGGATGGCATATTCTTAAAACAAGAACTAAACTTTCTCATCTGGAGCCTCTAGAGGAGTTCATGAAGACTTAATCAAATAAGTGGGTCCTTTCTCTGCAGGTTTCTCTGCCTGACTGATGAAGTTCAAGACCTGTTGGCAATGGATGAAGTACCAATTGGCTCCTTTCTGGGTGCAGATTTCACTACATGCATCTTTAATTAGTTACTCCTGCCAGGTTTCAGTTGGAGCATCAAGTCTGATGTCTCCAGACAGATGAGGTTTTCCAACTGAGGACAGCAGGTGTGCAGACTGGACTGCACAGACAAGACAGAAATGGGTCTGTCTTACATTGATCCTGGCTGAGTACAGCAATATAAACCAGGGACAACTTTGTAAGGGGCTCTGGTAGTTAAACTGAATTATGAAGAGGGGAAGTAAGCAGAGAAAAAGTTGGAAATGCTTTGAAATGAGTCTTCAGCCTATACACGTCACAAATGTATTATTAATTGTCAAATGTATAACCAATCACACATACCGGTTGGGTATTTTTTGGTTTAATGGCTTAAAAACAGCCCTGAGGAGAAGAATTTGGAAGTGTCAGCTGACGAAACACCCAACACAAGCTATTGATGTGTGCTTGTAGGCCAAAAAAAACCCATTTTCTGGGTTGCATCAAGAGAAGTGCGACCAGCAGGTTGAGGGGGGTGATTCTGCCCCTCTACTTTGCTCTTGTGAGACTGGAGTACTGTGTTCAGTTCTGGGGCTCCCAACGGAGAAGGACAGCGAACTGTTGCAGCAGGTCCAGAGGAGAGCCATAAAGATGATCAGAGGACTGGAGCACCTCCCCTATAAGGACAAGCTGAGAGAGTTGGAGCTCTTCAGCTTGGAGAAGACTCTGGGGGGGCCTTATAGTAGCCTCCAGGGGGCCTACAGAAAAGGTGGAGAGGGACTTTTTGTAAAGGCATGTAGCATCAGGAGGAGGGGAAATGGATTTAAACTGGAAGAGGACAGATTTAGACTAGATATTAGGAAGAAATTCTTTACATTTACATGAACAAATACATCCACGAAACTAATTGGAAAGGGAAGCCTACATGACCATAAAAAAAAGTTGTCTAAAGTCATTAGCTCATGGTTTTTAAAAGGTTCACAGCTGAGTTTGTTAACTTACTGTAGTATACTTTGGCTTACTGTTATGACAGACAGAACTGGAAACTCCAACCTCAGAATATCAACATAGTTCCTCAAAGGGGATAAGTAATTCCAGATTTTGTGAAATTAATGAGAATGGCTTGCTAATGGCTTGCTTGTGATCGGATTTTCTGATGTCTAACAAAGGGCAAGATCAATTAGCTATTTCTTCAGCAAAAGCACTAATAGTGCCTTTTCCTCAGCATTCTGTTTCCAAAATTCATGTTAGAACAGAGTATATTTTAGTCTTTTCCTCCCATTGCCTAATTTAACTGAAATCAGCTGAGTTTGAAAGTAATTCTGAAGGACAGACAGTCTGTGATCATATAATCTTCCTTCACCAGAAGCTTAGCTAACAATTTCAGGTAAAGTCCAGGGCCGCTTAGTGAACTCTATGGCACAGTGATTCCATTTGCCTAGTGAGCAGATTGAGATAATGAAATTCTCATGAACAGTTCTCTGCTGAGCTGATCAGGCTATGCTTTACCAACAACATCTCCTCTCCGGGGTCTAACCACATATTCCATTTCAGATCCTCCTTGTGTGTATAAGGAAACACTCTCCTACCATATTTTGACATGTCTGGTAAACAATAAGAAATTTCACAGCCTCTCTAGGAAAAAAAAACTGGGTTTTAAATCCAATTGACAGATATTCAACTGAGGAAAAAAGGGAAAATGAGGTAATCAATTTGTTCAAGGAACGAAGAAAAACTGTAGCATAAAACTACCTTTATCTCCCAAATGTCAACATACTATTTTTGGTCATATTCTATCTTCCATGTGACGGTTTACATCATTCATTTCCCAGCAGAATCATCTCCACCATGTGAAGAAAATTTCAGTTTCTTCCCTGTGCATCGCATAGACACAGACTCAAGCCCATACAGCCACCAGGTCAATCTCCAGCAAAATAGAGAAGACAGCCTTCCCAAATCCCATATCCCTGTTTCTACTTGACACTGGTTTTCTTTCCCCTTTATTTATTTCCTGCACTCAATGTGCAGTGAACCTTTCCAGGTTCATTCATTCCTTTCACTTTGGCAGCATGTCACTATGGGGACAATCTATTGAGGATGAGATGGAAATAATATTACACTACTGAGCTGATAATACCCGACTTTAATATTTCTTAGCAGCATCCCCATTGTGCTATGTCAGTGAAACAGATCAGAAGTGTAGGTCTCTAATGTAAACCAAAAGGAAGAGGGGAAATACCTCTTTTATGAGAATTAAAATTTTCCTACATCAGCAACAGGAGGTGAAGGGGCAGCAGAACTGCAAGGGAACAGACTAGCTATCTTTCAAGTAGTGCTTCTGAGCAGATAGCTAATAAACATGTGTATTTAACTCCAAGCACTTTTTTTCTCTCATCTCCTTGTCTTGTCTTTTCCCGCTAATATACCGGTTTAGTTATATATAGCTCATTTTAGTGACATCATAACCATTCCATTGGTCATTATCATGTTACTTAAACAGATTTACTGTCTGTGAGTTTGAATAATAATAATAAAAAAAGGATGAAAGAGGGATGTTCAAGGAGCCATAAGAAAAGATATTCAAGAAGTGTGGTTTCCTGCTTACGACAACACTAAGAAGCTCTGCAAGTAGCTCTCTAACTCAAATTGGTAAGTTTGTATTATATTTAAGACAGATCAAGGAGAAGGGACAACCTACATGTTGTTTTTGCTCCTTCCATTTTTGGCTTTCTGACCTTAAAGTATTGTTTAGCTTATCAGTTTCTCTAGCTTGCACATGACAGAGCATCTTCTGTTCTTTGATGACTAGGTGGATGTGTACAAGCTTAACATATTCATTCATTTGATTCTGTTGGTATGGCAGCAGCAGAGAACTCAGTTCAACAGTTGACTCTGATAGACCCTGATCATAGGTCAGATTTAGTCCTCTGAATGTCAATATTTCATCTGAGGATGATGATGGAGTCAGATAGGATACTTCTAATTCATTAAATATCCCCTGCTGCCTCAGCAAGCAGTTCATCAAGAGAGTCATTAATAGCATGAAATTTTTAAATGTGTGTTTACAAATGATACTAAAAAGAGGATGCCTGGAGGAGACTTTCAGCTTTTTCAGGTGAATTTCAATGACCCAACAGCTATGGATAAAATGCAGAAGGTTGAAGAGGTCAAGTCTGAAATGAATAGACTTCTGTTTAACTCTTCATGTCCTGATGATGCTGATTACCTTCATTTTGCCTTTCCAAAATACCTTTGGTTGATAGCCACAATCTAATCCACCAGGGGAGCCCCTTGCTGGCTTGTGTGTCACTGCCAACTGTAACTGAAAACTGTAATCTGTGTATGTGAAAATCAGAGTTCAAAGAAGAATTAAAATCTTATATCTATGTTTCTACAACTACCTCACTCTTATTTCTAGTAGAGCAGTGAGTGAGAAGTTCCTGTATGCTATTTTGCAAGCCTGGTGAAAAGTATGAATGAGAGCTGTGTTAAGACAGAATAATTTACCAGATAGAAAAAGCCCAAGGAAAGAAAACAAAAAAATAAAGTTTTTAATGGGTTTCTGAACTTTCTGAGAGGCTGCAGACACAGCATCCTAGTTTTTGAGATCTATGCACTGATGAGTTTCCCCTTTTTCTTTTGCTGCTAACTTCCTCATGCAGCCGAAATACAAGTGGTCCCTTGGCACTGATTTATATTATTTTTAGAGATGTGCAGGCAGCAACGGTTTTAGGCACTCAAAGCTTAATAGTATTTTTACTTTAAAGAAGAAAGAGAGAGAGAGAGATAAAGTGATCTTTCCGAGAAGATCGGAGCAGGAGGAGGTGACTGATAAAAGTTGGGACTGATGGATTCAGCGCTGTACCCTAATTAGACAGGAGCCTGGCACTTGCAGTGGGATTTTAGGGAAGTTCTATACTGGTAAATCTCTCCTCTGAAGAAAAGAGGAAATAAATTCAGCAACTCTGAAAACCACCATCGTCTAAAATCCATCCAGCATTATGAGAAACTTCAAATTTAAATGACCCTGACTTCAAACTATACTTGCAGAAATCCTAAATAACATGTTCCAAGATACAGAACAGCTGTTTTGTAGGGTTAGGTACTGGAACAGGATTCAGAATGCCTGAGTCTTCTGATCAGATCTGCCACAAATACTCATAATGACGCAGGGCAAGGCACATTATTTAACTCACACATATTAAAAGGACATGTTCTATTGTCTTGTTTCTTCATACAACAACAACTTTGGGAATACAATGGAGTGGTGCTCTCCAGACATGTGAGTCCCTGACCTCATGCTCTTCTAAAGCATAAGTACTCAGAAGCATTTCGGTACTCACATATCTTCATCAGACCACTGGGTGTAGATTCATCAGCATGAATTTAGTCATCTACAGTATTGGCATTTACATCTGAGATAGTCATCTAGGTCACCTTCACAGTCCACAATGAGAAACAGTCAATTCTAGAGTACAATCCATTTAATTCAAATGTACATGTCAGGAGATTCACTCTTTGGAAATGTCTTTTTCTCTCCACTGACTGTCTATAGTCTAGGCAATTAGGTCAGATGTGTATTCATCACACACATTTATCAATGAATCACAAGTTGGGAACTCGAAGGCACCTTTCTGGAAGCATCTAGAGTTTAGTCATGTTCCCACACCTGGCTAATGGCTAGTTCTGAACTATGAGATCCTTTCTAACTTGTGCAGATTCCCACAAGCTCAGCTTTTGCCATGATCTGTTAGAACTCAGAGGGTTAGATCAGGAATAAGATGAGTACTGATGAAACAAAGTACATTTCTGCATCCTTTTAGGCAACAACTTTTAACTTGCTTTGCAGGATAAAAGGAAAGCAACCTACCTCTCTCAAAATGTGAGTTATTCCGTCTGAAAGAGAAGAAATGAACTCCGCTTTTTAGTGAATTCCTGATTCAAGTGTGACTGAGGAAGTGCATTTTCCACCATTTACCAAGGAGTCCATTTCAAAAAGGAAGGTATTAACATGTTCCTCAATTTTTTTAGTGCCTCGTTCCACAAAATTAGTCAGAACTTCACATTTAATTGAGCATGTCCAACAAGTTCAAAGGTTACACAGGTGATAAAGCAGAAAGGAAAACTAGCAGATAATGGGAAAACAGCTTCTTCAGAAGATGGACTGGAGGGGAAAACAAAGAAAGAAAGAAAATCAAGAACCCAGTCTGGAAACCATTCCACTGCCACAAAGGAAACCATTCATTTACATTCTCAAGGAACCCAACAGCAGCTGGAGGTGTCTGGGCACTGCCATTTCACAGATGACGTCAGGCCTGCAGAAGATTTTTCAATTAATCTCTCTTGACCCTATGCCTTGAAATCTCATTCCTATTTTTAATAACCCCATTCTGCTGGATGACCTTGAGACCCAGTGACCAATAATGCCCATTTAAGTAACTGCGGGGGTGTCAGTAAGTATGCAAGGAGAATTTGCAAGGGGCTCATTATATAGACAGTTACCACAAAGAAACTCTCTTTCTCGCTCTTTCTTGTCCACAGCCTGATCGCTGGGACAGAGGATGCCTCATGCTACTAAACTAATAAAATGCTCTTAAAACAAACAAACAAACAAACAAATGTGTATAGAGTTACACAGAATTAAGAGGAAAAAAAATAACTGTGTGTACCAAAAACATCAAGAAAATCACTGAAAATTTTAGGCTTCCTAAGGAAATGTAGGAACAGCTTGGGTTTCAACCAGCTATCCTTTTAGCAGAAATCTCTTGATTGGAGAGATGGGATGAAAACAGTCGGGATTAGGCTGAAAGAAGAATGAATGATAAACTGGGCTGGTTGTGAGGATACCCACTGCAAGTGAAAAGAAAATTTTCTTCCTAATATCATTATTCTTGAGGTTCTTACAGATAAGAGCTGAAGAGCATGTAAGAGAGTATACTGGATTTGCGTGGGAGATGTTAGATTAATACTATTAATCAGGACTTAAAAACTGTCATCCTGGGTCAGACTAAAAGTCTGTAACAAAATAACCTGTTTCTGACAGTGACCTGTAACAGATGTTTGGTGAAAGTGTGAAAATCCTTGGCAATTACAGTGCGATCTTTCCCCCAGCTGTACTCTCATGCCTACAATCAGCAGTTTAGAAACTTCCCAGGTCTTCGTTTCTGAACCTTTTTGGAAGGTTTGTACTTTAAAAATTACTAATTCCATCAGGAAAGTCTGAGACTTCGTGAATTACTGATTTTTGACTAAAACCATCTTTGGCATGCAGAAAGAGCGTGTCAGGTTTCTCTGGGTATTCTCTGCAATGTTGTTCAAGATCCTTGCCCATTAGATCACATCAAAATGCCTGAGCCTACCAGAATACGTGCTGAAAAGCAGGATGCAGTACTTGAAAAAGCAGGTTTCAGGGCTCTGTGCATGTTCATAAATTATAATAAACCTGTTCATCAAGCAGCTCTTGAAAAAACTGTTGTTCATGTAATTGTCCTTGTACTGCTCTCTCTGGGTCATTGGCTATCAAGGCGGCCAATGCACTCTGCCCTAGCAGCGTTACACAGAACTGATCCTAAGCAGTGATGAAAGGAAAGCAGAAGGGCAAAGCACCAGCGGAACAAAGAAGATAAGGCCCGCAGAAATCCATCAAATTTTAAAATGCATCAGATGCACTAACGTCTCAGAGGAGACTCAGATAAGGACACAAGTAACTCTTCTTATATATTCCTTTGAGGCTGAACTTTGACGCACTGCTTCACCAGCTCTCCAACAGGTCTGCTCACCTCTTTGTTCATTCAAGAGCCTTTCTCCTTTAATGGAGAGATTTCATTTTGCTGAATTCTACTGATTATTAAAAAATAAGAACTGAAGTCGGAATGTTTCTGCGTGCATTTTCCTGCCAGTCATACAAATCTTAATTGCCTTTGTTTGCTCTTATCACTTTAGTTTCATTCAGGACAGACCCTTTGTGTGTTACCAAAACAATCTTGCCACTGCTATGTTCAAGCATTGTTTCTATATTCTGTACTTTTTTTACATCAAGTAATGTGTTCGTTTCTTCTCATCTACCCCAATTAGTTTCTATTATATTTTCTTTCTGTTCCTTATAACTTTTAATTTCCCTTTCTCTTTAATTCACTGGCTCTGTACTAGTGTAGCCTAACTCTCAGGAAGTATTCAGGGACGTGCTTGATTAAAAAAGATAAAGGAGATTAAATTCAAGCAGTCCTGTATTTTTATCTTTCCCCCAGCTGTACAGTATCTGCAATAACTGAACTATTTATATGTTTAGCATTCTAACAGTTTTGTCTCAGACTAAATTTTTCAGTGTTCATTAATTTAAACTTCAGAGAGAGAAAATTTTAAGATGGGTCAAAAGAAGATTTTTCTTCATTTAAAAATATATATTTTAATACGTTCATTATTTATATAGCCATCTAATATTTTTGACAATTTAAAATAAATTTCTGTGAAAATGACAAGACTTTTGTTTTTCAGCGTAGTACTTGTAGTACTTTGGAGTCTGCTTGCTTTTTTTTTTTTTTTTTTTTTTTTTTTTTTTTTTTTTTTTTTTCCTAAGCTGTGTTTGAGATACTGATGAATTCACTGATTTACAGAGATGGACGTTTCAGGAAAAAAATACTGTAAGTCCTCAGTAATTACCAGTTTAACCCTCAGATAATACTCATTCTCCCTAAATGAAAATCAAGATGTAATTAATTTTATTTTCATTTCATTCTGTAAATGTAAAGGCTTCCATTTCTTTCATCCCAAAGATCTCTGCATCTCTTTAAACAGAATCCTAAAAAAATTCAGCCTTCCATCTGTATTTCTGAGTCCATCTTCTCTTCCCTTTGAGTCATATGCCTGACTTATTTGTAAAAACTTCCAATAAACATAAATCTGACTGTCAACCTAATATGCTGGAATCAAAAGCTATTATTGACTTTGCCATATTGATCAGCAGTGGCCCAAGCCCTGTAATAGATTACAGTGTTTCTCTCTGAATGCAGCTACTCAGCTGCTCTCTCTCGGCATTAAATGAATGTTCCTCTGTCAGGAAGTGTTAAAATGACCTGGTTCAGAGCCACCTGCTCCAAGCTTTGGCCTCTCATGGATTACACACAGCATTCTTCTCAAAGCCATGGAAATGCCAAAGAAGCAGGTCACTACTACCCTTTAGAGGTGAATGTCGTGTTGTTTCATTTTTTTTTTCCTTTTTTTGTTTTTAATCTTTAGAAAACTGTGTTTTGCCTGATCTTAACAATGTGTCCACCCCCTTTCTTATGGTGTGTCTCAGTAGCATTAGTGCACTTCTGCTCCTCCACTCCGCTGTGTGTACTACATCCTCACCATATAGACTGGGAATAGAGCAATGAGGAGGCTAATTAACCTGTTACACATTAGTCATGAGGAAGCTCAGGAATAAGAGATGGCTTGAAGACACTACCTTCACGTCAACAGTATAAGAATGAAACACTGACTAGCTCCCTTCTCTCCTTATATTCTTCAAACCAACTTTCTTCTGGTTTGAAATTCCAAGATAGTTTCTAGAAGAAAAAAAAGAGATCTCTTCATCTGCTTGAAAAGTGTGTCATTATGGCTTTTCCATGACATCAAACTGAGCGTGTAGCAAATCTTAGAAATACTATCTCATGCCTAGAGGTGACTTATACTTCAGCAGACTGTGTAACTGCGGTCATTTCTGAACTAAGTGGAGGTGTTAGCACCATCAACTGTGAGAACCACAATGACTCCCTCCAACAAGCAATAGCAGCTGCCATCTGGAAGGCATCCCCTCTGCTTTGTGCTGCTCCGGGCTGGGATTTAGGCCAATGATCAATCCAGCTAAGTTCCTACTGGAAGCAACCTTTCATTAGGAGTACAGATATTCAGAAAATGGAAACAGAAAATTCTGCTATTTCTACAGCTGACCTTCTCTCAAAGCCAAGTGTTTAAAAAAAAAGAAAGAAAGAAAGAAAGAAAGAAAGAAAGAAAGAAAGAAAGAAAAAAAAAAAACAGAGGCATCAATTCTGCTTTGTGGAAATACCTGATTCAGAAATGCTTAAATACAGAAATGTCTGAGGAAAATGTCTACTTGTCTCCTAAATAAAAAGATATAATCTATACTGAACTGCCACTCACAAAAAAAAAAAAAAAAAAAAAAAAAATAAAGTTTCAATGTTATCTTTTTGAAGGAAAAATTATGTGTAATGTTCAAGTAAAATGAAATGAACACATAAATGCTGTTTTCAGTGAAGCCCTATATATTTCACAGGTAGTTATTCAAAGCTGGAATGTTTCCACTGGATATAATCAAAAGAGAAGCAAGAGAGTAAAGACCATCTGAGAGATCCACTCAAGAATGGTCACCGTAAAGGAGATGCAGGCAGGTGAGGAGCAAGGTGCACACAGGAGCTATGCAGAGAAAAGCTTTTTCTTATAAGCTTTTGCTTATCCCTGAACAGTTAGCCCACGGCCAACATTTGCAGATCTATTAATCAACCACCCTCCAAACAAACCGAGAGAAAACAAAACCAGGCTGTGAAGCAAGCAATGGACACAGACACTGAAATGAAAAAAGATATGGAGAAACATGAGAATTTTAGAGCAGGTGGCATCAAATCCTTCCTGAGCAAGTCAAGGGCTCAGTGTCCCCAAAGCAACTCGTCAGAGAGCTCCCCAAAGCAATCTCTTACACACTCTTCTGTAGTATGTAAATTTATTGAAATACAGTCCCCTATGCCTACTGGGAGATGAGTGTGCTGTGATCCGTCCTCTCAACCCACACTGACACAGGCAGCTGACATTGTGGTTTTGAAGATTTCCCTTTTGTTTTTGCTGCCAACTCGTGGGAGGGGGAGAGGAGGAGGAAGGGTAAGAAGGAGGGGGAGATGAGCCTGTGAGTGTGTGTAGGCAGGCCAAGAGAATCTGTGCCACTGAACACCCAGATGGCAAGAAAAAGTCACCTTTTACTAACTGGATTTGAGGCACAGTTTTTGTAGTGCGTAGGCGTGAAGGAGGGCAGGGGTTATGATGAAGATGCAGGAAAGCAGAGCATGTAAATTCACTTGTTTGCTTCAAGAAGAGTGAAAGGAGGACCCATGATGGGTAAACATGTTTCTATCTGCATGTGTAGAGTGACAGATATGCACAGTGGAGACTTGAGTTATGGAGTAAGTCCTAAGGAATAGAAATCTAAGCACCCCAGATATTGCTCCATTGCCCTTCTCTATACAGAGGCATAAGGGAGTTTACAACTTCCTGCTACCCTGTAAGACAACTTTGTTCCTCCAAAGTCCTCTGAAAAGGGTGCTACGCCAGTGGAAAAGAAATGTTTGGTGGTTTGAACTGTACTTTCCTACATCATTCGTGGTGACACAGCTCATGAACGAGCCATTTTGTGCCTCTACATTTTCCTCATGGTAACCTGAATCCCTGACTTAAGGAGGAAACAATAAAGGAGAAATTACTCAAACCTACCTTTCTGGATTCCCTTATATAATAAAACAAACCAAGCTTCGCACATAGCTAAATTCTCTGTCTAATCCCTAAAACTAGGTGAGTTGAGTCCCACCTCCCTCACACAGTCTAGGCTGTGCTATCCCCCAGAATCTCCTGGGATCCTGCAGAGTTACCTCCTTGCCAGTACTCAAGGCTGTATCCTTCATTAGTCAGTGCACAGGGTTCCTTGGAAAGTTCTGCATCTCCAAGGGCTGAATCACACACAGTTTCCATCTACCTGACGTGTTTGAGAAGCTGGCTGGCTTGGGAACTTTGGCATAAGAACTCAGAGGGGAAAGAAAGCTGTCTAGAGCCAGTAAATCCTGCTTCTGCTTTCTGGGAATGTATGGGAGACACAAACAAACAGTTCTCCAAAGGTGTAATTAAATGCCATCAAAAATCCCATGTCAATCTGATGTGAACTGAATGCCTGAATTGGTACTGATGTTTATCCCAGAGGTATCTAAAGGCCCTGTAAATTTCTCCGAAGTAGGAGGGGTAATAAAATGCTTACAAGACAGCTTAAGGCCATGACCATCTCACTTTGGGGGTTTCTTAAAGACTTGAAATTAAGTCAGATCTGTTAAAAGATTGACAAGTATTTCCAGTGAGATCTGATCAGACTGGAGAAGTTGTAAGCTTTATGGTGACTGAAAAGAGAAGGGATGGAAGGATCATTTGAGTATCAGTTGGAATAAAGATGCAAAATCACACAAGTAATCTGATAAAGAGTGATCTTAAGAGCTCTGCATAGAGAATATGTTGTAATCATTCATCTCTAATGTGTACAAACCTATGGATCCCAGGTTTCAATCCAGAATGAATCATTTTTTGAATGATTTTGACACTTTGATTGCAGAATTTGTCAGTAATTTGCAGAATGAACACAAGCCTTCAGCAGAATAGAACAAGCATCACTAAACGCCACTGTAAATACAGGTATTTTACCCACAATTTTTTATTTTATGATAACTGTACAGGAAAAGAGTAGGCTCCTTATTCTTGATGTGGTTCCAATGACCAAAGAAGTTCACTGCATTGCAATAATAGGGAGCTATGTAACGTCACCTCACACACTGGCATGTGTCATAGGGGAAGTCTGCTGGGGCTGCCTCTACAATGGATATAAGGTGAATTTTTTGCAGTGCCTTCAAAAGTAACCAAATGCAAGTAGAAGCGGAGAAAAGTAATCCCTTCACGTCTCCCTCTCTGAAGGCAGCAGATGCTTTAAAATTCACCTGGCAAGGCCCGCCGTGTAGCAGACAGTGGGGCAGAGAGGGTGGCTGCTCTGTATGGCTTACTCTGCTCCTCAGGTCTGCTCCCAGGGCTTGCATCTGCATGTGCAATTTTGGCATTTCCATATATCTGGCCAATTGTTATGCAGATCTTTGGCTCAGGGAGCTGGGCCTGTTCCCTGTCCCTTCCTGGCCCTCCCTTTGTGAAGGAGGGAGCTCTGTGCTTAGTAAACAGCAGGCTGCACTGGCCATTAGCAATCCACTAACTGGCCAGATACAAGCAACTGCTGCAAACAGCACTCCGGCTGAGTCCAACACTAATTGTTCGCCCTGTGCTAAAGAGAAACACTTTATTTTTCTGTCTAGAGATTACAGATGGAAGGCTTGCTTCTCCACCCTCCCTCCACTGTTATTTTCTTCACTTGAAGGAGATTATTCTCTCCAAGAGAAGACGCCATGGTAGAGTTTGCTGTGATAGCAGAAAAGGACAGCAGGTCATCAGCGTTAGTAATCGAGGGCACAAACCTCAACCTTCCTCCAAACCTCCTCCCACCCTTCATCTTGCACATATCCCTGCCCACGTTATCGAGGAGATTTTCCTGGCTGGGTATTTCCAGCCTTCTTGTTGGGATCTGCACCTTAACAAGGGTCTGATTCAGAGCCCTCTGGAGCCAACAGAGAGATTCCCTCTGTTCTCAGGAGCTTTGGATCAGGTCTGTAAAGAATAATCTTCACTGATGAAGATTAATCAGTGCAACAGCACCAATTTCCACAAATTGAAGACAAGGTAAGTTAATTTAAACCTATTCCAGGAGTTCCATTAATGGAGAAAAACAGTATTCCCTGTAACAATGTAATCAAACTGCAATGCCTGGAAAATGACCTCTATGAAGCTATGGCTGTATCTCCCAACCTCTTCTGGGAAGTTGTTCATGTAGCTCTATCTGTGACAGAGATCATTTTTAATATATGCTAACTTCTATTGTATGGTATTTTTCCCTCTGGTTTTGCTAACACAAACAAAACAGCCCAACAACACTTGTACTAATGTAACAAAAAAATAATAAAGGTTTCTCCAATCAGCTGGATTTGTGTAAGGCTGCCACTGTGCAAAAATCACACATTTCAGTTTTCTTTAAAAGTGAGAGAACGTGCAATCAACTGCCTAGTGTGACCTATTCTACAGCATGAATTCAAGATGTTGCAAGTACCAGTTATTGGAGCCTAGGCCCATGTCCTCTGTGGGGTATGAAAGTCTCTTATATCAGGTTGCTGCCCTCCTTCAGTGCTTAAAACATATTGTCACAGACTTGCTGAATGGACTATCAAGGGAGCTGCGTTCTGAGCAGGTCTCTTCCTCCATGCTGACATGCAGGAGCACATGTCATTTTACCAGCTCATCCTGTCGAGCAATGATGGATCACATAATACTGAATTCTGGCAACATACAGATTTCTCTCTCTCTCACACACACACACAAAAATCTTAAACTTTTTACTTCATCCCAAATGGAAAGAATTTGAGGATCAAAAAAGGATCATAAGTAAATTTTTCCTGAATAGAAGCTGCAGTTCCCTCTGAGATATCCTGCTTTAGACAACCACAACTTTGCCATCTGAATCTGAGGGAGTCACCCCTGCAACAACTCATTTTGAATCTGCTGCTATTGAACTCTGCCATTTCAGCTGGCTCTTTTACAGACAGTCTGTCCTCTCCACTCCATTCATTTACCACAGCAGGAGTTGAAATAATTATATCAGCCTCCCTGATATAAATTAAATAAATCCTGTACCCAAAACTCGAGTGGAGCATCTGTCTGCTGCAAGTGGCAAAGATTTTACTTGTGCTGCAAACTTCTGTAGATTTCACTGTCAGTAGATGATCACTGATTCTCACCATGATGTAGATGAAGTTACTTCAGCCAGCCTGAGAACTCAGTGTGGTTGTGGAGGGAGTCTGGCTGTCCCTTTACCACTTACATTTTACATCTGTGTCTGAGCCAAGAAAACTTCTAGTTTGTGAAACGCTTTGATTGTGGCTGAAGAGAAGTTACCTTTAGAAGATTCTAATCTCTCTTTGAATGCACTGGCATTGAGTGCAAGTTAAAGCCAGATTTTCAGTATGTGTGAAGAAGAAAACAAAGCAAACTAACAAAAAGCAAGCAACAAGTGAAAAAAAAAAAAAAAAAAAAAAAAAAAAAGGAAAAAGAATCACTTTAAAAGTAAGAAAGAAAAATATCAAACATAGCAAAACAGCTAAGTGTTTTTTGTTGTTTTGTTTTGTTTTGTTTTTCAGGCAAAAAGTTTATTTCATCAAAACAAATTAAAAACAAGAAAACAGGAAAAGAGTATTTGTCTGTATTCCTCTGCAATATGAAGTGCCAGCTGCTTTGAGTGCCTGGATAACACCTTCCATTTGGGGTTTGAACCTTAGAGCTGCAAGAGTTTCTTGCTGTGGTCAACGCTGGTGACAGATTACACAATGATAGATCAATCTGGAGTCCCACTTCCCAGCTTTCCTGACTAGATGATTTCCCCAGGCACTGATACAAACATCTGGGTGTTTGTGTGTGACATTTATTTGTTTTTTAATGCTGTAGGGAACTGACGATTGGGTTTGTTATTTCCACTAACCAGACATTAAAATACCTTGAGCTGAGCATGCCTTCACAGTGCTTCAGCTGAAAAGTGCTAGGCAGAGGTAGGATGACAGCCCCAGGAAATATTAACAGAGATTCATGCCAACCTCAGCAGCAGAACAAACTGCACCCAGATGCAAAACTCCGAGTAAACTTTTTTTTCCTTCGTTCACATTGTGGCACATTAGCCACCAGAGGGAGTCCAAGAGACCCCCAAGAACTCCAGAATGAACAGATCGACTTTTGGCAAAATCAAAGTAATTAAACATTTTCTACCAGGGGCTGCAGAGTTCAAACCAGTGTGAGCTGCTTTAGGTCAGTGTGAGAACTGCTGTGTGGCAAGATTCATCACTTTAAAAAAAAAAAAAAAAAAAAAAAAAAAAAAAAAAAAAAAAGAGAGAGAGAGAGAAAAGATAAATTGGACTTAATTTGCAGTTTAACTTCTCAAAAACAAAAATAAAATGAAAGAGAATAAAGAAGCAAGTCAGTTTTGTTAGTAACACTGCTGTTGCTTAAAATGATCTTTTACCTTTGTATTTCTAATTAAATAATATTTTGTGTTTATAGATCAATGGAATGGAAAAAAATCAGGTCAGGAGAACAGCATCCATAGGGCAAAATGTCTCATCTGTGTTGCTGCATATGTTCTTGTGTGCATGGAAATGCACAGATATTTAAACACAAGTACATTATATTCTGTTCTGTCTTATACTTTGGTTGCAGAGGATGAGGTGTGGTTTCAGACTGCCTTGCATCTCCCAGCTTGACCCCAGTGATGGAGAAGGAAAGCAGCTCTCCCAAGGGATGTGGAAAGGGCTGAGAATGTCACAGGCTGCTGTTCGTGTCCATGTCAGGTTAGAGAGACACCACCACACACAAATGTCAATCATCTCTCCCCTTAAAAGACATCACAAGAATCAACACTGGTGGGCAGAAACATCGATATGCCAAAAAAAAAAAAAGTGAGCTCTACTCTGTTATAGAGATTCTGCAGCAAAAAGTAATCGCACAAATGTCAGGAAAGATAACTTCCCCAGAAGACCCTACTGCTCTCCTCTGGTCTGAGTTGGGACTAGCACCTTCATGGCCAACTGCAAAGCAGTTGTCTTCACCACTAAACCAAAAAAATCCACATCTCTACCTTTTTTCTTGTCTCTCTAACCAATAAGCTCTAAACATCCCTTTTTCCTCCCCTCTCTTTTGTCTTACGGTTATGAAGTCCTACCAGATTGGCCTGAGAATATTGGCATTTTAGCAGGAAATACATACACATGTGGAGAAGAAAGAGGTTAATTCTATTTTTGGCTACTGTGGGGAAGACTGTGTTTTCAATATCATTATTCTAGTGTCCAAACTCATATAGCTAGAATAGATAAGGCAAGAAAAGGGCAAAACAGAGGAGCAAAGAGATGTGAGTATGGTCAAAAAGCGGGCTGGTGTCAGAGTATACTCTCATCCACTACACCAAACAGACTCTTCTATCACCATACTTGAATTATCTCACCCATGGCTGCATTGTGATCAGTAATACATTTGTAGAGCAAAATGTAAGAGCTGAACTGTACAAAACATGAACAGTACTCAGGACAGTCACTTGGGAGTAGTTTGTCAAAGAGACCTTGACTGAGGTTGAAGAGAAGTGAATGGCTTAGGAAACCTCCTTGACCAAAATCAGTCCAAAGTATGAGAGGTGAGAAGCCTGACCTCTTCTTCCTACGTGAGGATAACATTCCCTAGCAGGCTGTCTGCTCTCTGGATCAGCAGATTAGTTGGAGTCATCACAAGAAAAGAAAGGATATTTTTCACTTAGTTATTTACAAAATGCACCTAATGAATTATTGATCATGTGAATAGCACTCTGTACAACCCTCTAGGAATCTGCCCTTTCCAAGTCACACATCTGGTCTGTTGGCCCAAAAAGGCCAGTGGAGATATTTCACCTCTTGGACCAATTGGGTACCTGGCTGCTTAAGCCACTGTTGTTTTTCCATTCCATAGTGCCTGCCTCCAAATTAAACCTAATTAGTTAAGGTAGCAAGCAACAGAATTGGGGAAAAATATTGAAGAAAAAGGATGAATGCTGCTTCCACTGCTTCATTCCAAAACAAAACTGTCCCCACTTTGAAATGAGTGAAGCAGATTCAGTTCATTGTACTTGAGCTCTTTTTTTTTTGCTTCTGCCACTGAAAATACCAAACCAGTTACTGTCTGCATTAGCTAATGTAATTGTCAGCAATGACAGTGTACAGTCTGTGGGAGTCTCATCCTCACCTCTCTTCATAGCCATCCATAGTGGCCAAGAGCCCATCAGCCTAGATAATGATTCATCCAACTAAACATAGGCATCTGATCAAGGCCAGTGTGAGTCATGCCCTGAAACTCACCATCTGTCTTGTCTAACTTTCCATTAACTGTGAAAGGAGCTTAGATACAGAGGTACATGGTACGGACCTAAAGGTAGATCAGATAAATCCCACCACTGATCTGTGTTCCAGTCCCCCATCAGAAAACAGTGTCTATTTTTCTTGTCTGTTGAAATTCTTCAGTTTCACTGCCATAACCATGCAGGCTAATTCTATGCACTTCTATCTGCGCTCTTTCATTTCATTACTTCCTTGAGGAAGAAGATGAATGAAAAATACAGCCTTCTAAAGCTGGACCTTCGGTAGAAATACCACATTTTATTCCATGTTTGTACAAAATACAGAGAGGCCCCAATTTCCATGGCAGCACACTCCTTTTGCTTGAGCTGTTCTATGCCAGACCTCTTACTGACACAGGGTAGTGTCATGGCACTGCAGTCAGTGGCACTACTTAAACTACATCATTTGAATGTCTGTTTATAATCTACAACAGCAAATATTTACGCTTCTTGTAGATATAGCTTTTTTTTTAAAAAAAAGGAAAAAGGGTAACTTTTTATTTATTACTATTGTTGGTTTCTTTTTGCATAGCTGGCAAGAAGGTTAGAGTCAGTCTCTTTCTCTCTCCCCCTCTCTGAGTACCAGCTGTTCTTCATGGGGGGATATATGAGCAGTTTTATACAGTTTTAATATCCACCAGAAATTACATCTCACTGCCTTTAGGGACTGAACCTTTAAAATTCAATTTCAAATAAATATAATTATAAAATAAGGCAGGGGGGAAAAAAAGGCAAGAAGGGGGAAAGGAGGCATCAGAATTCAGTTCCTCACTATGAGAGCTTCAGGCCACAGCCAGTGGGGCTGTATTCTTTAACAACTGTAAGAAAAATGGCCCACGGCTCTGAGATTAGCGTGTTGATGCTTTGGTCGTCACTGTACGAATCCAGAGAGAGCAGCATCTCATGCTGCCAAGGAGGAGGAAGGGGAGCAGGAGGTTTGCAGAAGTTTTTGTACTTTCCACAAATCTTTCATCACTGGAGAAACAGTGAAAAAAGAGGAATGAAAATGCAATATGTAACAGAGCTGAAAGGAAAAACCAAGGACTGCTGAAGTGTCATTGTGTCTTTTCCCCTTCAAAAGAAAGCATCTGGCTCTGGGCAGAGTGGTGATCTGGGGAGCACAGATGCAATTCTGGAACAGAAAATCACAAACAAGAACAAATTTTGTAAAATGCTAGGAGTGAAAAAACCCAAACCATCACAAGGTCAAAAGCTTTGGAGCCTGTTAATTTCTCTCAAATTTCTCTCAATTTCATCTCAAAGATGACAATGAGAAAGTGATTTTGTTAAAATGCAAAACTGGTGAAACCATGGACAAGGTTGTTCTTGGAGAGGCAGTGAATCTTACTTGTATATGCACCGTTTTTATCAAGCCAGCTTTTCTTTCTTTCTCTCTCTCTCTCTCTCTCTCTCTCTTACCCCCCCCCCCCCCCCCCAATAGAGGACTTCACATTAACATAAAACTAGGAGAGGCCTTTTACAGATCTGAACATTATGGAGATTATAGGTGCTTCTCCTCAACAGTGAAGCTAAGGGGAACAAAGTCTAGCATTTTGCTGAGCTGATCTGCTATTTGCTGCTTGCAATAGAACACCACTAAACTGTAAAACCTGTTGGGTTGAGGTCCAGGCTTTTTCTGGAGCAGATCTTATTATAGGATCTTGTTCTGGGACCCAGTGGTCAAACAAACTTTTCTCCTTTTCTCTAGCAATTTGGTCAGCAACTGCTGGGACTCTGGTAGAAATCTGTGGAAGTAGATTTCCTCTACAGCCTTTCCACATCATGTGTCAATGACCAACTTCACTCAATCCAACTTGCCCAAATGCAGCCGGATGCAGAAAAGAACAGTAGTCACTTAGGGAGCCCTGTCTCTTCTCCCTCACTCTGTGCTGACTAGTCCATTACCAGCCTTTGCTCTTTCCCGAAAAGCCTGGTGCTTCATCAGATAAGCAAATATTTCGGAGACCTACCCTCTTTTGTCATGCATTTGAATAAGCACCGTGTTTGCAGTTATTTGTTTAGCCACTGAGCTGAACAAATTAGATTAACACAACACATGCAGTGATGGGAGGAGGACACGGGGGAGGGGGAGGGGGTGGGGGTGGGGGGAGGTAGGGGTGCTCTATCAGAGAAAGGGAAGATGCTGGGGAAGTGCTGTCATCATGGCAGTTAACCATGCCTTAGCAACGGTGTCCTTCATTACCCTAGAAAATCTGCTAGGTAATTCCCCCATCCTCTCCTCCATGTGCCTTGTGCAGAACTGGGGCAGAGGATCAAAGCCATGCTTCAGAGCTCAGGAGGTTGTGTCAGTTGCATTTGTGTGAGGGGAGATTTGTGGGAGAAACTTCCTTCTGCTAAGTTCAGTGACACACTGTTAACAAGACAATACAACAGCCAGGGATGGTTGCTGTTTTCTTTCTCTCCCTTGTGAATTTTTATTTTTATTTTATAGTCCAGTGAGGTCTGTCATTACATTTCAAACTTTTTCTTTTTTTTATTTTTTATTTTTTTAAGCTGTTGCAAAGATTCTCTCCTATTGCTTCTGCTGCTCTTCTTTCATCAG
Organism: Lagopus leucura; assembly: GCF_019238085.1. Classification (NCBI taxonomy): domain Eukaryota; kingdom Metazoa; phylum Chordata; class Aves; order Galliformes; family Phasianidae; genus Lagopus; species Lagopus leucura. Next base: position 2,457,357 of record NW_024962253.1, read on the forward strand.
CTTCTGCTGATGAGCATCTCACTATCTCAGGCCCTGTTCTACATATGAGATGCACAGCATGGCTTTGTGGCCAAACACCTTGCACTTAAGGACAGCCGTCTCACAAGATGTCCACTCTTAGTAAGGCATCTAGTCATCCTCATCTCTAATGCTAGGGAAACTTATCATGTTTTTCACACACAGAGTTGGAGAACAGGTCAATGAGGTTTCCAAGGCAGTCTTTCTTTTGGCATCATGTAGCACAGCTCCTCTGTAGTCAACTTACCATCAAGAGGGAGCAGATTAAAGCATTCAAGGTTTGGAAAAGATGGTACCCATATTTTACAGATAGGAAACCACAGTCAGAAAAGGGGATTCACACAGAATCACTATCCTGGGAGCTGACAGAAATCTCCTGAGTTACAAACCAGTGAGGCAAACAAAGCACCTCCCATGAGTCAAGCAGCACTGAGCATTTTGCAGACAGTGCTCTGGAAAGCTCAAAGCCTGGTCCATATAAAAAATGATGGGGATGTTTCACAGCAAAATGATCTTTAAATTATATGCTACACATAACAAACCTACCCAAAGTAAGCGAAGAACAATCTGTACCAAGATAACTTCACTGTCTTTGACAAAGATGACTTTGACTACATTCCCTACTTTGACTTGAAGCTGGTGGTTCCTTTACTCTCTGCCTCTCTAGTTTAAAGGTCTGGAAGCAGTGGCTTCTGACCACTGGAGACACAACACTAAATTGTGATTTTCTGTTTCTGAAATGGATCCTTCTGGAGAAAAGTACCCCCTTCTCAATGATTCCTCTTCACTACAGCAAAGGGTGGCAAGCACTTAGGTAATTGGAAAAGAGGTGAGTCTAATTGCAAGAAAAACCTTACTAAATTAATCAGTTTAATGTCACCTCTGATAATAGTTGAAGCAATTCCATGTAGATAATCAGGATGTATTGATAATCCAGACTAAGGGGCGTGGAGAGATGGAAAAACCTTTTTCCTCATTATACTATTGTTACAAAAAACATTTTTGAAAGAACTACACAAGAATTTTCCTTCTTCTTTTTTTTTTCTTTTTTAAAATTTTTAAAAATAATCTCCAGAAAATTTAACTCAACAGAAAAGGACTGGAAGATCTTTGCTTATCTAAACAAATGGGAACAATCTTGAAATCTCTTCTCAGATTGCATATTATTTTCCAGCAATCTCCAACCTGGAATAGAGACCCATAGCAAGAAGTTAGCTAACAGCCTTATTGGCCTCAACAGTAAAGAACATTAAGAGAAAGAATTCATGTTTCTTATTGAAATCTTGCAGGGGGAACTGATGGAGATGTGGTGACAGAAGGGTGATTTCAATCTTGGACAAGTCCTGTAGTATGCAGTCGAGTAGAAGGGTGAAGGCTGCTGTTTCTCCATGTCTTGTCTGCTACAGGTGCAAAGAAAATGTAGAGTGAGATGACCGAATACAAAGCAAAGAGTTAAAGAGTTTGACTGCTGTTCTGAGACTGAATGCTGCTCAGAGGCACTGGTATGTAAAGGGATCTTTAGCCAATGCAAAGTGAGGTTCCTTTTATATATATATGAAATCACATTTTCTTCAGACTGGAATCATGATGCACGGCTTTCTGCTTTTGCAGAAAGTTGACAATGAGAGAGAAAATGCATACTATCCGGCTACTTGAAGTCTCCCTGCTTTTAACATTTCCCACCTGGGTACACTTGAAAGATTCCTCAGAGCACTGGGGAACACAGGGGTGATGTAAACCTTTAGATGATGGATTTTACTATTTTAAAATAATATTTTTGGGAGAAACTCTTCAAACTTGCAGCTTTCTTTTTCCATTTTTTTTTCCCATCCGTGTTCCACCCTCTATTCAAAATAGACTTAGACATATAGAGAATCGTGTTTCCTGTGAAAACACAGTGATTTTCATGTATTTGGTGTGAGCAGATCATAATATCTCTGAAATAGGAAGAAATGATCTGCTTAATCTACTGGGTTTTGCAAGATGTCATTCCTCATAGTCAAATTCAGCAGTTGTCACAGGAATCCCTACACTTCCATAATGTTGTAGGTTACCTTACCCTACTGCGTGAGAGGGAAGGAGAAGAAATCTAACTAATGGTTAAGGGAGTTATCTGGAAAGACAGACTTTTGTGTCTGCTTCCAACACCAGTGGCAAAACTTGCAAAAATTAGAGAGTTTAAACTCAGATCCCTCCATAGGTCCTCTGAGGTCTGCAACCATCAAATGTAAGGCCTCTAGGTGCCCTGGGAGTGTCAAACCATGAATAAAGATATTTATGCCATGCCTCTGATATCACCTCTAGGCAGCTTTGCCTGTCCCACTTCTCTAAGGAGGCTAAAACTATACACCCCAAAGGCCTATTGCAGCAATGCATGCAAGGGGCTTTGAGGAAATACAGAGATGTAAGCAGCTAGCCTTCCTCCCCTCCTTTGCATTCTCTGGAAGAAAAATTCATTTCTGTGAAGAGAGTGTCCAAAGCAAGGTTTATACAGGCCTTAATTTGTGCTGGATACTTCTCAGCAAATGCTATTTTAGATGCCAAAGGCCAGCTGCAAACTTCACAGCAAGAGCTAAAATCAATTTGCAGCCAAAGTAAAAAGGCCTGGATATCTGTCCCTGGCTCCTTCTCTTTCCAGCACAGCCATCAGATGAGCTGCTTGGTTACGTGGTTAATTTCAGAAATGAAAAGACCAGTGGCAGTAACAACATCGGAGGCTCCATGGAGTGAAGCTCGGAGAGGAGATGCTGGTAGCCTTCACAATCCAAGCTGCCATATGCCATCTCAGAAACAATTTCCTTCCAATTTTTGGAGAAAATAGAATAGAGTTACTTCTGGGGGAAAAAAAAAATCAATCTTCAAAAAACATGTATCAGGTGAGCAAAGAAGGTTTTAGATAAACAATAGTGAATAATGTTGAGGGCCACAGAAAAAGGCTAGAGATTACAAAAGCAGTGAAAATTTGAGGCTCTCAGAGAAGGGAAAAGAATTAATGTTAAGTGTCTATGGAAGAGGGGAAAACATTTATTAATTTTATTTATTTATTTCATATATTTTCTGCAAGATGAAAAGTATTTCCCATTATCACAAATACAACCAGCTCAAAGTCTGAGACAGACAATATTTTCCTCTCTCAGAGTCTGAATAAAGCAAAAATATGAAATTTCTTTTTCCCTAAGTTTTACTGGGAGAGCTAAAGCCTATAACTGTGCTAAACCCAGCAAGAATAGGCCTTATCGCAAGTGTCACATCTGCTATTGCATGCAAGCTTCTTAGAGATCCTGAGCAGCAGGAATCTGTTCTTCCACTATGAGAACACTTTTGTTTCACCTTTACAGTTCCTGTAATACCTGTTTTTTTTAGGCTGAAGAGGGCTGTGCTCACATACTTCTAGGACGGCTGAAAATTAGACATGTCCCATTCAGGTCTTGAGCAGAGTGTGGAATGTGGATGGCACCAGCAATGGGTTTCTGCACCAAAGCTGAATGTGTCCACACTTCTTCTCAGACACAGCAATAATATTCAATGTATTCTCCCAGCATTTTTTATACTCTGAAAGGTGACTGCTGCCCAATGCTACTTTGAAAGAATTGCTTTCCTTTTGTAGCTTTATGGAGGCCGTAAGTTTGTCTCAATATTGCCATTTTCCCTCCATTACTGTTCTTTGATGCCCTTGCAGGCACTTATACTTCAGTAGGAACTCTATATCTCAACAGATTTGGAAACCTGAAACCTAGTCGACAAAGCATGGAGACATGACGAAATGTAAAATAGAGAAACTACCTATCTGAGGTAACTGTATGGATTCACTGCATCCAAGCAAGCCAAACTTTTTAGCGTACTGATTTGAAAATGTATTTGTAATGAAAGATCCTCTGCTTTTATAAATAAGCACCTAGCATGAAAAGGAAGGTGGGATCAGATTCCCTAAATCTTGAATTAATTCCTTAACCACAGAACAGTCTAACCACACAGGGGCTTTGGTATTTCCATGAAAGAAAACTCTTGGAGCATGATTTAGAACAGTAAAACTCCAGGTGAAGTCAGCTGTGATTCATGTACATGGCACAACAGAGACAAGAGCTCACCCAACCATATCCTCCATTACTAGCAGAAATACAGATTCAGTAAAAGAAAAAAAAAAAACCACACACATATATATATATATCACTACTGCCTCAGTCATCCATGGTAAATCTGAATATATAAAGCTATAGACTGCATGGATTCTCCACTATGAATTCTTCTTGGACTGATAGATGAAATACTGTAACTCCTTAAAGGCTAACCCAGAGAGGAGACAGCACTGACACTCCAGTATATTTTAAATGCCCATGTTTAACTCAAACTGTAGCCTGAATAATACAGCATATTTTTAGCTAGGGTTAAATTGATTCATAATGATTTGTTCCTCTCTTTTGCCTAGTAACTTTTTTTCTTAGATACTCAGCTGTCTTAATAACACTTAGGTTTGTTTAGCTTCTCCTCTAACCAGCATCATTCACAGTAACTGTGCTAGTGGATAGGGATGGCTGAGATTTCTTTCCTTCTCTTGCATGTGGAGAGAGTTAGCTGACAAATACATCTTTACTGGCATACCAAGCTCTCTTGTATTTTGAGTTCTCTCTGTATTATTCATTAACTACAGATTCTTCTTAAAGAGGGATGATAACTGTGTGGCTTTTACTGGTTTCTGTCCTGACCTGTCCCATTGAAATAAGAAGAAATTGCCCCCAGCACCAAGTAGTCTGTGCTGGCAGTGGCACAGCGAAGATGCCTACATGAATAGTTTGAAATCCTACATGCAGAAAGACTGCTCCAGTTCCTAGCCTGTTCTTCTTTAGGCTCATCAAACATCTATTCAGAAATGTGATCAGAAATGCAACTAAATGAGCAGGTGTTGAAAAAGCCAGAGATTAGGGAATAACAAAGTATTAGCAGAGCTGGGCTGGGAATTACTCTTATATCCAAATAACTTTGGATAGTTGCAAGCATATTGCACATTGGTAATTTTTAGGATGGACAGTACAGTCCACACCACAAGCATCAATGTTTGGCCAAATGTGTCTCAACTTCCGTCCTTCAATTTTTTCCACCTAAATATAGAATCATGGAATCCTTAGAGTTGGAAGGGATCTCTGAAGGTATCTCGTCCAACTCACCTGCAGTGAACAAGAACACCACAGACACTCACTCCAGGTGAGGTGTTACCCATTGGAATAGATGGGCAGGATCCGCTCCCTCACCTTGCTGACCACACTTCTTTTGATGCAGCCCGGTATCTGGCTGGCTTTCTGTGAGGGCACATTCATTCCATGTCCAGCTTTCCATCCACCTGTACCCTCGGGTCCTATCCAGCAGGACTTTGCACAATCCTTTCATCCCCCAGTTTGTAATGGTAGTGAGGGTTGCCTGCCTTTACCCAGGCACAACACCTCGTGTTTGGATCTGTTGAACCTCATGAGGGCCACTACTCAACCTGTCTAGGTTCCTCTGAATAGCATCCCATCCCTCTGGTGTGTTGACTGCACCCCACAGCTTGATGTCATCAGTAAACTTGCTGAGAGCGCACTCAACCCCATTGTCAATGTAATTGATGAAGATATTAAAGAGCATCGGTCCCAGCACTGATCCCTGGGGAACACCATTTGTCACTAATCTCCATACAGACATTGAGCCATTGACCACCACTCTCCGGACTTGATCCTGCAGCCAGTAAGCTTTGAAGCCTTGCCAGATTCCCTCACTGAGTATGAAAACTTGTTAGAGCAGCTCTGAATTCATACTAGATGTCTGAATAGCACATACCATATCAAGGCTCTGATTATTGGCATATTCTTCACAAACTATCACATTAAAATTATGAACTAGAAGTGATTGTCAAAAAACATGTGCATCTTTTTTCTTTTTTCTTTTTTTTTTTTTCTTTTTTTTTTTCCCCCAGTGGATGATTTTTACCATGACAGGAAATAACAGGGAAAATAAAATTCTGTTCTGACACTTCTGAGGTAATTTGAAGGAAAATGCAAGGGATGGAGAAAATAAAACAAGCCTGCTCTCCTGCACTGTTTCTAGATACATTTTCCTCTCCTCTCCTCTCCTCTCCTCTCCTCTCCTCTCCTCTCCTCTCCTCTCCTCTCCTCTCCTCTCCTCTTCTCCCCTTCCTTTTCTCTTTCCCCTTTTCCTTTCCCTTCCCCTTCTCCTTCCTCTTCCCCTTCCCCTTCTCTTCTCCTTCCCCTTCCTCTTCCTCTTCCCCTTCCCCTTCCCCTTCCCCTTCCCCTTCCCCTTCCTCTTCCCCTTCCCTTCCTCTTCCCCTTCCCTTCCTCTTCCTCTTCCTCTTCCTCTTCCTCTTCCTCTTCCTCTTCCTCTTCCTCTTCCTCTTCCTTTCCCTTTTCCCCTTCTCTTTCCCTTTCCCCTTCTCCTTCCCCTTCCTTTTCACCTTCCCCTTCCCCTCCTTTTCCTTTTTCTTTTCCTAGTGGAGGGGAGGGAGGTGTTGAAGACAAGAAAAAAGTACTATAAAGTGAGAGTTTAGCCCCATAAGGACCTCTTTATAATGCTTCAACAGCAAACTCTATGGCAGCAGCAATAAAAATAATGAAAGGCTTTGTCTCTCAGTTGAAATGACACAACATATTTCATAAGCATTTCAAACATTTTCATTGGAAAGTTGTACTTTAACAGAAGAAAAGTGAAAAACACCTCAACAAGGTTCATAACACTTCCTTCTCACTTTCCTTTTTTAAAAATAACTGTCAAAAAGTTGCCTCGAGGCACTATTTTAGTCTCTTCTAGCAATGGTGGTGATGATATTTTTTAGGTTTTTCTTCACATTGCCACTTTCTGGATAAGCCCTCCTATTCTGCTCTCAATCGAGGAGTAAAAGTTTTACATTTGACAGAATGACGCTGGGACTAGTATTTGCAAGAGCTGAATGAGATTCAATAAATTTTCTCTGTATACATCCAAGTTCTTTGGATCTGAGGACAACATCTCACCTTGGCCAACAACAACAACTTTTTCCCTTTTTTTTTTTCCCCACTTCCTTCCCACCGCCCTTCTTTCCTTTAATACTGTTAATCTGTTTCTGGGTTTTGCTGTAATAAACTATCTAGATTAGTATTGTTAATAAAATCTTATCATCCACCCCCTCTTTCAATTAATCTATGCATCCTTTTTTTGTGTGTGAAGGTGCCTGATGTCAACTTTGATGATTTAGTGGCTATAAAAAATAAAAATAAAATAATAAAATCATCTGACAAGCTCTTAAAAAGTAAGGGAGGGATGAAAAGAAGGAGACCCTGTGGTACAAAACTATAAAAGGTTAGATTAGACTTTAGCAGAAAAGTCTCTGTGATAATTACTGTTATCTGCTGATCCATAAACTCTTCACACAAACTGCAACAGTAAACCAAAAAACTGACACTTTAATAGCAATGTGCTTTGTAGCACGGGGATGGCTCTCCTCCTCCTTCCCACGTTTCCATGCCTCCGAATGCTTCATTTCCTCACAGCCCTCTGACAAGCTGAGCTGACAACCTGGATTCTTAGGAAGCAGCAAGCAGCTAGAAGTTGGACTAATTACTGCTAAACTTTTGCAGATTCACAGCACAACCAAGTTGGGAAGGCAGGAGGAGTGGGTAAGATAGACCATCACCTTGCTAGGTTAGGGTATTTTTTTTTTAAAATAGGAGGACTCCAAGAAAATCTTAGTGAAAATTGCTGAGTTTATCCAAAGTGCAAGCCCAGTCAAAGGTCCACCATCCCTCCTGTGTCATGAAATGGCATGGCTCAACAACTTGAGCTGGTTTATGTTTCTAACTGTACACCAGTCCCCAGAACCAGTGGTGCAGTCCTTTATTGATTCATAATAATAATGGATCTGTCCTCCATGCAGATGGAAAGGGAGTGATCCAGAAGCACTGGGAAACCTTTCTGGGCTTGGCTTTTGTGCCACCTAATAAAGAGCAGATTCATCACTGCCAACTTAAAGATGCAGCTCTAGACAGGGAAATTGAATGCTTTTTTTCTCATGTTTGAAAATCATTTTATGACTGGCAACATTATGCTGTTGCTGTAGTTTTACACAGTACAATCTTAGCCCTTTGCAAATACAAAGGGGAGAAAGCAGTTAAAGTGTGTGTGGGAAAAATATAGGTAAGGAAGAACAAACATCAAAAAGAGGATTGAAGTCGGAGAATTACCCCATAGTAGTCATGCCAAAGGTACTCTGAAGTTAATGATTCTATAAAATAATTAAGAGGAAATTGCAATTTTGAATTATAAGCACTCAAGGCCGAAACAGCAGCTAGCATAAATCACTACTGGCAACAAATCTCCACTTCCTTCTCCTGGCCCCATTTTTTCCTCAGTTCTCCACCCACTAGAATTTAATAGGAAAATACCTAAATATTTTGAACTACACAGTAAAATCCAAGCGAGATTCACACCCAGCTTTTCTTATCTCACAAAAATAGTGAAAACTCCCCCTGAAAAGATTTTATTTCCTATTTTATGGCATTGGGTTTATTGACTCGTTTTCTATAGAATGCTTACAATTAAATAACATCCTACTCAGTTCAAGGGGAATTTATTCTGAACAACAACTTCTGCAATTTTTATTTAAAATACCATCATATAATTCAAACAAACCAGCCAATAAATTTCCAAGCCAATAACAACTGAGACGAAACCAACCCAACAACTTAGAACAGAACATAGACATAATATTGATCTAAAAAAAATAATTAACAATAGTTAAAAAAAAAAAAAGTTTCAGTATTTCTGCTTACTTCAGAGATTATACAAATATGGGGAGATACTGGTATTTTTAGTCCTATGCCCTGTGCATAACATTCTCATAGAATGGCACACAGAAGTTTCTGCATCAGGTTCCTCTATTTTGTCAAGGATGCTGCACTTTAAAAACAGTCTGGTTTTCATTTGAAGGTATCTGCTTGATTGAACATCCATCATGTTCCCGACTTTGCCCAGTTGCATCCCTTTTTGCATAATCTTTCAAATACTCTGTTTTCTTCTAATCATAACATACAGCTCCAGAACCATGTTAAATAAACTGAATGGGTAACAAAATGTTTTTGTTTTTGTTTTTATCACATACTAGCAATATTCAGACAAATACATATTTGTCCAGATTTGTACACACAGGTGCCCAGAAAGTATGTCCAGTAATCAGAAAGCACAGCCCCTGTTCTTCCAGGAAACCATTACTCTGGCAGGAAGGCTTTCTGTGAAATTCCTGCATTAAATTCATATACATATATATATATTCCCAGTTTGAGGGAGTCTCAGTATACTGGAAGGAAGAACGCATTTGAAGCAGACAAAAGATTTTTATTTATTTTTGAACTACACTGCATAATTACCCCGTGCAACAAATTGCCACAAGGTTTCACAAAAGCCAAGACCTTACTGTAATTCCAAATAGGATTAGAAATTTATATGCATAATGAGAATGTTCACAGTTACACTGACTTGGATAAGAAATGCTAGGGAAATAACCTTCATGCTTCTAGGCATAAGTCAAGTGATTGGAACAAAGTTGAGAAAAAAAAATCATTTTATTCTGTATTTATCCCTTATGTGTATTTTAACACTTGATCTCTAGTATCCAAAACAGAGCACTATCTGGAGGTAGAAACAGACCACTGGTTGAGTCAAGCAGTTGAGCAAGATTCAATTATAGAATAAGTACAGTTCTCAAGTTATTGGTGAATACTCTCTGCTTGGATTAATCTTTTTCACTCACATAGCTATCTTGTGTATAACAAATAGCCATAATGTCTAGAGATACATGAGAAAGGACACATCTATAGGATTGAACTGCAGGTGAAAGTCCTTAGGGTGTATTGAAACATTCATGGCTATCTATCCATGAGATCAAAACATTGCCAAATAGATTATATGTCTTTTCAGAGTTATTTCTATAAAATCCTGGTGATTTCATTTCTATTGAGTTTTGTAGGAATTGGCATTCAGAAACCTATATGTCAAAAGTACTACTGAATTTGTTTTATTGTGTCTATAGTAGGCAAAGGGTGTAGATTCAACAATGGCTGATACTTCAATTAAAGACATCTTCTGAAAAATTAAACAGTGCATAGATCTGAAGGCTGTAATTTGCTGACAGCCATTTAAAAATTTGCACTGGGCTTTTGTGCTGATTCAATCATCTCTTTTTTGCAGACCAGCCACTAGGCTTATGAATCCACTACTGCCCTCTACTAACTAGAGAAACCCTCCATCACAATCAAACAAGATTTACACTGTCAGAAAAGGATATCCTAGGTTACATCTACCATACATCCCAGCAGATTAACAAGATTGCTAACAAATGCAATCCTTTGCATGGGCCAGCAGACCACATCTATTGCATTGTTCTCCTAAGTGTTGCTCTTTGCTATGTTACTGTAAAGAGCTAAAGCAAAAAACTCCCCTGTAATCTCTTTTCTATCAGTACCAAGTGTCTAAGCATGTGCTCCTTGGCATTTATTCCTACACCTTTATTTTTGCTTGAGTCTTCTTGGACTGCTTTACCTTTTCTATGGGGATTTGGTAGAGCTCAGTATTGTCGGCATGTGACTTTCTTGAGCTCAGCATAAATCCTAATTAATGGAACTTTAGCAGACAAAGTGATAGAAAGCAAACCAGAGCAGTTCACTGTTTGACCAGCACTGTTTTTCGCAGATCCAAATTGCATTTATGAACTCTCATTATCAAGATGCTACTTGATTATTTTTAAATTATGAGGCTGCAACAAAACTGATCAGTAATATTACCTCTCTCTCCCAGCTGGTAGACTTCCATGCACACAAACCCGAAACACAACCACCAAATCTGTTCCCTGCCCTTGTCATGAGCTTTCTATCATGTTAAGCTCTCATTAGTACTGACTGAGTCACACATCAGCAACCAGGAACCAACAGATTCTTTTCAGAGATAAAACAAAACAAAATAAGGAGGGGTGGGAGGTTGGAGGTTTAAAAATATCTCAGAACCCCAGCCTCTGTTCTGGTCAAATTTCAATTTGTTTTGTTTGTTTGTTTGTTTGTTTATTTATTTGTATCATATAAGCCATGGAAGCAATCTGTAGAGAGGCAGGGTCTCTCTTAGTCTTATTTGTTTTTATTGCTTGTCTGCTTTGTGCATCCAAGAACAAGCTTCATGCAATGCAGGGGGATGATGTGGCACAGAGACAGAAGCAGATTTCAGGCACTTCTTAGACCATGAATGACCCATGAGAGACAGCATGTGCTTTTTTAACTTTTTTGTCTGCTTATGAAAATACTCTGAAGTTCTGCATTGAAGTCAGTGCTAATGCTTCTCTGAAAACACAATTATAGTCAGGGCTCCTCAGCTTAAAAAATGGCCTCAGAGGCAAGAGATAAACTCTGTCCACTTTCTGCCATTCCTTGTTGAGGCACACTTGAGTCATAAGAGCACCTGGGCAGAAGAACTAGGTCTTGCCTAAGGGATAAAATAAAAAAATATAACACTGAGATTCAAAAGACAGAACGACTTCTAGAGATAGAATTGGCCCAGGAGTCACTGACAGCAGAAAAGAAGGTGCCAATAAAAAGCCAAAGAGCCAAGAAGTAGTGCAGTAAATAGCTTCATACATTTAGTTTGCAGCTTCCTAATTCAAAGCTATGACTCTTCTCCACACCAGCAAATAAGGCAGAACACTGTGGGCATAGCTCTCCATTTGGGTGTTAAAGTAACCTATACTACAACTACATCTGTCTCTTCCTAAGTTATCAGTAAGTCTCCAGAGAAAGCATGAGCTCTGGAAGAGAGCTGGGGGAGAGACTGTTTCAGTGTATGTGCCCCAGATCTGATGGGCAGGCAGAAGAGGAGGGTATACTGATGGAAAGTCCTGAATGTGTTCTGATTGGAAAATGAAAACATCGAAATGTGCAAATCTACTGGCCTGGCGTTAGTAAAAAATGGGGCACAACATGAGGAAGTCTGGCTCCATTATAACTCTTTGTTTGGTGCCCAGACTCCACCTCCCCCCCTTCCTTCAGCCTATACACATCTTTATCCCTCCTGAAATCTATGTTTTGGAGCATATGAGTCCTCCTTCTCTCAGCTATATGAGTCCTTTTCCAGACACAGAGATCACTGCAATCCTTTGGCAAAAAGGAGTCAAAGTACTCTATAAAGTCCTCCCTCTGTCTCCATCTCTCCCGTTTTTTTCATTCTCTTCCTTTTTTTTTTTTTTTTTTCTTCCACAACCCCTCACATTATTCATCATAATCATAAAACATTCATTTGTGCTTCTGACCAATTGGAAGGCCCTCGCGGGAGGCCATAAAGGGGGGGTGTCAGGGTTATAATGAATGTAAATGCCAGGTGTTTAAGCCGGATAATGTGCAATTTGCAACTCAAGCAATCTGCACAATAAGCAAACCTAACGTTATGGTACCTGATAGGGGCACGATGGCCATTCAGAGAGAATGAAACATTTTACGACCTCTATGTTGCCCTGATCTCATGATCTAATAATAGTCCAGACAAAATTAGTTCCTGCTATAATGTGTTTGAATGTTTGGGGGGAGGTGGGTGGGGAGGATGGATTGCAAGGAGTAGGAGAGGGGGATGAAAATTATATCAGGTGACTCTGCTGAAGTTTCAGAGGATCAAAGGGAATTGTTAGCTGGATGTGCTATTTAAGACAATAACCTACTGCTGAAAGTGAGGAGGTCAAAGACGGGTCCTTCATAACTATCTCTCACACGTATATGTGTGCACATAGAGCTTCTCCCCAGGACTTGGCTGCTGATTAAATGAAAAGAGGTTGGTCCCTGAAAAAAAAAAAAAAAAAAAGAGCTGATTTTGTGGCAGTGTGGGGCTGGACAGCCTGATTCCTTGATGCCTAACAGAGCGTCATCAACCAGAATTTAGCTAATCTTGGGCTGGAAATAGCTGCAGAGTGTAGTTATTCCCATCTCACATCCCTGCTTCAGAAAATGAGTGTAATTTTCTTTCCTTCTGTGCAAGGCCAGGTCTGGCTCAGCAAGAGAAAAGGGGGAAGATGGGTCTCCACCCACTCCTCTTGCCCCATCAAAGAAACTGAAGCAGTGGCTAATGTACTTTGAAGGAAGGGTACAAAATGAAAGTCTTTCCTGTTTTATCCATATGCTCTTTAAAATGTCATTCAGATCGCAATGAAGATAGGAAGGTGGAAAAAGCCTTTTGAAGAGGACCCTGAAAGTCTCAGAGCGTGCAGTTCCCTTTGGAGAATTCAGTCAGGTTTGTTTCTCTAACTCACACGATACAAATACTTTCCTCTTTTGGTCCATCAGCTCCAGACAATGCTCACTGTGCTTCCATAGGACAAGAAGGGTGCACAGAAGCTAACTTGATGGATGGGAGACTAGTCCAAACTGCAGGCCTGGCTGAACTCCACAAAAACATGGCTTATACTCTATCTGCACTTCTTCCTACCATTTTAGATGACAGACATAGAGCTCCCATAGGTAGATATGTTTTTGACTTCGTGCAGCCTGACCTTTTTCCTCTGGATGAGCCCTATAACGTAGGCACATCTTTGAGGGCTCCAATGCCTTTTTATTCCATCCAACACAAGCAGCTTCAGGAAAGCTAGACAGACTTCAAACATTATAGTTCATGCCAACTACATACTGGAAAGACCATTTCTTAAAGACATCTAAAGCATATCAAAAACTGTAACTTTTTTTTTTCTTCAAAGCAACATTACAGCTCAGCTCAGCCTTGTGAAAAGTGTCCAGCAAGCTGGATACATTCCAAGAGTCAGTTTTCATTTTATAATGTGGTTGTCTTTTGGAGTTGAACCCAGAAGAGAAACAACAAGGCCTGCTTTTTTTGGTGTTTTTAATTTTCGTATGCCCCTAAATTCTTTATATTTGTGCTCTAAGTATCTTTTTTCTTCCTACTATCAGGTGGAAATGTGTATTTGTGACTCTCAGAGTGGTATCATCCCATCTGTATGTTGGAACTAAAAGCTAGATTTAACTTGAATATTGTGAAGTTGAATTTATCACTACAACTGTTGAAAAAAAAAAATCCATATTCATTCTATTCTTGTCAGTTTTTTAGTTTTTTTTTCAATTTCTACTGGTCTAACACAATTTAAAAATTACATTAAAATGAGTGGTCTTTCTTTTCTTTCTTTCTTTTTTTTTTTTCTGGTGCCAACCTTCATTGACTTTTTTTTTTTAGTTTCAGGAAAGAAATGCTGATAATTTAGCCACAAACCCTCCCTGAGAAGTTCCCACCAGAAATTTCACACCTAGATGAATGCAATAATTGCCAAACAATCTGTGATCAAATATGACCTTTTTTTTTTTTTTTTTTTCACCACACCTCTGAAAATCAAAGGAACAAGTCAAACACAAGAAGCATCTGCCATGGATCTTATGGACTTACTAGCAACACTGCATTCTGCCTTCTGACTTCTCAGAGTTACTGCAGATGTATTTTTCTCACTGCATTTTTCTAAGCTGTAGATCTAAGTCTTCTCTTCCCAACCTTCCTGTCCTTCTCAATTCCATACATTTAAGATTCATCATGCTTTTCTAGACCATACACAAAATTGTGTGGCCCATTACATCTTTCTTCTATTCATACATCAATTTCCCATGGGAAATTTCTGCTAGCATTCTACTACCCTTGAGCAAGCATGTAACTTAGACTAGAGAAGTTAGATACACACCACTTCTACTTCAGAGGTATAGGTGAGATGAGACGTAAGCCATTTCATAACCAAAAACTGATGAAGATATTTTATTTTTGTGAAGAAAAATTTCCCAGGAGGAAACAAAAAGTCAACATAAATCATTCTAAGTTTTAAAGAGATATTCATTCCATGCAACACCGAATATGGACAAATGTGGAGTTGTTACTTGTACTTCTTCAAGCTCCATCACACACCTTGATGGAGTTTCCTTCTTTAGTCAGTGGTCCATATACAAGACCTGATGCAAAAGGGATTTAGGCACTGAAGAACTTGGAAAAGTTCAACAACATCATTCTTGTTGCATGTGACTGTGATTTTACTAGAAGCAGGGATGAAAGGTAGCTTCTTCGATTTTCTGCACTAGTTTTCTGGTTTGGCTTTTTAATTGTGTATGTGCAGGGAAAAACTTAACGGATTTTGGCAGGGAAAAAATGCCCCTTCAGAAACAAAATTCTGCTGATTTTATTTTTTGGAGCAGATGACGATCTTTGTTTATAAGGAAAATTAGGCCAAATCCAACATTTTCACAGATGGAGGAGTCTGAATTATTTATCAGAGGTTTGTGATTTTTCTCTTCTTTCTCTTTCTCTCTTTCTCTTTTTTTTTCTTTTCTTCCCTAACTGGTAAATAAACAAATACAAAAAAGCTGATTTTTATTTCAAGACTGGGATCAACCCTACACCAGCAAAGCTAAAACAGTTTCTCTCCATTTTACTTCTTCCTTCTCTTCTGTTAGAGATAATCCACTTGTGTAAATAATTAAACATCCACTGGGCCAAGAAATGAGGAGGGAGAGAGGAGAGACTGAGGTTTTGGTGTTGCAGTTGAACAGAAAAAAAAAAAGTTTCATACAATAAGAAACAAATGAAATGACATAATTTAGCTTGTTCCAGCTGTTTCCTTTAAGGATACAAGAAACACTAGAGGAGTGAGTGATAATATATTGCCATGGAAACTTTCCTCTTAATATCTAATCAGTAAATGTTGGTTTAAGTCCTGAATTTCGAATATTACCTTACAGTCTTAAAATATTTCTTCTGTTATTTACTAGTTCCTCCAAGCATTTTCTCTTACTTTCTGTGTTTAAAAGCCTGTAAAAATTATTCTCATAGTCACCAGTCACATGGCATTGAGTTCCATTGGATTAGAGTTCAGAAATACACACATATCCCTGGAATGAGAATATGGGTTCAAAATTACTAGTTCAAAAATGAATTATAAACTGATTTTATTTATTTGTTTATTTTTTTAATCTGCACTGTCGGTGACACAGAAGTTTCAGACTGAACCTGAGCATTTGAAAGAGATGCATTAGTAAACAAAGGGAAAAAGGCAGGAACTCTTATGAGTAGGTATTTATGTGATTAAACAAATACTTTACATTGAAATTGCACTCTGGAATGGAGATACAAGTTAGGATATATTCAGATTTATCAAAAGTAATGCTGAACAAAACCCTGTGGAACATTCCAATCCATATCAGCTTGATCTATTGATAGAAACGTCAGTCTGGAGGTTTCCAGACTCCATTCTAGTTTCCATGTTAAGCACTTAAGACTTCTCTACCAAAAAAATAAACCAAACAATGTACTTTCTGTCCTTATACTGCAGTTCTAACATACAATCAAGACCTGATCCCATTAGCAAACATCAATTTCAAAAAGCAGTAGGTGTATTTGGAGGTAGATGATAAAACTTACTGCATCTGAAATATTTTATTCACAAATTCACTATGGGATGAAAAATCCCATGAAAATGGGATTGCATTATCTAAAAGACTCCAGTTTGGGGAAATTGTGCTATTTCAGCTCAGTGATGCCTCATTGGCACTTGAAAAGAAGTGTAAGACTTTCAGCAGGTTGAAGAAAGGATAGATCTTTTATCTGTACCACAAAAGGGTGATGTGATAGTGCTCATGCATACACATAAGTCCAGCCTTTGACAGCACCTCCTGTGAAACTCCCAGGAACTTATTTTTAGCACAGAGCACCAGTAGTAAAGGGACAGTTACGAGAGATCATTACCTGAAATTTAGCAAAGACTTGGCACAACAACCAGAAAAAAAAGCCTACATCTGATTGGTCTGTTCAAAGTCCTGCAGATGCATTCCTGTCAAAGCAGCTGAAACTAAATTGGTTTTCCCTTTGATGGCCATTAAACCTGGGTTATGCTCCACTGATCAGTTGATCTAATGGAGAGGTCAATTTTCATGAGATGTGGTGGATAGGAGAACTAAGGAGATGGGCCATTTTTCATCCAAGTATCTGACTTTGGCGTTAAAAGTAATCGTCTTGCAAGAAGAGTGAGATAAATACGGAAAAGTGTAATGAATGTTCTAACCTCTTTCCCTGTAAACTTCAACTCTATCACACTATTATGCTTTCCTTAATCTCAAGGAAATAACCTTAGAAGAAATGAGGGTGATGTCTGGACTAATCGCAATCACAGTACCACAAATAATACGTTAGCCTGTAATTTATCAAATGTTCTGTTCACAATCTGGAAACATTTTCCCATGCTCGTCTACTTGCCAAGCTCTTCTTCCCTGTAGAACATGTAAGGGATTGCTAAACTAAGGATGGGGAAAGCAGGCATTCCTGCAGTAGAACTTTGCTTTTCCACTCAGAGAAGTTTAAATAAAGGAAAATAGCTGAAAAGAATAAAAGTGCCAGCAAGCCAAAGCATCTGTCAATGAGAAGCATGTACACTGAGAGTGTAAGACAGTCTTACAAAATGCTGAACAATCACAAACGTCCTTTCAGCAAAGGGGAAAAAAGTACTTCCCAGGGATGCACAGCAAGGGATCTTGTCCCTCTACAGAACTCTGAGCTCTGTTGCCCAGGGATTATGTACACGTGTCAAAATCTGCCACAGAACAATGAGTGCAGCTATTTAAATGAATTTGAGAACATACTTGGTAGAGAGCTATTTGAGGTGAAGTTGCATAAAGGTCTTTTGTAAAGGGAAAAATTAAAATTAGGATATTTTACTTAAAAAAAAAAAAAAAGGAAATAAAAGATTTTTTTTTCTAAAAAAATATCTAAATAAGAAACAATCTCAAGTTATACTCACTTAAATGAAATAGAGTAGTTAAAGAAAAAAAAGTTCACAGGGCTTTAACTACCCAAATTATCCAAAAGCATTAAAAGCATATTTTATAATTAAATCAGTTCATATTTTTAAATTTAAGACAAGTTGTTTGCACCTATTTTCAATTTAATCATTTTCTTAATTTCAGAACTTTAGATTCAACTTAATTTAATGTTGGTTTCCATATTGTATTTTGCCAAGGATATCAAATCAGAAATAATCAAGCAGAACTCCTCTGCAAACATTTCTGGTCTAGCGGACTATATCTACAAAAGTAAAACTTTATGAGATTTATTATTTGAATGAAATGTGGATGATAAACTAGCATAAAACTCAGTATGTAGCTAAAAGGCTCTTATAGCATAACATCTAACTGTCACCACTCAGTAACTGCAATTATAAATTATTGTAACTTCTACGATCAACAATGTGAGATTAAATGTGAGGGCTGCTCCAAAAGTAATGCTTCCCATTTTATATTTTCCCACACAGACAGAGGCAGATGTTGGTGGTACAGAAGTAGAGGTTGAACCTTTCCAGAAACATTCCATTATATTTTATTGCCATTGTGACAGACAATAGCAGAGGGGCAGTCTGACAATATGGCATCTCATGTGGAAGTGCATGAAGCAAAGGTATGTCACTGAACTCCTTTATGCAGAAAAAAATGGCACTCATTGACATCCACTGATTATTGCTGGACATTTCTGGAGACCAAACAGTGGATGTGAGCACAATGAGACGGTGCATGTATTTTTCAGAAGTGGTGGCAGTGATGTGAAAGAAAAGCCATGTATTGGTTTGACATCAAGATTTTTATGAGCATGGCATGCAGACTCTTATTCACTGCAGACAAACATGCAGAGCTAATGGTGGTGACTATGCTGACAATGTTTTGTAGCTGAGAATTTGCAATACCAAACAGTGTTATTGTAGCCTTTGTATCTGTTGTAGTTTCCACGGGAATAAATAGGAGGCATTATTTTCAGGGCAATCTACATATTTAGGAAAACTGCTGAATAGATAAGTCCAGAGTAAATGATCTCTTTCCTAGTTTGCTAATAATCTAGGTATCAAAATACTTGGATAAAATAGATTGATTGGGTAGCCTGGAAAGTCCAGGATAGTGAAGGAAAAAGAATTTGCCAGGCAGTACTAAGTCACAGAATGTCAATTAAGCATCAAAGGACACATGGACTACGCATACAGAAGAAATCCAATGCTGGACTGTACTTGATAAGATCTTACTGCCAAGTAGGACCTTTTCTGCATATGGATAACCCAATCAGGAACTATGATTTTCAAGACAAATCTAGTATGTTGGAATGAATGAAGGAATAGGGGGTCATTCTGCATGTATCAACTTCCTGAAGCCAATGTAACCTGCAAAGACAGGTTACACTGGCTGCAGGAATGTGGACTGCAAAGGCAGAGACACCATAAACCCTATCAAAATACTCATCAAATACTATCAAACTCACTCTGCTGGGGAAAGGATGATAAAGAAAACTAGCTACAGATAGCATAATAGCCCAACTGGCGAGAACACTATTAGGGAGTGTTCAGATACCACAGTGAGGAAATAAGAAAACTGGAATTAACCCCCCCCCCCCCCCAAAAAATAAAATAAAATAAAATAAAATAAATAAAATAAATAAAATCATGAAGGGTAAAAGTCTTTAGAAGGTACACGTGAGATAAGTAAGTTAGCTTGGAACAGGTGATACCAAAATAATCCTATTTGTAGAATTCAGACTCCAAGCTGACTGCGTGAGCATCTGAGGGATGCTCCTGCTCCTGCCTGCCACTCAGAAAACACAGTGAGAACTGCAACTGCCACCACTGGTCCTGTGCAGCTCTGCTTTCCAGCAAAGTGTGGAATCGGCATTTCGATTTGAAAGCCCTATTGCAAAGGACCTGAAATTTGTATCTGCAATTTTAATTGACTGAGAGACCCTTAAAAGGAGGAGGCTAAGCACAGCCTGCAGGTACACAATGCCTGACAGCCAGTGCTAACAAGGACACACTTAGCTTGCTTGAAGAGACAAACAAGCCCAGAATTGATAACTACTTCATGAATGAGCTGTAACATGTTGCTTTAAAAAGATGCTGTCAGAAGGAAGATACAAACAAAACAACACATTATTGAAGGGCAGTTGCTATTATCTGGGCTATTAGCAAATGGAAGAAACTATTAAAGCAGAAACAATGTTAGAAATCTAATTCACTTTTCAGCATTAACGCTATTTACTGCTTTACTCTTCTCTTAAGTTGGAACAGAGAAAATGGACTGATCAATTTTCTGTCCTACTCCAAATACAATTTCTTAGCAGTGCCTGAAACAAAATGTTTGTAGACTGTATAGTCAGAGCTCACACAGTGAGCAGCCTCATCAGAGAAAAAGGGTTGTAATGGACGAGAGAAAAGAAGTTTTGAAGAATGTTGGTAACATCTTTCTGAATTAATTTGATAGTTTCTAGAGCTCATTTTAATTTTCCTGTGTTTTATAGGTTACTTTATATTTTCCAGCTCCATTTAGGGTGCCTAGAAATTTTCAGGACTGTGATGTGCTTAACACCACTCCCAGATGAAAACATATTCCCTCTCATTCATTAAAATACATGTTGACAAGATCTATAATGAATCTGTGAAAGTCTTTTCATGACCTGTTGAGGGTATTTAAAGTGTCTGTGGCACAGACAGATCTCAACTTCTGAATTCTGTTTTCTTAACTAAAATGTCATTGCTCATGCTTCCAGTACAACGTTTATACCTTTAATATCTGTTGGCCCTTCAAATGAAGTGGTCTGTATAAGGGAAATGAAAGAGGAGGAGATGGCTGGGCATACAGGGCACGAAAAGGACAAAACCATAAATTGTGTATTTGGTGTTTTACTAACTTCTGTGTTTAAATTCTGAAAATGCTTTGCTGAACCTCAGTTTGTGTGAAACCATGAACAATTTGGAGCACAGCACTTTAAGCGTAAGCCAAAGGCAAGCAATATACCTCAGTACTATTTCCATTTAAACTGCTTAGCCACACACTTGCAGACTTGAAACAATTCCACCGAGGTCCTTCTGCACTCAGGAAATTCTTGCTGGGTCACTGACCATCATTTAAAGGGCATATCTTGTCCCAGTGTCCAACGTGAATTTTTCAAATTAGCCTTCACTTGCTGCCTCTGCAATACACATGGCTGTGCTCAAAAACCCTGAGCTTTTAAGAACAGTCCTTACACTCACTTAACAAACAATCAAAAAAACAACACAAGAATATATACTTACTATATTTCACACATAGTGCAATCACATATACAGAGCCTATAAAAGTGAGCCACCAGCTCCCTTGAAGGCTCTTTATAAGGACAGCACACCTTTCTGAGATAGATACTGTGAAGGAATCACTGTGATATTGTGGCCTCTATTATATCCAGAAGGTCAGGAGAAATGATGCTTTCTGTCCTCAAAAGCCTCCAAGTCCTTAACTTTGAGGTAGGCATGGGAGAGCTTTTTGCAAAGGTTGGTTCAGATAAACATCCTAACAGCATGAAAGTGTTGGCTTAACCCCAAAGCTATATCAGCTGTTTCTATTGTCCAGAGACCTTTGTGTACCAGGGATGTGAAAGCCCTGCCAACATCACAGACATCTACTACAGAGCCCTCCTTGCCATGCCTCCTTGAAACTCACCTCTGTGGTGACACTTCCAAACCACTCAACACCCGGGAGGCAGCTGGTGTGCTATCACTGCAACTTCCCGACAAAATCATAATCCGCTCTCTATTACCTTGTTCTCCCTCCATCTGTTTGCTGTGGCCTCTCTCAGGCGTTCACATCTCTGAGCAACTTGGGTCAAGGACCGTGTTTTCACTTTGCATGTGGTAAGCATTAAGTGCTCCAGAGCTCTTTTTTTTTTTTTTTTTTGTCTTTTTTTGCACTCTTGTGGCAATGCATATTATAATAAACCATTAGCAGCCTTGGTGATAAACCTAACTTTCATGCAGGGCTGGCCCCATATCAGCTTCACTCCTTCAGGTTATCTCCTTACCTGTTGCCTTGAGCACAGTACTGATGTTGCACTGACACCAGCACGTCATGGGAAGTTCTCAGCCAGAAAGAAGACACCTCAAAGGCAGACAGGGAACTCTTTCCTACATTTATATCTGCTTCCATCATCTCAGCATGGTCAAGACTGGGAGCCTATGGTCCACGCCAAGAGCAAGTGAAAAAATACATCAGGTAACTGACATGGATTTAAAAATAACTTTAGATTTACTTCCCCTTACAGAAAACAAAAGCAATAAAGCCCACTACTTTCTTATTTTCCTGTGAGATAACCGATAACCTGCAGCACCAGCTTATGTCCCATTTTTCTTCTTTCATTTAATTAAAAACAAAACAAAACAGTTTTTTTGTCTCATTTGGGAGGGGGGGTAAGGAGGGAGCATGGGACAAACATCAACCTTGATTTAAAGCACATAACCAAAGAATTAAAAATAGTTGGGAAATTAACTTGGGGTGATCATTTTATCTTGTTTCAGCATAATTAAAGCTCCATTTTCTCCAGAGAAATAAATTAAATAAGATATAATTCTTCTGTTTGCTTTAAAAATATCAAGTTGTCTTCCCTCAAAGTGCTGTAATGGATATCATCTTCTTTGTTCCTCATCTGGTCAGCTCTGTTTGCCCACTGCAGAACAGGTAACACCATTCTCCACAACCTCACTTGCCTACTTTGACCCTAATATCTACAGAGCAGAACCCAAACCCATCTCCTGTATACTTGCACTGTACCAATCTCAACATATATACCTCTATGAAATGTTTGGTGTTACCACATTTTTGCTGCTCTCCCATTCGGGGACTTGTTGCTACTAAATCCAAAATATTCTTTTTTTTTTTTTTTTTTTTGGTTTTGGTTTTGGTTTTGGTTTTGTTGTTATTATGAACTGTAAGGACCCAAGGCAACGTGTTGCATGAGGATCTGAGCCCCTCAGTATTTACTGCTGTGTGGATTCCAATGACTTGGCCTTGAATATTGTGCACTCAGAGGCCCAGTTTACAAAGAGGAGCTAAGGATGAGCAACTCCTTCATTCTTCAGGGCTGCATTTGAGCACATATTTAGTGGTACATGCGATAAACATTTGTTTCAGTGTTTTCCTAAATAGGAAAGATCCCTTACTAGTGCTGTAATTCACAAACAGGACCAATACTGTGTGTGTAACTTTGATTTTTTTTTTTTTCTCCTAAACCCTTCTGTTTACTGTCTCTATGCATAAAAAGAAAGGCCTGTAAAGCAACCTTTAAAATATACTGAGTCCAACTTCTGCAGTTCCCAGCCTCAATTTCATGATTGCTAAATCAGCTAGATGACTTCAAATTCTCTGACAGCAGTCTTGCCTTCTGAGCCTGGGGTTCAAACAAGCTGCCTGGCAAACAGAGCAGCAGCCCAGGTTTTGTGGCAGAGCTGCCAGCAAGTTGTTCAGCAGTGTGCTTAAATCAGCCACAAACCAGCTGGCCCAGACACTGAGAGTGCACTGGGCTGCTGAAACTCTTCTATCGAGTGGGCATAAAATTGAATCGCGTCCACTTGAGGGTTGGAACACTGCGGGGTCTTTTTTGCAAGCATGCCCCAGTGATCGGGAACAAATTCTTTCCTTTCAGTCTATCCCCCTGGTTTCTATGCAGTGGGTTATGTCTGTATAAATATTCTAGGGACCTGGGACTTGGGGGCTGAGGTAAGGAGGAGGAAGCCAATGAAAATACATTTTAACTAGCAAGGACTGTCTCTTCTCTTTCTGTCACCTTGTGGGCTTTTGCAATAGAAGAGATATTTTATTTGTATTTAATAAAGCCCAGCGGTAGAGCTGCTTATGAATCAAGCTGCATCATGCATGGAGCTAGAAAAAATATATATTGGGATTTTCTAGCTCGCTAGAGTTATTAATCTGGCTCAAAGCCTGCAGTAGGATTTAATATATTAAGTGAAATTGCAGGCCTTTGCCCCTGTCTTTTCGCTAAGACAACAACATACATACGCCATATTAGATTCCATTTTTTGTACATTTCAGATAAGGAGTGGATTAAATAATGAATGAGATTCCCATTAGCTTGAAATTTTGCTTATTTCATGCAACCTCCTCCCCCCTCTTTTTTTTTTTTTTTTCCTTAATCAAAATGACTCCACGGTGGAATATTTTTGCATTGATTTGAAGGGATTTTTTTAAGTACTCATTAAATTTGCATTTACACATCTGACAATACTTTTTTTTTTTTTTTTCATGTTTTTGTGTCCCAGACACTGAACACTGCATTACAAAAAAGATCAAGAAAGAAACCCAACCTACTTTCATCTTGAGTCATGTGAGATATTTTTTCTGGCAGTACATAAAGGTTGGGAGACCTTTGGGATTCCCCTTTACTTGACAAAGTCATGTCAAAGATTCCAGTGTGGAGCACTGGACATCAGAATAATATCACTGTAATTGATCTGAGAGGCAGAAGATATCAGTATTTCCTACCCCACAGTCTTCTACCAGACTCTATGGGATTGTCCTTTTCAATGAACATTCCAGTATTGTCTCCAATTACCTCACACCTAAAGGTCCTCAACTACCAGCTTTCCACCAACCCTGCAAAAATGCCTTTGCTTGGGCAGATGCTGGAATATTTCTGTTAAGCTCAGCAAGCACTAATGCAGAGCTGTGTAGTGAATTGATCTCAGGATGAAAAGCAGAAATACTGGCTTCAGTTCATTTACTGACTAAATTGCAAGTTTTCCCATGCTGTTCTGAATGTTAAGCCATGCCAGAAAAAGTGACCATCATTTTGTGCTAGAGTTGCCCAGGAAAAAGTCCTACCAGTCTGTTGTCTTTAGAAATGTCAGCAGTAGATGACCAGCACCTGATATAATGCAAAACACAGCCAGGCTACACAATCAAGGTCTAGCCAACCTACTTCTAGAGTAGCAAAGCCAGGTGTGTTTAGACAAGGATTTTTGCCTGTTTTTACTGCACATATTGGAGTGAGAAATTTTCCCCTTTTGCACTGAGCCTTTTCTTAAATAGCGAGACAGAGTGGAAAGCAATCTGTCCCCACTGCCTAGAAACACTGAATGCAGAAATCAGCTTGCCCTTTCACACTATCAAAATGCTACATAAATATTTATCATCGTTATCTTACCCTTAACAAAGTTCTCCTGACATTCAGCTGAAAATTTTCTTTGCTTAATTTCCTACTACAACTTCTAGTAAATCTCCCTTTGTACCATCATAAGCAGTTCATCTCCTGCCTTGGAATTTACACCCTTGCAAATATATGGAGATAAATATCACCTTTCCTTCCTCCCCCTCTCCTCAGTCATCCCTTAGCCAAGCTATACATATTTGGTTCTTTTAATCTCTCCTCGTAAGTCAGCTCTCCACAGGCCCTTCATCATTTTTGTGGCTCTTGTCTGAACTCCCTCCAATTTGCCGACATCTTACTGATGAGAAGGTGCCAACATGGAAAAATGGGATGAGCTGCTTTCTGCTGTATGTATCGCAAACTATTGCTATTGGCACTACACAAGGCTCCCTCCATAACCCCTGGGTCAGGTATTCTGGATGCTCATTATTCCTTCATGATTTTCAGCTGACAAGAAAAGGCTCTCAAAATTCATCAAAAAATAGCAATATCTTGGTCTCATCCAGTCATGGGCAGTTTGTTTCTTCTCATTCTTCTTATTTTTTTCTGTTTTCCAGCTTAAAGTATTGTTCTCCAAATTTTTAATCAAAAGCTAAAAACACTGATGCTACAGAACAAAACATTTTGACTTCCAATAAAAAAAAAAAAAAAAAAAAAAAAAGAGGATGATTTACTGTCAAGAATAGGAACTAGAGAGCATGTTATCTAAGGAAACAACCAGACATGGGCTCTGTTCTTCCCTTCTTCCCTTAAATTCTCCCTCGATTTGAGAATGTGCAACTCAGTGACAAACGAAAAGGTCCTAAGTGACCACATTTCTTTTCTTGCAGTGAGCTGGAGGCTTGGTTCACTAGAGCAGATAAAGCACTGAGATCCCCAGCCGGGCGTGCAAATCCTTTCTTAGCTATTGGGATACACCAGCTTCTCTCCGCCTGCTTAAAGAACAAACGCAGTCAGCATAGTAATGACGTACCGCATGGCACATAATTGTGTTTTTTTACTATTGCAGTGCCCTCAGAATCTCCCTGTTGAATCAGAAAAAAACCAACACAAAACATCTCCGTGCTGGGCGCTGTAGCAGGCAAGGCTGCCACCCCACAGGAATTCAAGCTCCATTGCAAGTTTGGTGCCAATAAAGGTATGCAACAGGATAGCCTTGGGTCGCCTGAAAAGCAGTGATCTCAGTGAAGTGGTGTCTAAGTACCGTTACTGGAGTTTTATTTACAGCAGTCTGAAAGCTTGTTAATTGTGTATGAAATAGAACACCAAAGGACTCCTCCCTTCCATCCTGTATTTGCAGCAGGAAGATTTGGTTTACAAATCTATCCTGTAACAGATACTTTGCAATTTTTCCTCCAAATGATATACTGGTTATTTACAAACACAATTAAATGTGGAGGGGAGGGACTGTAAATTGCAAGGAGTCAGGAGAAAGGCCTACCAGCCAGTACAAATTTAAAAGCTGAATTCACTGAGTATAAGGCATGACACTTCAGTGCAGTGCTTCACACAGTCACTCTGCAAAAATAGACATACACACAGGGTAAAAAGCAAGGAAAGCTGGGGAAAGTAAGGATACTTAAGTCCTTTTCCTACGTCTCTCACCATATGATATTATTCTGCCACTTATTTTTGGGACTCAGCTCTTTTGTCCCTAAAAATCTTTTGCCCAGATCTTCCTTTGATAGAAAATTCAGAGAGTAAGTCACAAGCATTAACAAGAATCAGAAAAAGGAAAATGAATGTATTTCCTTCTTGTTCCTCTTTGGGGATCTCAAAGTGGTTTGGTACATTGAGAAGCACAGGCCAGAGAACAAGGAAAGAGTTTATTTCTGAAGCTGGGTTAACTTAATGAAGCCCCTTCTGCATGTGTTTCTGCCCTCTCCCAATCTAAGCATTCGTGTGCTCATACCTGCACACATTTCTCAGTGATGCCCTCCCTTGCTTCAGTCCCCAGATCTCTCATTTGGGAACTTTTGCTCCCCGGCCCAGAGATCTGTGCACCGTGCTCTCTCCTAATGAGCACTGCCTGGACCTCACTGGAAATAAAGTCCAGGGCAGCTGAGTAAATGTCTCTTGACTACAGGTAGGCTATGGGTCCAGGCAAGGAGCTCCCAAGGTGGCAGCTGCTGTAGCTGATGCCAGTTCTTAACTGCTCAGCATCAGCAGTTTGAGAACCCAAATCTTCTTACGGATCCACTCATAGACTGCAGGGTACTAATTATCCATCAATTAGACATGTCTGGCCCTGCCTTGCAGCAGAACAGACACTCTTTCAAGATCCCTTCCAACTTGTTTGCTGCATTAGGATTTTCTCGATAATGATTATCTGTGATACAAAGCTGATGTATAGTGTAAGAAAGGATGGACGGACAGAAATAATTAATTTTAATGTGAGAAGTGGGGAAAAGATCATTGAGCAGCAAGGGAGGGTAGGGGAGGGAGGAACATTTTCCTCTTCTGAATTTGGAGCAAATAGCTTCCTCGTCTTTCCTCCTCCTTTTTTCACAGAGAAGGGACCCCTCTGTAAAACTCAAAGGCAGCAGAACCCTTCTGTAAAAAATCAGGATACAAGTGATAAATATGTCTCAAAAGCAAAGGAGCTGAGCTGGCAACTTTGCTAGCAGATTGTTCAAAACTTGCTATTCACCCAAAAGATAAGGACGGGAGGAGGGTGGGAGTGGGTAAAGGGGAAAACTGCTCAAATGAAGACAGATAAAATTGGCTGGTGTCTGGTTTCAATTTTTGTTCATGATTAGCTCCAGGTTTGAGCTCCAGTGTCCCATAGTATTAAAAAAAAATGTTGTCAGAATCCCTTTTGCCCCAGCATCAGAGTTATGCTTAAAGCTCCTGCTAACGGTGAATGAGCTGCATTTGGATCTAAGGCTGCAACAATGGAAGTCATGGCTCATTTGCCGTGCTCTGGGAAGTCCTGTCTATACCTGGACCCCTCATA
>NW_024962253.1:2485354-2574165 GCF_019238085.1 Lagopus leucura
TGCCGTGCTCTGGGAAGTCCTGTCTATACCTGGACCCCTCATAGCCCCCTGTATTTCCTCAGCCATGGGCTGTCCTCTCCTCTTCCCCACCACCCTTAAGGACAGCTGTGGATGAACAGCTTTCCTAAAGTCGGATCAACCATCCTGCAGCAAAGCAGTTATTCAGATTCTAGAACTTTAATAGAGGAAATAACCAGATTATTATATACTGGGGACGTTTGGCCCCTTGGATCTAATCACTGCAATTTTCTCTCAACTTGACTCACTTTTGTTTTAAACACACCTTTGCAGGTCCTGCAGGAACCCTGATCACCGGCTCCCAGAAGGAAAGTTGTCCTGCTTTTGTGAAGTGTGAAAGCAGCTTCTTTCCCTGCACGCTTTTTTTATTATTTGAAGCTTAGCCCCTGGGAGTATGCACAGCTTTTTAGATCAGACCCAAAGGAAAGCATGACACCAGGAGGAAAATTTTTGCAGGCTTCAAAGTACACTGTGACATTATTTTTAATCTCTTCAAAAGGGGAAATGGCTTCCCCCTTGAATTCAAGGTTCTAATGTCCGTTTATAAAGGTCATCATAAATCTGATGCAATTATCAGTTTCTCATCCCACAGCAGATTTGTCAATCTGTCCATGGCTCCTTCTCAATGAATACCAGTTTGAGCTTCCCTCTTTGCTTTAGCAGCACTCAGAATACCCAACAAAGGATGATAAAATTATGAAAACAGCAGTGCTATATCCAACTGATGATTCCCACCCAGCACCTATTTCTGACAGTCATTTAAGTCAGACATTTATAGATAGAGGACAAAAAGAGTGCAAGTCAATTCTTCTGTTCAGAGACTCTTATCATCTGGATATTAGCAGTTATGGAAATTTCTCAGAAATAGGTTATGTGAGCAATCATATCATAAGCTCCTTCTCTAGGAATTTGACTAGTAAGAAATTTCCTCGTATTTTAATTTATTTTTTAAGCCTCCTATTCCAGGAACACTCTTTCATCTTCACAATATCTTGCAACAACTAGTTCTACATTTTGATTCGCTGTTTGAGAAAGACTCCTTTTCAATGGAACAACTTTCCACTCAAACTAACTCTTGAAATATCTACTTCCAAACAATCTCAGAGCTGCCATTTTGCTGAAATCTAGCTACCTTTTCCTCTATTTGGATGGAGGTGTTGATCCGCTGATATCCCACTTCAATAACACAGTTTCTACCATTTGCATTCTCTACCTCCAAAATTGAGTGGAAGAGTGGAGATGAAACTTCAGCAATAGTACATTTCTTTGTCATTAAGTTCTGTATAACATGAGTAGGGATGGAGACATCTCTTGCCAACATTTCCAGCCATGGAGGATTATCTATCTGTGTATTCCCAATTTTAACTGAGTGAAGAATTTAGTCCTGTTTGCCAAAAAGCAACATCAAATCTACTTCAAGCAGCAGAGGACATAATTAGAAGGAAAAAAAAAAAAAAAAAAAAAAGAAAAAAAGAAAAAAAGATAAGGAAAGAAATGACATTTTTTTTTGCGGGGGGGGAGGTGGGGGGAGAAAGGGAGAAATAGGGGGAGTGGGAGGAAGGATGTTTTTCATTGTTATTGCCAGTGATCACATTGAAAAGGTTCCACTATCAAAAATGAAGAATTCAAGTCAAGGAATTGAGTGGTCTCAGCTTCCAGCACGCCCAGTGACAAAATCAGATAACGCGTCCCTCTCTAAGACTCCACTGTATCAGACATTTCTTTAGGGACTATATAGGAAAACAACAACAGTATTTGACTGTGGTGGCAGGAGTGAATCAGGAGCATCCTTTTCTCCTAGCGGCAAATGTACTATACTGAGGAAAGTAGTACTGTTCCAATATGGATTCTGTCTGTTCCCCCACATCTCCTTTCCAGGTTAAAAGCAGCAACTTGCATCTTTACAAGCCTCTGCCTCCCTTCCTTGCTTGCAGAATTACCACCAGAACACCACCAGGTCCCATTTCAGATAATCTCTTTTTCTGCCCTCTTTCCTCTCAGTCTTTCTTAACCCTTCTATCAGAAAGTGTAAAACAATAGCCCTTTAGGTCAAAATCTTTTGTTTAAATCTCTGAAAGATGAGACTCAAAATGGATTTTAAAAAGGTCAGAGATCTAAGCTTCCAATTGTCTGTGAACATGAAAAGCCTGAATCCGCTCCAAGACTCCACTGAGCAGAAAGACGTGGGGATGGGAAAGAATTTACATGGAACTGCT
This sequence comes from Lagopus leucura, assembly GCF_019238085.1. NCBI lineage: Eukaryota > Metazoa > Chordata > Aves > Galliformes > Phasianidae > Lagopus > Lagopus leucura. Next base: position 2,487,589 of record NW_024962253.1, read on the forward strand.
GTTCCTAAGTCCGCTTTATCCTCTTTCCCCTTTCCAACCTCCAGCCTCCATACAGAGACCACAGCAGCTTCCCTCTGCAGCTCATGAATGTAACGAACTGGGAAATTTGTATTCGTCCCCTCCATGCTGCACTCCCTCTTCTCTTTTTCTGTAATGATAATGCAAAATATGCCACTGACGTTCCTGTCCTTAAAGATAGCTAAAGCTAGAAGGGGGGAGGGGGAGAGTGAGGGAGAAGATAGGGAAAAAAAAAAAAAATAGAAGACGAGCTGAAGTCATCCAACAGGGAACATATTTCACAGGTTTTAAAATGTTCAGCTCACAACTGTACCTGATTGCTACAAAGTACATCACTCACTTTAGAACCAAATTTACCCACACAAACTTGGTGTTCTTTCCCTGTTTATTACTGTAAGTTATTGCCCTCAGAAATGCTGACTCATGAAACTCAGCTTATGGAAAACATTCTATATGTTAAGGCAGCAAATCCTCACACCATCTTAGCTGCTGAGGTTTGTGTCTCTTACTATGAGTGTCAGCCAGGACATAAAGCAAGGGATTTGGTACTCCAGATTTCTTACTTTTTGCTTCAAATGGTGATGATTTATTTCATGCTCAGAACAAAACTTCAAATTTGTCTCCTCCTTTGTCTACTCACTTGTTTGCAAAATGGGAACTGAGTGTCCAGTACTCTCAAATGCAAGGATTGACTTAACTGAATTGTTTTCCTCAAAGAATAATAATAATAAAAAAAAATTGTATTTCTCTTTAGACCATGTATGTTAGAAATTTGTTTTTAGAAAACACAGAGTAAAAGTTCAGCTTCTTTTATTATCACGTATTTCTAGCAGATGATGCTCTACAGAAGATCAAAATATACTTGGGAATATATACAGAATCAGTGATGGGGAGAAGGAGAAATGGCAAATCTGAAAGCACATCTTCAACAGAGGAGTTGTCAAGTCTCATCAGTTAATGTTGTCAAAAGTGCTTTGGAAGAATCTCAGGAGAAAGGTGTGAAAAAGTGTACAATGGTTGTTATTTGCTTTCTGAAAGTTAAATATCACACTTTAAAGGCCAGAAATGCAGAAATCCAGAAGGGGTTAGGCACCAAGAGGGTATCTCTTTCAGCAAAGCCCAGATAGATAGAAGTGGGAAGATTTACTATTTACATCCACATTACAGTTAAGCAACAGTACAAACATCACACTACAGCTTGCCCTGAACTCTCATCTGAAGCTCCTGGTCCCAGTCCTGCATGGACCTACTGCACATACTTAACTTGTGTTTCACCGAGTTCAAAGGGGTTACTCATGCATGTAATGTTTTTCATACGAATGAGTGCTCACTGGATCTAAGCAGGGGGAAAGCAACCCTTTCTAAAGATTCAGAATATTCAGCAGCCTTTATTATTAATTACCACTCTGATTTGCTTTTCATTTAATATCATGCTGCATTTCTTCTTTGTATTTTATAAACATGCACACAGACACAAGCACATGCCGTTGTGGATTTCAGTAGGAGTAAACTTACAAAACTGTCATGACAAGGACTACTTTCAGTTTTAAATGAAGGAAGCTCAACAAATTACACTTGAAATGGACACTTTGAGCAACTTTTAATCACTGGGAATTTAGATCAGGTTTGTCTGAAAAAAGGATCTTCCTCTACATTCAGACAAAGAAACTGGAAGACTGAAAAACAAACAAAGAGACCTGTTCTGGATTGGATTGGATTCAGTCTGTGTAACATCAATTTTTTATTGATAATCAATCAATTTTGCAAAAACAATATTTTCTTATCCACCCTTCCCTACAAATTTATCAATGATAAAATTACTATTTTCAGTGGAGTAAAAATAACTTCTGGTAAAACACTTTTGCTAACTATTATTGGGATATAACTTATGAGCATTCTCTATATTACGAGCAGGAAAAATCAGACACACATTACTACTTGTGCTTTTGCACACCATTTGATCAAACACATTTTGTTCTTCAGCCATGGCTCATCTGCAGTCTTACACAGTAGGAATAGTAGACCATAATTTTTTATGGGGTAAAGGGTAGTCTCCTAACTGGATAGCTTCAAATGACCCCTCTTTCAGAAATATGGGAAAATGTGATTTCCAGTGACAGCCTTGTCTGGAGCCACAGCCACACAGTGGATCTTACAACTCTTTGTCAAAATGCACTATTTAGATGGGCCAACTATAAACTACAAGGAGTAGGTCTTCCTTGTGGACAAGAGTTGGGGTTCCTATATCTTCCTAGAGTGAAGTACAGGCATATTCCCCCACACACCCACACTATATGTACACTTGGCTGTACAATGATGTTCTCCATAATAAAGTCCCAGTCAAGTTTTTGCAGTTTCCTCTAATAGAACTCCCCGCTGTCTACTGACTTTACAGGGAAACGATGGCCCTGTAACACCAGGATATGCAAATACTCTTTTCCTGCTCCTCAATAAATTCTGAAGTTATCTGCCAGGTCATGCAGCAAGTTAGCAGAAGCCTACATCTCTCAAGAACTGCCCCAGTACCTTCCCCTCTGCTTTGTGCTCTTCCCTTTGTTTTAGCTGATGCCCTCCAAACTGACAGACATAACTTCCTGAGCCATCCTAGCCCTGTCTTTCATCCCAGCTGAAAGAAACCCTGTTCAGGCTGTCCAACTTGGGCCAGCCCAAGCGAGCAGAGCTCACAGATGGTTAAATGCATTTGACATTTCACCGCAGGGCCTGCAGCAGAAATCCTTGCCTGCTGTAGTTGGAGCCCCGGATAGTAGCGAATCAAGGCTCGTGGCTCCAGTGCTGTGTGTGCACACTCTGCTGTGAGTTAATATTATTGGCTCGCCCCTCAATCATGCCTTTTCCAGCTAGCTGCTCCTGTCAAAGCACATCTCATTAGGCCTGAAGGCTCAATGAAATGGAAATTCATGTTTAAATTTAAAAACAACATATTGACCCTGGGAGCCAGTGATGTCTACATTTTTAATAACTTACCGAGAATAAAAGGAGTGTATGTGTAAAGGGGAAGGGGGAGGGCTGGATGGCAGGAGAAAGAGGGAATGTAGAAGCGTAGAGCGGATGACTGGATAGGGCAAATGGACAGCTAAGGACTCTGGTTCTCTCTGCTTCCCTCCAGTTCCATTCTCACTCTATTTGTCTCTCTTGTTGCACAGAAAAGGGATCAGGCTTTGCTTAAAGTGGTTTCATAACCTCACAAGCAAAGCATGTCTATAATACGATCTTAACAATGAGGGAGGGAGAAGAGCATTCCTAATGCCGCCTGTGTGCATGCACATGTGCATACCCATCCACACATGAACAACGATTCTCAGACATCCCAGAGAGATGTGTTTTATTTGTATTGAGCAGTAGTGTGATGCAGCACGTGAGTAAACACAGAACCTTTCTGAAGAGGATGTGAAGACAACCATGTCGCATGTGACCATGTGGTAGCAGCCCCAGCCCCTTGTGCCTATCTCTGATGTCATTATTCCCAATCAGAGAGGCACGTACAGCTCTTTTGCTCTTTCCACCATGCCTGTTAGGTAATCTGATGGGGGAGGCAGCCTCAAATATGGCTTCTCCTCTCTGATTACAGGAGGAGAGATGCTCCTTGGTGTTTGCTAGCATCCAGGCAACCAAGGACAGAGAGGCAAAGGTGGGAGGTTCTCATATCGTGTGATCACTATGGACACCACAGCAGTGTTTTTTTCAGAAAGCAAGCAATCTGACAACATCACCTTGGCCTGTGTCCAACTTGGGAAATCACACACTGTACAGCTCAACCCACGCTGGCTGCTACGTTCTTCCTCAGTTTCCAGAGAGAGATGGAGTTCTATGCTGCTCTGCTCTGTGGGAAGCTCCTGATGTCTTCTGCATCGCAGCAGGAGGGAAAAATCAAGGCTAATCCTAACTTATTGGGAACATAAAGAGAAATTTCCCAGAAGGCTTGAGATCTTCAGATGAAATTGCTACAGATGAGCAAAGTGTGCCTGTATCTAACAAATGAGAGTTGCTATCAGCTAATTTTTTTCTCCTTTACTACCTCCACTTTCTCAGCACAATATTCCTGGATTCCAGAGCAATCCTCTCATGATATCTGTGGTCCAAATCTGGATCCTGTTCAGCTGTCTGGCCCAGATAGACATGCTTATCTTCACACATGTTCAATAATCTCCATTGTATATGTGACTTCATGTCATCTTCACTGTAGATACAAATCACATCTACAGTATTTAGAACTTATAATTCTACAAATTCTATAACTCTATACTAGGAACCTGAACAGAACCAGACTGAGGACTTTCTGACCTACATTCCTGTTTGAAAATGTCACTGTCATTCAAACTAAGCTCTAAATATTCTAGACATTACTTCCTCAGGTTCCTCTTTTCACTTAGATTTCTCCTGTGCTCTGCAGTCCTGCTAATTATTCTCCTATCTTTTCTTCTGGACTGCTTACCATTAATCCTCAGTTCTGCGCTGCCTTCCCTATCTTCCTTCTTTGCAGTCTTTAACTACTTTGATAATTTCCTCAGCATTTTTCATTCTGACACTAACAGTTTTTGTTTTGTACTGTTGTCATTTTCTAGATATACTTAGAGACTCTGTTCACAGAGTTTAAGGGTGAATTTCTCTCCCTCTCCACCTTGACATCTCACACCACAGAATTTCATTCTCTCACTGAACACCTTGCTCTTGGCTACAATTTCTCTTCCAGGAAAGCATCCAAATCTCAATTTGAAAACTTCAAGCAATGAAGAATTTACCAATCTGTGGCCACATCAAAGCTCAATTACACTCACTGGTTACAAAAATAAATAAATAAATGAAAATTAAAAAGTAAAAAACCTTATGCCTTACTTAGCATTTTTGTGTGGATTCTTTCCCTAGGTGTTAATTCCCAGCATCACTTTCCCTGATATGGTTAGAGAGATTCTGCTGTTCACAATATCTAAGTTATGACACTTAGAAACACTTTCCACCTTTTGCAGGACTGTTCTACCTACTTCACTTTCTTCTTAACAGCTTCCTGAGTGATTCTCCCCCCCTAATGCTTTCTTTATCTTTTTCCTGATATCCTAGATCCACGAGCTCCCAGTTGCTGGTTATGCAGTGCTCTGGTAGAGTGCAGTTTACAAAAGGATCTATGTCTACTTTTCACACTAGTGTGCAGGAGCAGGAAATCCTCTCTGCAGGGCAGATGGCAGAGACTTCATACCCCCTCTCACAAAAAGCCTTCAGTCTAATGGGATGCAGAGCTCTTTTTCCATGCCACCCAACTTAGAAGCCTCGTGTATAAGCAGGAAGAGAGGGAGAGGCAGACAACCTACAGGGGTCACAAGTGAATGCTGTTAAATAGCCTTCAGGCTTCTATTTTATTTATTTATTAATCCAGAGGAGGTGTGTAGGAAGGGATGGAAATACTTTGTTTCCCAATTTGTGTCTATTATCTATTGAAATTTGACATAGTGTCTCCACAGTTCCCCCTTAATATTCCACTGTATATAGAACGTGACTAGCTCCACCATCTAATGTGACAGCTTAGGAAGATTAAAAAGAAAAGCTAAACTAGCAGTAGTTGGAGATGAGGAAAAGTAGCACATTTATGAATAATTTCAGCTGAATTCTAACAACATTGCATTCCCTGGACAGGACACATTTATTATCTTATTCACCATGACTACTGCAACATTAGTGATTTGTTACTGAATCAATTATTAATTCATAAGAGTGAATAAGGCTCTGTGACTTAACTCTTCAGTTGGCTGTGCCCACTATATGTTTATTGCAATTTTTAACTGCTTTCTTTTCCCTTCAATCATCCTCTTTACTGTCACTCTCTCTGTACATCCACACTGATACAAAATGGTGCTTTCCATTTCAGAAATCCATTTGGCAAAGGCCATTTGAGTTCCTTTTAACTGCAAATCTCTCCCTTGTGAAGCTTCGCTTTCGACACACCAATGTTGTGCCCAAATAGCTGAGGATGCAGTCTCAGAATCTGGTTGGGTAGATCTTGCTTTATGGAAGAGATTTGCGAAAAGATCAGTCAAATTAAGTTTTCCTTCAAAAGCTGCTTTGATCCCTACAGTTGAAGTGGCAAGTGCAAGACATTTAAACGGTTTGAGAGATTTGGTCACTAGGATATAAAGTGTTTTTTATTCTCCAGTGGCGAGATACAGGAGCACTCTGTCTCCCACACTTCAGTAAGGACATCAACCAAAGCAGAAGCAGAGGTACAATACCCACTACCATCCAATCTCACTCTTGCAGCTAATACAACTCTGTGTCAGCTGGTTAGAGAGCCAAGTAGCAAATCTGAAAAGCTGAATTGAGATTCAGTCACTGATTTACTGCAGAGAGCAGTGATGGTCAAATTCTGTCACTCAATACCTTTGAAAAACAACACTAAAAAGAACAAGGAACATGCTAGAATATTCACAATATCTATTTACAAGTAATTGAAATAGCAGTTATTACTTAGTTTCGTGTCAAAACACAGCCTACCTATCAATGGCCATTAGGCAGAATGTAAACCCAATCATTTTTAACAAGAACTACTTTCAGTGAAATACATTGCTATCCACCTCTAAACCTTAGGTGTAGAGTGATGGAAGAATGCAAGCTACCTAGATCCTGGCAAGGATTAGCTATCTGAATTTCTCCTATCATCTATTGGAGCAAGCTGGAAGCTCCTTATCTTTTCCTGATGCAGGTGAGATGCAGCTGTAGTCACATGCCTGGTCTTCTACATCAGACCATGTCACTTCAGAGTAGGAACCAATCAGTCCTTTGTGTTGGCAATCTTGTGTGCAAGGGAAGGAAATATAGACTGGTGTATGTTATAGGAAGCTGCAATGTCCTATGCTGAAGAAAAGAAGAGTTTGCAGCATTCCAAGAGAATATTCTTGAATCTCCCAGAAAATTTGAGTCTGTCTATGCTCAACACTCAACAGCAAAATCTGCAGCTAGTGCTATAAATGATGAGCATAAAGTCAGCAAGCATTGAGGACTCTACATCAGGATAGGTGCTGACACTTGCTGGTTCTGTTCAACAGCAAAGTGGCCTTAAGTTCCCAAACCTTTTGAAAGAGGAATTGAAGTTTCTTTATACTGCCTTCTCAGTCTCTCCCCAGAAATTTTCATCAGAAATGAGAAAGACAGAAAAAAATGACTGTTGTAAAACCAAATCCAAGATTTCCCAAAGGACTTTGGTATGTTTGGTATGCTTCTCATGTCCAGTCTCAGTCTGGAGAAGAGGAGGCTCAGGGGAGACCTCATTGCACTGTACAACTTCCTGAAGGGAGGTTGTGATGAAGAGGGATTTGGCCTCTTCTCCCAGGCAACGAGCAGGACACGGGGTAATGGCCACAAGTTGTATCAGGGGAGGTTTAGATTAGACATAAGGAAGAACTTTTTTACCTCAGAGAGTGTTCAGGCACTGGAATGGCCTGCCCAGAGAGGTAGTGGAGTCGCCGTCCTTGGCAGTGTTCAAGAGGCGTCTGGACGACATGCTGCGTGATATGGTTTAGTGCTAGTGGTGGCAATGGTGATGAGGAGACAGTTGGACTAGATGATCTTATAGGTCATTTCCAACCTTGTGATTCTATGATTCTATGATTCCATGTTTGCTAGAATTTGATTTCCAGAAGGAAGACAGGCAGTAGTTTCCATATCATTCTTTGAACTATATCACCTACCAGTTATGAAAATGGAGGCCTTCCACTTTGGATGCCAATACTACCAGAGGGGTGCTTGGTCGTATATGAGTTACCATTCTGATTGACATCATTCAGATTAGAACTACTTCCAGCACTGAAGTCAATGATCATCTTCCAGTTAATTTTAATGTTATTGCTAATTAAGTTTTCATGGCCAGCAACTCACATCTTTGCAGTAAAATAGTGTCAGTATACAGATATTTAGAACAGTTTGCATCAAGGATCAATATGAAATGTTTACCAACAGGGTTTGAAAGGAGGTACTGAAATGAAAAATTCCCTCATGCTGTACTTTGAGTTTCTTAATGGGAAACCAGAGAAACAAGATCACACTTTTAGGAAGGTGATTCCATATCATGCTTATTCACAGCTGGCAGCCAATGGCGTTAGGTTGTTCTTTCCAATGCTATTGCTTTATGTAAAGGTTTCCACTGCCATGAAAGGACTAAAATCATATAACTTAAGAACAAAATATCTCTTCCATCCTTCTTCCAAGTTTTACCACTCAAGCAGGGAGCACCTCAAGAAATAAAGTCAAAAGTAAAGTAAATGGTGACAGGTCAATTAGAGGATTGAAATCATGTCCAATTTCATAATCTGAAGCATTATAAGTAACACAGAAAGGATTTGTCTGCATACACAAGAGTAAATATTTGATTTTTATCTTGACATTGTACTTTCAAGGAAAGTCAAAGAGGGGAACAGATGTTATAAAGGGGATCCTGAACGTGCTGAAAATCAAATGGTTTATGGTTAATGGTTAGATAGAATAGGAAAGAAGCTTGCAAGTCACTGCAGTTGTTGGAATAAAGGGCAGGTCATGACAACATGACTCATTCTCTACTGAGAGGGGGTAAAAATTGGCTAATTACTCTGCAGGGCAACATTCTCATGCCCTGAACTTCTGCCTCTCATGTCCTATGATCACACAGGGTAGTACACAAATGATCACACGAAAACAAAAATACACGTACTGCCTTCTTCACTCGGACGTATTTTCTACTTGCAGAAAGAGGTCAATGGTAAAAGAGGTAATGCTCAGCCCTCCAATGTTCCATTCCAGCCAAAACTGAGTAAAGATTTGGCTGCTTGTTTTGTTAAATTTTCAGGTCTCCTCTCACAGTTGGTCTCCCCTCACCTGCCTCAATATTCTCCAGTATTCTAGAACACTCTCATTTTGTCAGGGAAAGGAGGATACAGGACTTTAAAGATTTTCTGCAAGAGTTTTAGTCCAGAGATTGAGAAACTGAAATTCAACTATCTGTTTCCTGCAGTTCTCATTATAATTAAAGCAACTTTAGAAGACAGGCAAGGTCTCTGCATCAGCAGAGCTGACTTGACATGGACCTCAGGAAAACAAAGTTACTCATGGAAAATGTTTGTTTATAAAAGCCTGTAAGGACAAAAATGAAAAGAAAAAAAAAAAAAGCTATCATTTAAGCCTGCCCATAAATCTCACTAAGATTGCAAAGTTGCAGCTTGCTTGGTATATTTTATAGACAGAGATCTTGCTGACTTGGCTGACACTAGCTAGGAGGCGGGGAAGGCAGGAAAGTTGAGATTTGGGGTGGGTAAACATACCCATCCATCAAGTGATTGGATTTGCAACTAAAGCTGTGAAAGCCACATCAGATTAACATTGCCAGGGCAGGAATGATGTGAAAATCATCCATCTTTAATGCAAGTGACAGGAGGGAGAAGGAATACACATGTGGGGCTGGGACAGCTTTGGCCCCTCTATGCATTCAGGTGGAGATGCATGGAAAATCTGCCTCCCACACTGGTGCATATGAGTTCATGCTGGAGCTTCTTTTCATTTGGTGGGGAGTGGAGAAAGGAAGGTAGAGGATGGGGCCTGAAAAACCATTTCCCATCAAACTCATATCTCCGTTGTTCAGAACAAGAAGACTCATTTGTGCTGAACTATGTGCTAAAAAACAAACAAACAAACAAACAAAACTACAGATCATAGGGGCATTTTGTCCTCTGGAATCTCTCGTCAAGGGAAAAATCTTAGATCAAATAATTTAATTCACATAGGACCTTTGTGTCCTAATCCACAGAGCAAGGTTTTCAATCAGGTGTGGCGGGACGGAGGTAGGCAGCTTGGCTTGGGCTCCTGGGACACGGGTCTGGGAGTGGCAGGCAGGGAGGAAGGTGAGGAAATGAGATGCGATTTGTCACAGAGATCCCTCCCCGCCCCAGAGAGCGGACCAGGCACTGCTGCTTACTAGCCTTCAGGAATGCAAAGCAGCTCTTGTGCATGGGTCATTTCAGGACGGCGACGATAATTAGAGTCCTAAAACACACTCGGCACACCAAATGAAGAGGGGAAGTGGAGACAGTTGGTGAAAAGGGTCCAGCTACTCCTTAAGGGGCAAATGAAGGATTCACAGTAAATAAATTAGATTTAACAGCACACATACAAGAAAAATCTATCAAAAGAAGGAGGCTAGAAAATAAAACAGAAGAGGGATGGTGTACATTTGGAATGTGAAATGAGAGATATGATGCAAAGTGGCCAAACTGCCTGGGTACAAAACTTGGACAGCACATCAACAAATCTAGGAGACATCTACCTCCCATCCTCTGACTCTTCACACCCAGTCAGCGTTGTCAAGGCTGGAAACAGGTTGGCTGCTGGTGTAGAAATAGGCAGAAGTCCTATGGATTGTGGGAAGGTGAAATGACCTCCAATTTCTTGCAGAACAGGATGTACTTCACCCCGAGTGACCCCCAGAATCTGTTGCACTAGTACAACAGCTACAGCTACCACAGTGTTATTGTGTCCCCTTGCTGCTTGCAACTTTTTCTCCTGCAGAATCCAGCTAAAGATCAAGGTTCCCACAGTAATTGGCAATCAGAAGCAGGCTGAGGATGTGGGGCAAAGTTTTGTTAATATGTGTGACACCTATATACAAACGTAAACGCATCCACATACAGACAAGCCTACCCTTTCTCACCACCGACTTTACAAAAGGTCTGCTACTACCGTAAGGACACAGTTCGGGAAGGGCAGCTGTTGAATTACATTTCTCCACAGAGCGCACAGCTCTGAAACAAAATGTTATCATGAAAATCCCTGTGGACTGAAGCTGGGAAGGAAAAACAGACTCCTGACCTGCAGTTGTTAAAAATGGCTTTTTGCAGATGAATGGTAATGTGAAGCGCTATGTTACAAAGGGTAAAAAAAAAAGTGGAAACTCAAATTGCTTGTACTTTTAGCACCTTGAAAAGCAAAACAAAAAATCTGCAAAATCCATTCTCACTATTGGGAAGTAGTATTGGCACAAGTTTGTGGAGTGCTTAGAGCCAGGAATGCTGTAACGCTTTGGAAGGAGCTGAGCTCGCATACCAAACATCATCAAGACTGGACAGCAGTTGGGCAATAGGTTTGAGGACTACAGGTGTGGATGTTGGCACCAACATTACAGAAGTTCTTTCTTTGCTTTCCTCATACAGTTGAAAAATACCGTCTTTTTTTTTTTTTTTTTTTTTTTTTTTCCTTCTCAGCAGTCTCTACCAGAAGGTCGGACTTATGTAACATCATCATGTAGATTATGTTCACTTAAGTTCCTGACAAAAAACTCCGTAAATTGTGAAATCTAACTGGAACTCGCCATATAAAGAGAAAATAATCTCAGCATTACTTGGCCCTAACAAGGCCAAGTGCCAGGTTTTGCACTTCGGCCTCAATAACCCCATGCAGCACTATAGGCTTGGGGAAGAGTGGCTGGATAACTGTGAGGTGAAAAGGGATCTGGGGGTGTTGGTTGATGCTCAGTTGAACATGAACCAGCAGTGTGCCCAAGTGGCCAAGAGGGCCAGTGGCATCCTATCCTGCATCAGAAATAGTGTGGCCAGCAGGAGCAGGGAGGTAATCATTCCCTTGTACTCTGCACTGGTGAGGCTGCACCTTGAGTATTGTTTTCAGTTTTGGGCCCCTCACTACAAGAAAGACATTGAGGCCCTGGAACGTGTCCAGAGAAGGGCAATGAAACTGGTGATGGGTCTGGAGCACAAGTCTTATGAGGAGCAGCTGAGGGAGCTGATATTATTTAGTCTGGAGAGGAGGAGGATCAGGCAAGACCTCACTGCACTCTACAACTTCCTGAAGGGAGGTTGTGATGAAGAGGGGTTTGGCCTTTTCTCCCAGGCAACGAGCAGGACACGGGGTAATGGCCACAAGTTGTATCAGGGGAGGTTTAGATTAGACATAAGGAAGAACTTTTTTACCTCAGAGAGTGTTCAGGCACTGGAATGGCCTGCCCAGAGAGGTAGTGGAGTCGCCGTCCCTGGCAGTGTTCAAGAGGCATCTGGATGAGGAGCTACGAGAGATGGTTTAGCGCTTGTGGTAGCAATGGTAATGCGAGGACAGTTGGACTAGATGATCTTGTAGAACTTATCCTACCATGTGATTATATGATTCTATGATAATTAAAAATGAGTTGAAATATTAGCAACAGCATGTGCAATTGCCAGGTAGAAGCAGAACCGCTGCTGACAACAAGTGCATTGTCTCACTGACTGTTATACCAAAGCTTTCTTGACATCTTGGGAAAAAGAAATGACAATTACCTATGCCTTTCAAAAAGAAATTAAGACCCCGATGTGCCCAGACAGCTAGTGAGAATCTGATCAGAATTTACTGCTTCAGACGGAGGTGGAAGTAAATGGCACTTTATGAACTCCATCGTTTACTGACTCACAAACTTTGTTTACTTTTGGGGAGGCTGATGATGTTTTAAAACATACTTTTCTTCACACTGTAAGGGGAGTTGGATTTATTTGGCTGGTTATACTGCCTTGATGTAGTTAATGTTATCCCCCCCCCCGTGTGGCCAACCTCCCTAGCTCTCACCTAGGTACTAAAAATGCTCTATTTCAAATGTTTTACTTGAAGCCATCTGATGTCCTCTGCAAAGAAACCTCCCAGAAATCCTCCAGAAATCCCACACTTTTGCTGCTCCATGAATAGGTTGTTGAACACTGAGTTAAAATCCAGATTTAAGATCCTTGTATGACCTCAGGCAAACTGGCAGGTGTGGGAGTCCCCTTCTCCAACAGTCAGCTAAAAGTTATGCTCCACTTGAAGACAGACACTTAACTGCTTTTAGAAGTTAACAGAGATGGACAGCCATCTCAAGTGAGGTTTCATCCTGTTTTTTGATGGGGTGGACTGCATTCCAGACATCTCCCTCATTAGACTAAAGAGCAGTCTAGATGACTAACGGAATAGAAAATTTTCTGGCTTTTACGGGGGTTAGATCTCAAGGATATGAATCCTGTACCTCTTGCCTGTGTGCCTCAATTCCCCATCAGCAGAGTTGTCCCTGTTCTTACTTCAGCTCAGATACGGTAGCAAAAATGTTACTCTAGATCTGAAATGTTTAGAGGTTGTGAAATGAAGGTAGATAAGCATCTGTGGTTGAAACAAGAAATTCAACAAGAGTTGAAGGGAAAAATATAATGAACATTCCTGCAAACAGCTTCAGTGCAGGTAATAGTACCTATAGACAAGAGTGATGTGAAGGGTGATGTAATACTGTCTCCAGACACCAAGTCAGTTCTGTCATAGAATCATAGAATCCCCAAAGTTGGAAAAGACCTCCACAATCATCCAGTCCAACCATCTACCAACCTCCATTATTTCCCCTCTAACCCATGTCCATTAGTAGCACATCTGAACTCAATATATCTATGACACCAAACACAGTGGGTTAAAGATCTTGAGTAAACATTTGTTGCTTTCACAGTTTCATCTGAAAGAGAGTCACTGACCATCTGCACACAAACTGCTAGGCACAGAATTGGCTACTTTCCTGATGGGCCACTAAGCACTCTGACAGGGCATCTTGCATGGTTCTTCCCACTCAGAGCAGCTCAGACTCTCCATGCTACGATAAAATGTTGTCCCTTGCCTGTAGTCTCAAGATACAACCAAGAAAGTTTGGAACTAAAAAATGATGGTTTCTGATGATTAGATATTGCATCACTGTATTTCTCAATGTCTACTTAAGATAAAGCATCAACAAAAGTCCTAGAACTTGCATAATGTAAAAAGCTTCTATATGTTTGAAACAATAAGGTTAAGCTGAGGCTTACTTTTTCTGTGTAAAAATAAATGATGAGCCTTTTCTTATACTAAAAAAAAAAAAAAAAAAACAAACAAGTAGGAACTAAATATCTCTTAAACCAATCACTGTCAAATTTATTTCAAACATAGCAACAAGTTCAGAAGCCGTTAGATATGAAAGGGTGGAGGGAATATATGAAGAGAAACAAGGAGTGCAGGAAAATGAGGCATTTATTAAGGAACATTTCTGTACCCATGCTAAATATTCCCCGGAAAGAGTCAGCCAATGTCTGATGAAAATCTTGGTGAGAAGAGGAAATCTGGTCTCACTGGGAAACTCTGCTTCTCTCATGTAGGCTGTGGCTCCAAGAGAGATGTGGGAACAATCCTGCCTGCTCAGTCTGAGGGTTGCTTCTCCTGCTCAGCTCTTCACGTCCACTCCCACTCAAGCTACCACACAATAACCTTGTGCTCCCTGCTGTGGCACTGCGCAAGGGCTGGCAGGGGAAAGGGCTCAGGGATAATGAATGAAGCTCTATATTAGCCACAGAAGCACAGGACAGTCAAATGAAAGGGTAAAAGTATGGTCATGAAAGACAAGCAGTCACTCCGACTGTGTGCTGGAGGTAATTACTGCTATATAAATAAACCAGAGGAAAAAAAATCTTTTAAAAATCTAATTACCATGCAGCACTGTGGATTTCAACCTTGGTCAAGTACAGGCAGACCTGATTTACGCTCCATCATAAAATCCTGAGCATGAGGCTGGGCTCTTTCTCTCTTTACAATATGAGTTAGGGAATCAAGCACAGGACGCTGCCTGATAGATGTGCCCACATCTGGGTGGGTCAGCATCTCCAACTAGCTCAAGATTACACAACTACACCAGTGGACATACATTCATCACAGTTTTCCCTCTGTAAGAAACAGCAACATCTGTTTTGTAGAAAATGATACTCCTAAAGTCTCTATTTCACTAGATTTTTGGTAACTCGGTATGAAGAAAAATGTTTGAAAGAAAGAAAATACTAAAGACAAATATGTCATGAAGGCAGTCCTACAAACTCTTATAATGTTGTAAAGAAGGGAAACTGAGGCAGAGGCTGTAATATCATGAATTCTTTTGGTTCATCCTGTTCAAGCAGGAGTTCAGTGTTTCTAGTTTCCTGAAAACAAAGTAAGTTAACAACCAAAAGTTAGATCTTTATTTTCCGTGCCTTTGCTTGTTGCAAGAAAGATTTCCTCCAATAAAAACCAGTAGGTGAGTAAGATGCAGCAGCTAACTCTGAATGTCTCATTTTGAACTTGCAGAATTAAGGCACGTTCAACAGCACAGCAAAGTAAATCCTAAAGCACATTTGATTCTCTTCATGTGGAACCAAGTGCTACACTGCAGCCTCTTAACTGCAGAAACACTTCTGACAGCAATCAAGTTGGGGCTGGATTTGCAGCACTGTTCAGAGCTGTTGATGTAAGTGGACAGGAAGCAGATTTCCCATCATAGATATATAGGACGCTTCATACGTTTTTCCATTCCAAATTGAGAGAGAAAAATTGGAATCTATTAAGCCATTAATTTCCAAGCTAGGAGAAACATACACATACATATAATGACAAATACATTAGTTCAGTGAAATTGCTTACATAAATGTAGAAATGTAAAATTGTCACCAAAAATTACAACCATATACTTGCTTAACAAATTAATGACTCAAAATTGTTTAAGTCTGAAAGCTGAACATCTTGCTTAAAGCCATGTCAAACAGGATGCATTGACTGCTAAATATAAATGCATTCTTGAAAGTGGTGGGACACCCTAGGAATAAAAGTAATTTATTTTGTCACCTAGTTGTTTCCAGCACTTTTAGATGACAAACAGCAAAACCAGAATAACTACTAAACATCAACCAAAAGGAAAAAACAATATTGCCAGACTTCAAAAATAAGAACATTTCCTTATCATCGTTAATGGAATTTATTACCTAGCATCTGTTACCCTATCTTTAAAAAGTCAAAGCCCACTTTTAATAATTGCCTCTTGCTTTTATACAATACCTGGCACTCTTACAGCTTCCTTGATTAAACCTCAAAGCAGGTAAGCACTGTGATTCAGAGATTCCACACAAATAAATTGCTCTGTTTCAGAGAAATCAGTGCCAGAACATGGAATTCCATGTCTAACCTTAAATCTTGTGTAACAAATGACTCTGCAGCTAAAATCTTGACTACAGACATATTAGAGCATTATTCCCACCATTAGAGTGTACATTTCACAAGCCTGATGGCAGTGAAACCTCTGGGTAAATCAGAAGGCTGCTGCTGCTCACTGGATTGGTTGTGTACAACACCATTAGAAAAAGACTAATAGTTACAAATGGTCTGCAAACATCTTTAGACTCGAAGGCTGGTGACCTACAGAGGAATAACTCCTCAAAGAGTCTTCCAATATGAGTACAAGAGATAAAGAGTCCGATGAATTAAATACAGCTTTCTTTCCAAAGGGGCTTGGATTCTGGTAGCAACACTGAGGGGGTGGAGAAGGCGACGACTGAGATCTAGTCTCATGCCACAGATGCTACAGAAGCATGTGTAGGGAATGGAAATCACTCATCACATCTATTACCTTCCCTCCATCCTCCACCCCGCTTGTTTGCAAATGAAGTTTTCCCTCCATTTTGATGAATTTCATGTTGGACAAAGTGAAAACATCTGAGCTGAGGTTCTACTAGCAGTGAAAATCTCAGATGTAGCAATAGTATTCCTCTAGCAGCAATTCTTGAAGCTTGTTTATCAAAACCATGGCTTCTGCTTCTAATTTTTACCCCATCTTTCTGCAGCACTTGCAGTAAGGGAGAATGAAAGTGGAGAGTTTAAACTGTCTACAGTTCCCCTTACTTTATATTTAAAAGTAAAAAAGAAAGAACAAATATTAGAGTGCTTTCACACAAATAAAAAGATAGAGTGAGCTCTAAAAACAACTAGAATAGCTCTTGGGAACAGCTCGTCTCTTGAATAAATACGTGCAGTTTACTGCCTTCCATACAACAAGGGTATTCTCTTCTCCGTCTTTCTTCGAGCCATTTACACACAACCTTTGGGCTGTAAAGCAACAAAGAGCTTGATAAACCTAAGAATGTTCTTCCTATATGTGTGCCTAAATATGTGTGATTTGGACAAATGTAGGTTCAGCACATGCCAGGCAATCAGCCTGTCCCTGTTCTCAATGCATTGGTACACATCTGCAATGCAGGGAGTGGGCAAGAGGCACAGCTTGAAGCTTGGCAAATGAAAGGGACTGCTGGAAGTCAGAACTGTAGGGACATAAGAGAAACTTTAGATCTTTCTCATCAAACTGAAGTGCATACCTTTTCCTCCTCTATTCTCCACTTGCCCTCCTCTTTCTTCCCATCTGGCTGTGGCCTCCAGATTCATAGGTAGCTCTAGTACACACAGAACTAGCGGTTTACCAAAATCTTCCTGCACAATTCTTTCTGCTTGTCAGAAGAGGATTCATGGAATATATATGTTCATGTTAGCAGGAATGGTTATTATTACAAGAAACAAACATAACAACAAAAAGAGGTCATTAATAAAAACATATATGAAAAAGCACAAAATACAAAAATCTACACACATACAAACACAAAATATACACACAAGCCTACACAAGTTGTCTGAGGTAGACAGACAGTTGTCAGTGCAAAACAACAGAGCCCAGTAGTCAATGATGACTAACACTCTTACCAGAATGATTTCTCCCTATAGATTGGCCAGTGAAGAGCTTTGCTTGCTCCCAAGCCAGCTGACCTCAGGCAACCTTCCCCCAAAGAGTCATAGCATAAGAAGCATCAAGTAATGAAAGTTCAGAGTGAAATTGCAGAAGTTCAAAAGCACATTAGAAATTTTGATTTACTCTTTCAAAGAAGTAGGAGGTGCCACACTAATAAGCATTCCTTTAGGTTCCCAAAGTATCTGTCCAAGAGAGCAAAAGTGAAAACATTTAAGTGTTAGCTCCTATTTTACTATCTAGACTAAGTGATGAGATGTTGGGCGGAATGTCTGTATGAGCAACAGGATTTACTTGGTAGGATACAACCCCAAGAAAGAAAGGGGCAGAGTTGAATCCATAGTCTAGTTTGCCCTAGATAACAGTATCTAGTGTAGGCTATTACTACTACTTCTGGCATATTATATGTCTTACCCTACAATGGAGTTTTCCTGCTCTGAAAACAGACCTAAGATTTGTATTTTTGTTTTCAACAGGCAGCAAAGTTATGTGGACACCAGAATTGCTGAGTATTATCAATGAATTTCTGAAAATCCAGCCTTTATTCTGCCTCTTAACTACTCTGAAATGCATTGAGTTCTACAAGGAAGGATTAGATTTCTTGTTTATTTTACTGCTACAATAATATATATATTTAAAGGAAACTTCAATTTTATATAGTATTTCTTGAATATCTACTTCCAATTTTTGCACAGAATTAACAATAGAAGTTTTGGACTTAAAGACATAGATTCTAAATAAAAGCATAATTAAAACTGTAGAAATACACAACTAAGAAGCAATAATTTTTCTCCAAGAGCAGGAGCTAAAGTGAGTCCAAATCTCAGCTGGAAACCTGACCACTGAGCCACAAGTAAAACTTGCATTTATCAAGCCATGAAATGAATAAGTATATTCTTACACATATTCTGAAGTTAGCTGCAACAAGGGTCAGAACACAATGTGCTCTTCTGAAGTTGCCAGCTTTTCCTCAACAGAGTGCATGAGGAATGGTTAGAAACCAGTTTGATTGCTTAAGCATGGAAAAAGACACCAAGCTAAGCAGTTGATTTCGTGACAGGAGTATCCACATGTGGTTACTTGGGTGGAGCAGAATCTGGCAATTTAACTGCAGGCTGTTTTGGAGATAAAACCTTCTCTACCCAACATGATTCACTAGAACCTGGCTCTGAAAACCAGATGAGCTTGGCTAGATGTGATGTGCTTTAAATTTGTTCCCAAATTTGTCCCTTCATTTTGGCAAGGGTCCTCCAGCCTCTGTGATGGCAATATAGCATTGCATCAGCAACACACCCAGCTAATCACAAGAGATTTACAGCTGTGTCAGATTAAAAGAGGCTTGGTGAGGGCAGCTACACAGCAGAATATTTATTGTGCATCACTTAGGAGATGCAGAATATTGCTTGGACACTTTAATAGATGCATCATTGTTAACTGATTTGCTCTGAGGCACCATATGCTAATCAAATGGGGTGCAATGCATAATTTCACATTAATGTCGTAATAAAGGAAATCTCAGTGTGTTCTGTAATGTCTTTATGATTACCTTTAATTTCAGATAGCTAGTGAAGGAATGTGTGTTCAATACCTGGATCTGCTGTCTAATTACCTAGGATATAACAAGAACCAAATGTACAATAAAAGGCCAGGGTTTTTAGTGGAGATCGCTGGTGACAATATAACCAATAAATAAGTCTTACGATCTTCATAGGCCTGAAACACCACAGCCTGATCAGCATGAGAGATTGTTTTAGGTATATTTTGATTTCATCTTTACTTACCAACCTGGAAAAAGGAAATTTGTAGACACTGAGAGATGTATCCTCAACGCTGCTCTCTGGAGGATTAAATACACAGGTCCAACAGATGTTTTACATTTACTCCTACAAATAATCGTACAGTCTTGTCATTCAGTTCAAGACACACCTTATACTTATGGCAGCCTTTCAGGCAGTCTCCCTAATTCTGATCATTACTTTATTTACTAAGTGTCCCTTACTAGTTTCTTCCACAAGAAGGCTGTACACTTTGAGTTATCTTTTGGGAGTTTGAAGCAATATATAGAAACTATTTTATGAATAGCTTTTGATGTTGAGAAAATCTGTATTTGTTGTATGTACAACTCAATATATTTTACAATAGGAAGTACTACAGTAGGTAGAACTGAGGAAACTGAAACGCTGTTCTGATCACTTGATTTGGGTGACAGCACTCAAGAGATGGGATCATGGCATCAAGTCTCACAGGTGATAAATCAGTGTCTGAGCAAGTAAGTGTTTGAGACAGACATCCTCATATTAAATAGCCCTCATCAGGAAAAAAAAAAAGAAAAAAGAAAAAAGATTTGGTCATGGTGTATCAGGTAAAGGAGAATCTTGTACAAACGAGGAATTGATTGTAATTGATGCTCCTGTTTATAAAGATTCTCAGCCCAAATTTGGTGCTTTTGTATACATACACAAATCCTCCTTTTGTAGCAGACATTTTTAAGACTGCATCCTGGAGGGAAGGTTTTCAGCTGAGGTGATAAAATTGAAAACAAAACAATTGAAAATCTCTGCAGGAGCATACCTGGTCAGACCTGCTCAGAGACGATATGCAAGTCCCTTCACACAGCCATACTCTGAGATGTTTTCTACCCAAGTACATTCATCAGGTGGACAAGAACAGAGCTATTTCAGACTTCCATTGACGAAACTAAGATCTGGATCTTGCCATTACAACTGAGACAGGGAGGAAGGAAATGAAAGAATGAATTCTGGATCTCCAAGCTAACTACAATCTGCTACACTAGCATAAATAAAATAAATAATAAAAAAAAACCCCAACGCTCTTCAGGTCAGTGGAGTCACACCAGGGTAGAAGTGCTATAAAACTAGATGAAAACCAGACCCAGGAATTAGAGCAGCAATACTGTCTGGGCCCTATGAGACAGCCAAAAACCCTTTGACAGAATAAAATCCTGATATGCTGCAAGAAGCAACCTGCGAGTGAGTTCCCTATCGGCATCATTACTGCATTCCCCAAAGCAGAAATCAGAAGGCTCTTTCCAGAGGAGCAAAGCTGTAGAAAGAGGCTCCATGTTTAATGACACCAGAGAATGTTTTGTCTGATGTGAAGACAAAGAAATTGGCTCTTGCTGACTTGGTACCAACACAAACTGGGACTGACACAAAATTAATGGTCAGATTGGCTGTGGGGCAGATGGAATAAAAATGGAGAAGCCATTTAAACAGTGGAGCCAACTAGAGAGCAGTTTGAAATTTTTTGTACTTCTCTAACTTCTCAACATTCTGAATTATGTGGACCTATGCTCATTACAATTTGTTCTTCCACCCTCTGGATTTAGAGACAACACTGAAGAGGTGTTCAGGATCAAATAGAATGAAATCAGCTAAACAGCCCCGGGGACGGTGTTGGCCTCAGACATGATTTGAACTCTTCACCTAGGCTAAGAGCTATAGTTTTGGCTATTAGTGAATTTTAAATCTGGACTTTGGATCCAGTTCGGATCAAGAAGCATAAAACTATTAGTACGTGCAAAAGATTTCCTCCTCCATCTTCTTTTCTTTAAAATTTACATCTCAAATCTGTGTAGTTGTACGTCTCAAGGGCAGAACTGCAAGGACTCCAAAATCGTACCTGATACAAATGGAAAGATTAACACCTACCATTTTTCACAGATTTCCCAATATCACCTGTACAGCTTCTGTGGGCCTAGACAGCAAAAGAACCCTAAATAACACTTCTTCACCATTTCAGGGTCATGATAGCTTTCTGCAAATCTTTTACCATATATTGAAAGTTACTGCTCCCAGAGGTAGCTGTAAACCACTCAAATTCAGATGTTAAGCAACTCTATGGAAGCACATTTGCCTGACATCAATATTATGAAAACCAACAGTCTGATTGTCTGCCATTTTTTTCTAATTCCTAACTTTACTTAGATATTAAACAACTCCATTCTGTACAAATTCTGTCCTTTTCTGTGTTAAACTATAATGAACATGAGGATGCCCTGATTCCTGAACTCTGTGAACTGTTTCAATGTGGGATGCCTATCAAGGTATAGGTGTTACCAACAAAGTCAGCTGGATATTCTGCAAGAAATGTGTCACTGACACATACGGACTTCTCAGTGATAACACAGGCCAGTGGGTCATGAAGCAACCTAATGAGCCTCCAAACAACTCCCAAAAGACAGCAGAAAGGAAATATCCTAGAAGAAACTTGAAGAAAACACAGACAATGAAAAGGGATTATAAAGACATTTAAAATTTTATGATGAGTGTAAGCTTATTCCCCAGCACAATACTGCAAAACATTCCCTGATAATAGATACTATAATGTCTGCTTATGCTACAAATACTGCATACCAGAATAGAAAATTAAACATAGCACTTCGGCCCAGCTCCAGATAGAACTTAAGTTGAAGCAGAGTATTTCTGGGTTTACCTAATCTGTATTTCTAACACTGTTTGTTCTAAGTCAGCAAGCCCTAGTTTCCACAGGGAATGTTTGAACTTAATTCCTAATCTATATGACCATTGGCAAGAAGGTATGAAAGTGGGTACTGTAAATCTAACACATTTTATTTTATTTTATTTTATTTCATTTTACTTTATTTTATTTTATTTTATTTATTTTATTTTATTTTATTTTTTCATTGCTTGATTATTCCACAGCTCTAAGCACTGTGGTTTCCACAGAGGATAGCAGCACATTGCCAGCAGCATACCTAATTAATTCCTCCTTGCTTGTTCCATGTGGCTTCCTCACCTCCTTCCCAGCTGGCCCTAGACCCATTGCATATCATCAAGATAGCTTCAACATCATTAATTTAGACCAAGTGAAAAGTGAATTCTTTAATTACAGTAAAGTGTCAAAGCTTATGTGAGCTCAACATCAGCTAGGCCACATTAGCTTGTATCCTTGGGACTGTCTTTCAGGTTTTCTCCCTCTCTTCCCACCACATTCAATGGAAATTTAGTTGTCCAGTCTTCAGTGAGTGACTTAGATAATAGAGGTGTATAATATTTGGCATTTATTCTGTGTATTTTTTTTCCCTAAGAAGGGCTCAAAAACACTCTGCACATTAAGACTTGCAATATTCTCCATGGAAAAATAAGCATTTTTCTCATTTAATTAATGCATTACCAGAGGCCAAAATGTGAACTAAAGGAGATTGATCCTTCAGGAGACTGAACTTGCTCAGATTCTGGTGAAGATGGTTGGGAAATGAACACACTCAGCACCAAATCACATGATCCTCCTAAACTAAGGTTAGTTTTCATCTTAGAAACTTTAGTCCATTGTTATTCACTGAGTGTTTTAATCAATGCCTTCATACAAAATTGGGTCAAGAATCAAGTGGAAAAAATAACAAGGCATGTTGATTTGTGAATGTATGTAAACATGCCAACCAGTCTTGAAGAAAGTTTCAGAAGCACACAGACATGTTCGTTTCTTATTGTCAGTCAGTCGTGTCACGCATGCTGGCAGAAGTGATAAGCAGGGAGACAGAAAACTTCTTAGGACCTGAATTCCATTTCTGCAGTGACCAGGGCTTAATATATGAACGTGGGATAGGTGACTGCTCTGTGTTCCTTAATTCAAATTGTTTCTACTCCCATGACCTTTAGTAGCTTTATCAGCAATGCATTGCCTAAAAGTGGGTAAGAATGAAGGAAAAATGAGGTATTACATGTGCCTATTAGACTATAAGTAATTTCTCAGGTCACTTAAGGTGTCTATAGTAGCAAATTCAACTGATGCAAGCCCTTGAGGAATTAAAGTCCATCCATTAAACCATAAAGAAAGTGAAAAACACTAACATCCTCTCTGCTTATTCTCCTCTGTCATCCATACTTTCTCTCTTTCATGACCATAAAGCTGCTTGTTTTCATCAGATCTTGAGGTGTTCCAGGCTTTGTCTATAGGAGAAGCAGACTTGGTAGCTTGATTGAGACTCAAAAGGGACATAAGCAGTCAGATCTCTAAATTAGTTAAAGTACTTAGATGCGTTACGAAAAAAAAAAGAAGGCAGCAATTGCAAGAAAGAAAACTGTGACATACACCAAAAAGCAAATGCCCAGAACTCCACTGAAACCTAACATCATTTCTTCCTGTATAGCATCTGCAAAGCAAAATTAAGTTAGCACGACACTGAAAATAGGATCTCTCCTATGGAGCATAATGCTTACCATCTTCTCAGAGCAATTTGCTGCTCTATATTTAAAGAACTCTTGAGTTTCTACAATAGGCAGTCTAATTGCAAACATTTGGTGTTAATGTTTGATGCCTAGGAGCACAGCAAATCTTGTATTTCAAAACAGTATGTGTGCTTTCTTTGCTTCAGGGGTAGGATAAGACATCCATTAGAAGGTGATGAGCTAAATGCAATCTTCTAGGAAGGTTTTATGGCTGTAATAGGGCTTAAAGAAATGTTACTAATTGCACCTCAGATAGGTCCAGGTACACCACCACATCATGTAAGTACTCTGATAATCACTTTGAATAGGGAAAAAAAGATCTCAGGATCTGAGGCTAAACAGACGTGGAAGGACAACCTTCAGAAGAGGAAGGACAACCTGGTAAGCAACTGCTTTGCCACAGATCTACCAAGCACGGTACCACATATGCTGCATGTTATTGGTATCAGCCATTTTTACTGAACTAGCCTAAATTGTTTCCAGCAAAGTCTTAACCATGCATGGATATTGGTGATGGCAAAGGTACATGAAAAAAACTGAAGATAACAGCTCACTTTATTCCAAAACTTTCAATCATCATAGAATCATGGAGTGTCTTGGGTTGAAAAGGACCACAATGATCTTTTGGTTTCAACCCCCCTGCTCTGTGAAGGGTCACCAACTACCAGACCAGGATGCCCAGAGCCACATCCAGACTGTCCTTGAATGCCTTCAGGGATGGGCATCCACAACCTTTCTGGGCACCTAGAACGTGATTATTCAGCTGCATACTTGAGCTCTCTCAGGGTACAACTTCTGTTGCCAATAAAATTCAAGTTCTGCTGCGGTGAAGTTCTGCTTTGTGAGTTTGACAGCTTGCCGTATATTCAGTATATTCATTTATGAAAATTTAAACTTCACTTTTTTTTTTATTTCTTAATCTTGAAACTATTCTGTACTCTATATATCTCTTTGTAATGTATGCCATTAAAACAAAGGCAGCTAAAATATATTTTGACTGAGCATTTTTTGTTTGTTTGTTTGTTGTGTTTTTGGATTTTGGTTTGGGAATTTTTGTTTGTTTGTTTGTTTTTACCTCTGTGAATAGGCTACCATATTAGTATATGCTTAACAGATACAGTTTATAAAAGAAAAGGACTCATTCAAATCTTCTGATAGAGTACACTCCTTGACTGTTGATTACATATTCCTTAGTGTGTGCTCCATCCGAGTGCCACTGTTATAAACCTATAAACAACCCAACCCATAAAAATTCAATACTAGCTTCCAGTTATATATTGTTACTTACTATTTACTTTATTATATTGGACATCTCCCATGCTCCAGGTATTTTACAGCTCTTAGGATAGTTAATGCAATTTAAATATATATGTAGTGACTATACTGAGTTCTCACAACAGGAAAAAAACTCTAATGTATTAAAAAAAAAAAAAGCTAATTACAATTTATCTCATTGATTTATTTCTCTCCAAGCATCCCCTCCCATTTTTTTGTAAGCATTAAAACCTTAGGTTGTAATTTTGATATACGCTGCTAGATAGATTAAACACCAAATAATTCTCGTATAAAACTGGTAGTTTGATCAATACAACTAAAAGCTTCTTCCTCACATTTGTATTTTCCAGCTTTAGAACTATCAATTTTAATCTTGCATGCTGGATTAGACGATAATCGGTCCAGGGATTTATCTTCACAAAATTCAACAAAAGCTCCTGTTCAAACCCTGTAGTGAGGAAAGGACAGTTGATCCCTCTTTGGCATAGAAAGATAACTAGGTTCAGGTTCAGTCCAAGCCTACACCCTGCTCTTCCACAATTTCCTCCTTGTCTTTCTCCTCCTTTCTGTTGAGAGGGAGCTCCAGGAAGTAACCTAGAAAAGCATGTGAGAAAAGAAACCACCCAAACTAATTTTGAAAAGGTAGTTTCTGAGATAATCTGTTTGCCAGACTGGAAACACGTGAGAAAATGGTTGAAAATCTTCAAAGAAGGTTTGTTCTCATGTTCTGCGAGTAACTGAGCAAATCTATTCAGCCATTTCTGTGCGACAGAAACAGAATTCTTGCCAAATAAGTAATTTCATTTCCCAGATAACCCCTATTTCCTTTGTATAAAGCAATACACTGGAGAGAAAGAAAAAATACATAGAAATCACCTGGATTCATCAGCAGTGTACGTGACGTAGGAATCTGACAAGGATGTCAGAAGGTAGCCCCAATATAACTCTAAACAGAATAAAGTAAGCAGACTGTAAAGCTTCTGTTTTCAAATAAAATTTATGGTCAAGCTGGGGAAGAAAAATACAGCCAAGCAATAGAGATGGCTGCTGAATCTCCAAAAGGATTTCTAAAGTAACTTTGAAGAAGGTCATGCGAAGACAAGAGGAAACTGGAACCCTTTCTTTCCACAGAGGTAAATAAATGGGTGACACTATGCTAATGAAGACAATTCACTCCCAGGATGAGTCATTCAGCAGCAGCAAGGTCTCTGTCCTGCCTGTTGATTCATATTCTTTTCCCTTCAGCATCAAGAGCATCTTAAAAGAGTTTGCTGCGTGACCTACTCACTAACAAGTTTGGGTTTGATTTTTTTTTTTATTTATTCGGTATTAGCATAGTGTCACCCCCAGGAGATTTTCCCTTCAGTGATAGAATATCCTCTGGGTTATCTTCTGTAGGGCGGGACAGAGTGAAGCTTGAAGCAAGACATGATGTCAAAAGAACTACAGCAGAAACAAGACATGAACAGGCAGCATGTCTGTTGGTGGGAAGGTCAACTCAGCCTCCACCTCACAATGCAAAAATTAAGACAGGAATTCTTTGCCTTGGAGTCTCTTTGTCGCTCTATGAATAATTTCTAGCAGTTCTCTCTCCTGTGCTTCAACATACAGGAGCTTTTAAACAGATCAGCCTCTCAGATGTGAGAATCCAGATATGAAATAGCACAGTGATGGGGTAGAATATAGGTCCAATTATGCAAAGCTTCCTTGGGCAAAATTGTTTAAAAATCAACATAAAATGAAGAGGTCTACAATGTTTGTTGTAACAAGAATATCAGCTGCACAAGGAGTCTACATTTGACCCTATAGAACTGCAGTGGAAAAAATTATAAACATTGTCCTTCAGAAGTAGAGCACTTTATTCTCATTTAATGACAAGTATGATGGTCTTTTTAAGCAGCAAGCAAAAATTAAAGTACTATATTTAAGTATGTATTTTTTAAATGTATCACTTTACAGAGATATTACTAACCAGATAGCTGGTATAAACTGTCATATTTCTAGTGACTGAAGGCAGCTGAATCAATACTTCAAATTAGGTTCAATATTTGAATGCAGCAGTAAGGAAGGTTGTGTAATCCACTGTTATAGATTAGATAGCATGTCAATCCTAAATTGCACATTAAAGAGGAGACTTTAGTTAGAGAGGTTTCTCCTCTAAAGATAGCAATGTTTTTTTTTTTTTTCCTGAATGGTAAATATTCTTTTTACTTAGTCATTGAGTTCAAATTTTCCCCAGCGTAGTACAAAGT
Organism: Lagopus leucura; assembly: GCF_019238085.1. NCBI lineage: Eukaryota > Metazoa > Chordata > Aves > Galliformes > Phasianidae > Lagopus > Lagopus leucura. The sequence goes on from NW_024962253.1 coordinate 2,514,924, forward strand.
AGAATTTGTTTCCTTTATCTATCACGCTGCCAATAGCACTCAATAAAACATCAAATTAATTATCAAAAAGTGTTTAAGATCAAAATCTTTGACTGTCCATAATGAGATGTCCAATGACGCTAATAGCAAAAAGAGTCTGTTCAGAACTAATCACCAGAAACACATTTCAGTGTGAAATAAGAATAATCAGTAGACAAGAATAAGGGAAGAATCAATTGCAAAATATATTAAGCAAGTACTCTTGTACATTAAATATTCATTTTATGCCTCACCTTAATACCTATAACTTACTAAATAAATGTTAATGTTTATTGGGGATTTTTTAATTTTCAACAATGGTCTTTTGAAAGGAAAATGCAAATCTATTTAAAAGAACTCTTTGAAAACGTGACTTTCAGTTCTGTAATTCAGATGAATCCTTTTCCTCCAGGTTGTAGGCTTTATTAATACGAGAACATTCATAAAAAGAAATCCCTATTCATGTTTAATCCTTTTTGTTTAAAAGGCTTGATTTTCTTTGAAAAAGGGTCCTTATTCTACTCTCCTTGAAATTAAAAGACAAATCTTCCATCCACTTCAATAGGAGCAGAAGAGGAACTCAAATTTGCAATGTACCCTTTCTCCCCATCATGAAATCCTGCTATCTCTTTCATCTGGACAGACTGAAGCCACGTTGCTTGTTACATGCATGGAGAGACTGCTGAGGGACAAAGATGTATCTAAGCTAATGTGAGAGTTTAGTACACATTTTAATATACTAGTGAATAAATGAAAGTGGAGCTGCACAATACCCATTAACCAAGTTTCAGTGGCAGCAGGATCTGTATATTCTATACAGAGTCAATGGAGGGCGGAGATTACTGGTGATGGGAAAAGACAGGTGAACTCTGGAATTTTCCCTCCTTCCTATCATTTGCATAGCAGAGGCTGTACTTGCCTGGACCTGTTTGATGATAACCAATGTATCATACTCTCACATATCACCATGAGTCCGAAAAAAATCGTGCTCCACTTTACTATTGAGGATTGCATTGAAATGCAAAAAGTGGCAATATCCTGGCAGCCACACAAGGGGCTCCCAGTGCAGGAAAGATGTGGGAATGTGAAGTTGATGGGATGAGTACAAAGTAGGGTCTCAAAGATGATCAGAGGTCTGGAGCACCTCTCTCATAAAGACAAGCTGAGGGAGCTGGGCTTGTTCAGCCTAGAGAAGAGAAAGACCTCAGGAGACCTCACTGCAGCCTTCCAGTAGTTGAAGGAAGCTTTCAAACAGGAAAGGAACTGACCTTTTACATGTTCCACTAATGATAAGACAATGGGGAACAGTTTTCAAATAAAAGAGGGGAGATCTAAATCAGATATTAAGAAGAAATTCTTTACACAGAAGGAAAGGGCCTTACTGTGCGAGGCCCTTGCACAGGCTGCCCAGAGAAGATGTAGATGCTGCAGAATCTCTCAAGCCTGGGATGAATGGGGCCTTGGGCAACCTGATCTAGTGACAGGCAAACAGCCCATGGCAGGGGGTTGGAACTGGATGATCTTTAAGGCTGCTCCCCACCAAAGCCATTCTATGATATGATTCTATGAATACAAATGTTTAATCACTGCGTTCTAAGGAATGAGGGTGGTGACACACTGGAACAGGTTGCCCAAGGAGACTGTGGATAACCCATCCCTGAAGGCATTCAAGGCCAGGCTGGATGTGGCTCTGGGCAGCCTGGTCTAGAGGTTGGCGACTCTGTACGTAGCAGGGGGGTTGAAACTAGATGATCATTGTGGTCCGTTTCAACGCAGACCATTCTATGATTGATTCCATGATTGAATCTGGATTTAAGAAAGAATCAAAAATATTCTGATGATCTCAAAGGTGTCTAAAATACAATGGCATGCTTAACCACCTGGTTTGAGCTTCCTGATCTGATACCATAACTGCCATTGCATTCACTTGATGAAAAATAAAATATTAAGGGAAGCAAATAAGATAAAGCCACAGGCAAGATAAGCAGAAGATGTGTTAAAACAAAAAAATGTAGTTACATTGGTTGATTAAAGGACACGCAGCGCCATTACCTGAATTCTGTCTCCGAAGTCTTCTCTTATACCCTCTTGTGCAATTATCCCTCACTCTCATTGTGGTACACTAATCTTTTAGGTCTGGCATACTTGCTAAGTACCCTTAAAACTCTTGAGTGTTGGTTGCAATCACCAGCACTATTGCAGGTAACCATGGCTACTTTCTGCCCTTGATTGTGACACACTAGGAAACAGCATCAGGAGCAGAGACAGAGCAACAAGAAAAATCAAGGCATCACTAAAGCAAAGAGCTCTGAGTCCTATCTAGAATTAAGTAAGCTGGACATCCAGCTCCTTTTGAGACAGAAGAATGCATGGCCGTACACAGAGAGTTCCAAGCAGTGTGGACATACCCCTAGTTTCAGCCTACTGGGATTTCACACCAAATTGGAAGCAATTTTTTTTTCTGATCATAGAATCACCAAATTCAGGTTGGAACAAAGAGCACAGTAACAACGCTTGATAGACCAAATTCTCAGCTATAAAACATTTTTCAACGTAGCAACCAACATTAGCACTGCATTTTCACTTGTGATGAAGAAGAGGCTTCATACAGACTCATAGAAATCAGCAGAGACAACACAGTGTAACTGCCATCACTGCTAAAATGCGCTACCCGCCATCTCACTGTGCTCACATCCAGTGTTTGGTTTCCATGAAAGTCCAGCAAGTGTTAATGAATGTCAATAGGTGCAATTGTTTCTGTAGAAACTCAATGACTCACCTTTGCTTCATATACACTTCAAATGTCAGAATTTGTTTTGTCACACTGCCCTTCTGCTGCCATCTGTCACATGGCAGCAAAACAGAATATTGTTGGAAAGGTTCAGCCTCTACTGCCATACTACCAACTTTCACCTCTGACATCATGAGCCAACAAAATACGAGAGGGATTACTTTCAGAGCAGCCCTCTTATATTCCTATTACTGAAACTCCGCAAGTAAAACACTGATATTCTGGGTAGTGTAACAAATATGATGGCAGCATCAAAATTTTTTTTTTTGTAATTCTTTGTGACATCTACTATCTACTCAATTATTCAGTAGGTCTGAGATTTGGTCATGTGCAAAACTCACAGTCTGGACTACCAGTCTAAGGAAGACTCTTATTCACAGGTAACAGTAAAAATGGTTGAGGCAGAGGACATCTAGTGTCAAAAAAGGATGATATTTGGCAAAATGGACAACTCAGTACTAGGCTGATATACCACAGTTTGAGTGGGGGAAAAGAACAGTGGATGATTAAAAAAAAAAATAAAAGAGAAAGATGATTTTATACTTTTTTTTTTTAAGTTACTCATTTGTACTCAGCCACATATCAAAACTATTGTGTTATTTTCAAACTATCTGATAACTTTAACCATTTAAAGATTATTCTTTTTGAAAAGAAAATGAACTTTTTTTTTTTAATTGAGAGATCAATCTCTGCGGCACTTTCAAAATTCATCCTTTTCTCTCCTTTCATATTCGTTATTATCAAAATAGCCATCAAACTTGACTCAATTTGTTCAGCCCACACATAGTTGTTGAGCTGCAGATTTAACAAAAGTGTCCAATTCTGCCCTTAAATCATTTGGACACAGAAAAATTAGGTTCAAATTCTTGGCTTCATTACAAGAGTTTTTGTAAATAACTTGAGGACATTTTCATTTGCCATACATTTGCTTCTCTTGCCCATCTCACTCTGGAACCTTGCTATACAAACATACTTAGTCCCTGAACCATTTACAATTTGAGTCTATGATAAGAAAAACAGGAGAAGATAAGCATGAAGAAAAATGATACAATGCCAGAAGAGCTCACTGTGCATAGAATGTTCCCCTATCCATGCTGCTAGAGAGTTCTTTTATTGAAGAAAGAAAGAAAAAAGCTTCAGAGCAGACAATATCTCTTACTGAATGCTTATAGAGAACCAAGTGCAATAGTTCACAGCTCCTAAACCATACAAATAGTTTCAGCTCTATCAGTGAGGAAGATATGTTTCCAGATTTTGTGAATGTTGGTAAACACGCAAATATTATACACAACAAGGGCAAAGATACAAACTTTAGACACACCAGCAGCTCTTCTTTCTCCACTATCCCTTTTACAAAGGGATGCAATGAGTTGTCCTGTTGTGTTTGGGGCATCTAATCCTTGTGTTTTGCAGACACTGCAGGAATCTTTAGCTCTTCATCTCTGTTTTGTCATACCTGAGTCAGGTCTCTACATCAACTGTTATGAGATCCTACTTATATTCTGTCATGTGAGAAAACCAGTGTTCTTTAAGAGAAAACAAAGATCCTTTATACTTTGCTGGAGTGACCATATTGCTAGATGAGGCAGAAGAACTGAAAATCAAGCATTTGCCTAGGGCTAGGATGGTAATATATCTAAGCGTTGATAGCCAGTAGTACAGTAGGCAGGAGCTACCACTATAGCATGGGCACAGGGTGACATAGAATGTGTACAATCACACACTTTATTTTCATATGTTATGTAGACATCAAATCACTGCTTTACTTGTTAGCTATAATATATTATAAGCAATTCATGGAGATAGAGTTGTTCTTAAAAGGTAGATCTCTTCACTTTTTTCTTTTCTTTTCTTTTTTTTTTTTTTTGGTATCATGCAACTGCTATCAGAGGTGAGCAACAAATTTCTAATCAACACAGTTAATCACGCTCTCTGCAGAGAGGCCACTGTAGTGCTCACATAATCTCACTTGTCTGGGTTCCTGGAAATTACTTGGAAAAACAAAAGTGTGCAGCTGCAGAGGTGCTGCATGGTAAACAGGAAAAAGAGGAGCTCCAGCCTCTTCCTCTGCTCTGTCATTTCTCTATCAATTTAGAAAATGCAGAGAATCCAATTAGTAACATTGAAAAGGGTTTGTAGAACTATTGATGGGGCTCTGCATGGAGTGCTTCACCCAGCTTGAGAAATATATATAAACCAAATTAAAACCCATACCCCTAACATTTACATCACATTGACTAATAATGGAAAGAATGAAGTCATCATCACCATAGCTTAGGATTTGTCACCTGGGCACATCAAATACATGTTGGAGATTTCAGTAGGCAAAACTGGCAGCAACTGAAATTGAACAGTTGATGCCCCTTTATCTTGTTAACTTCAACTTCATTAACTTAATCTCTGCCAATTTGTGAGATACTAAGCCAAATGCAGTCCTGACTTTTACTGGGGCCCACAGCAGTTACTTATGCATAACTTTACTCTCTGAATTACTATATCACTAACAGAATTCACTTTGACAAAGCAACAGAACACTTAAAAAAAAGCCCCCAAATTAGATGATTCTAATGGATGTACAATCTTCAACATCTGAGTAGAATATTAATGTTGAGCTGGATGCACCACCTTACTATTACAAGCCTACTCCCTAAGTTCGTTATATATTGAGTGAACAGAGATTGGCATAGCCAGATGGCAATTCAGATTTTAGGTAGGATGAATTGACCCCTGGAAGTGCCTGTGAATATTAACAGTTCCCATTAATGATTTGGAAACCAGGTCTTAATTTACATTCAAGCCTCTAGTGTATTTCTTTCCATTCCCATTCGCCCCACAAAATGTTGATACAGAAGACATCATAGCAAAACATCCCCCCAAAAGTTCCTTAAAATGTGCTTTCATTCTCTTTGTGCAGCTGTCTATGGAACAGATGATCTTAAGCTGCCTAGCTGCACTTGTAGAACAGAAATTTTGTAATTTTAAACTTCAAGTAATTTCAGAAGATATCTAGGTACCATATAATATAATGGCAAATTCTGTATCTGTTGACATCTCATTCTTTTGCAGATTTCAGATTTAAAAGATGAGGTAGGACCACAGCAGCACTGTGGGAATTTGTGGAACCATAAATGGAGGGGGGAGGAAAAAACATGAAGTTGCCCTTACTCCAGTATATCATTTTTCTCTGTTACCACAGAACATAACAGTTGAAGAGGGGAAACCTGGACATAGGCCCATTTATATGAACAGCTGCTCCTGCTAATTACCTGTCGGTTTCTAAACTCCTTGCCTTCCGGCAAGGGAACAGCATTCCCACCACTGGAACTATTAAAAGATCATCTGTTTCTATCATCAGACCAGAAGTGGAGGCTCATCTCACCAACATGCTTAGTACGGTAATTTAGGAGTGAACTATAGCAGACAAGGATTTGTTTCTCTCCTGAATTCTGCTACTGTATTTCTGCCCAAGACCTTTCCATTCCCATCTGCTACAGTGGGAGTTTATTGCTGAGAGCACCACAACCATGGCCCTGTTAAGAGTCCCATCAGTAGTTCTGGAAACCTTAGTCAATGTTGCTAATTGGATTCTCAGCACATTCATGAGTTGTACAGGAGAGTGACAAGGTGGAAGTAAACATGAGCAACCACGGACATAAAAAATTATTTGGGAGTAATGAAGGAGTCAATTCCATAAGAGAGGTACAGTGTTTTCAGCTTCAAACTCACTCAGACCTTTTTCACCAGCTGCTTTATGTGAGTTTCAGGTTGGGGAGGAGAACCCCATGCTACTTCCTTCATGGTCCATTCACAATTTGAACCACTTGCTATGACCACCGGCATGTGCAAAGTATCAGGGTGGTATGAGTGGAAGTGGAAGGCAAAAAGGAACTCATGAGATCAGCAATATTGAAAATCCTTAAGAGGAAAATCTACTGGAGCCAAACAGCTTTTTTCATGGCAGTTTGTCATCAAATCATTATGGGAGCTGTTCAGATCCTCCAAAAATGTGTTGGGGAAGAACTAAAGTGGGATCTGGATCCAAATCTATGAAAGTAATAGAAAAATTACTACTGATATCAGTAAGGCTTGGATCAAGCTGGCAGCTGCTCACCACCCATTTACATCAATGACTTGGGACCTATGTTAGAAAACAATTTAATAAAATGAGAGTCCAAGAGATTTAATGAGATGCTTCACTCATCTTCTGACTTTAAAATTAATCAGTCTCGCCTAGTTCATCTAAAGAGCATAAAAAATATAATCAGCTCAGTAAAATTTTTGTATTAGCCACTTAGTGTTGTTAAAGCCCACAACACTCTTGCTCATTATCAATATGCAATATCATATCCATCAGAGGAAGTGATTGGTAGATATTTTATACTGTATGGATTTATCACTCTTCCAACAATTAATTTCTCATACAAAAGAAACACCTTTCCTACTGTTTTACCGCTGAAATAGCGATATCTACCAACTTGCCATCGTAGGGGCTTTTGGCAGTATAATTCATGCATACTCTTCTCCCATCTGTTAGCATTGAGGCTTGTTTTATATATGAGTGTATATATATATTTTATACACACACTCACCCACTGTCTTCCAATCCTCCTTGAAAGTTACAAAGGATTAGATACAGATTAGGTTAGTATTTTAAGTACAGAGGCACAAACATGGATGAAGATATTTTCAGTGATAATACACTGGAGATTCCTCTTTACCAACTGACTTCTATACAGGAAGATTTTCTATAATTTACTTAATTTTTACTGTATATAGCTTCTAATCATTTTTTGCCTCTTCTGTCAAAGTAAACTGGGCAAGGTATCACTTAGTTTCATTTCCTGAGACCTGACCAAGGGTCAGCAATTACCCTGAACTGATGTCTGACATTAGCAAATAGACAACCTCCTCTTGTTTCCCACTTGGTGAATCAGCAGTCTCCATGCTAATTGCGTCAACAGATTTTGCTAAAGCAGGGGAAGGGGAATTCCTGGTTGACAAATAGGTCCCCAGAGAAATGCAGCTGTCAGTTACAAGAGCCTACATGGCACTGTGGAGGCAAAAAGCGAGAGGATGAATCCATGGCATTGAAAGTGATATTCATAGGGTCATGATTAGAGTACGCTAGGATGACTTGCATAGGTTACTGGGGCAGAATGAAACCAATAGGCATGATTCACCATAGGCCCTAGAAAGAAAACTACAGCTATGCATCATTTGAAAGCACAGTAGTGCAGACAGGAGGGGCACTGGCTGACTTTTTTTTGTTTTTTTTTTTGCTGTATTTTTCCTATCCAACATCTATATCTTCAACACCCTACCAGCCTCCAGCTCCCCAGTTACCCCAAACCATTCATTCCTCCACCCAACTGTACCAGAGGAAAATATTAATGTTTCTAAAACTTGCTCCCTTTCTTCAAGATTTCTTTTACAAACATTTCAGGTCTTTTTTTAAAAATTTATTTTCTTCTATGTCTTTCTTTGGAAATAAGACCATTATTTCCACTCCTCTCCCTCTCTCCCCAGCAAGCATGCAACCATTGGTGCATATCCTGAACCAGGATCACCTGAAGAATTTGAAGTTTTAGTCTTGAGAAAAGGAAATCTGAAACAGTGGCGCTTTTCAATGTGGGATGAAAGAGACAGAAACAAAGACTGCCCTTAAGAAGTGTTCCAGAAAAAGTGCCTTTTAAAAGAGCATGATAGAGAATAAAAATCAGGGACTTGAGGATGGGATAGAAGTGATAGAAGTGGATGGGGGATGAGCTGAGCTTGTTTCATCCTGCACTAGAAGCTGCAGCACTGAAGGTACAAAATGCCTCTCTAAACTCAGAAATCTCCATTATTTCCCCATTTCTGTTGCAGTTTTGCTCAGTGCAGCACTTTACTAGGGAAAATGAATGCCACCATGAGCTGGGGAGAGCATCCCCAGCAGGAGCTGAGTCTGTACAGCCCTATGACCAGGACATGGCAGGACAAGGCAGAGTGAGACAAAATGAATTGCACCAATATTGCTATTATCACATTAGCACAGCCTCCAAATCCTTTTCAATTACAAGTCCAGCCTGGGATCAGCCTTCTCAAACAATTCATGGAAAAGCAGGCAATATACTTCTCCCTAGCTGTCAAATTGCCCTCTTTTCTCAAGCAAAAGGCAATTTTTGCTTTCAAAGAAGTGAAAAAGAATTTTCACGGGAAGCTGGCATTTCTGTTTAAATAATGAAATGTACATCAATCCAATTTTGCTCATCAAGAATAGAGGAGCTTTAAGAGTGCCCTGAATTTTCAGTCTTCAGGTGGCCACTGATGCCCAAATTAGCTCTGTTTCACAGCTGTTATTAGTAGTGCTTTGTGCCTGCTTCACAACTAACAAAACAGTTTTATATTAACACAGGGACCTAAATAGATTTGTCCATTAAATGCTAGTACATTAGACCCAAGGTGTCCCTTACAAGTACCCCAGTGGAGTTTTCTAAACAATCTTGGCTAGAGCAACCTTGGGAGGCAAGTTTGCTGAGAATCATCGCTTTTAATAATAATCATTCCAAGACTGAATAAAGGGTCTAATGCACAGTAGTTCTGGCAAAAGCTATGCCATCCTAGAAGGAAGACGGAAAAAATAAACTGACAGAAGTAACATAAAGGAAAAAAAAAAATCCCAGCACAGAATTACAAATTTTAGATTCAAAATACATTACATTTATTGTCTTTAATTGTTATTATCCAAGCAGGAGGAAAAAAAAAAATTGATTTGGCAAGAGAAAGGTGAATTCTTGACAGATCAACACAAGATTTTTGTCTCTAGAGGGGTAGAGACTTGTTAATATCTTGGTGGGTTTAGCAAAGCAGTGAGATTCATATTATTGCAATTATTAATTTCTTTAGTAAAGTGTTAAATCCCCAGGTACTTTACCTAGTGGCAACATTTTTACTTTTTTTATTATTATTATTTTTTATTTCCAGCAAGCCTACCTTCTCAGAGGAAAGAAATCTGAATGGAATTAAGGATGTATGATCACAGGTAGCAAAATTAATAGAGACAAGGAAAGGAACAGGGAGTTAAAGTTCAAATGGTTTACACTGTCCAGGAACACTGGCAGAAAATATTCTGTGCAATGTATATTTGTTTTTATTGTGCTAGATCTCTATCCAGATTGATGCCATTTTTCACCACCTTGGTTGTGTCAATGATCCATAACAGAATAAAAATATTCTCTAGAAAGTCATGCTAGATCAATACCATCTTGAAAGCGAAACAGTGCACAAACATAGCCAGCTTGAATGCAAACACCCACATATATAATTTTTGTTCACAACTCTTTTCTGAAAAGCATTTACCAGACAGGAGGTCTGCACAGCATACTGAACAAAGGGACCATGTTGTGAATACCTGTGCTTCATCCTTTTCTAGGCATTTATGAGAGAGAGACTACCAAGAAGGTGAATCCAGGCTTCCTATATCCCATGCCAGTGTTAGGCTAGAGAGGATAAAGATAACACATTGTATAATGCGTTGAAGAGCAGACTGATGCTTTCAGCAAATGTCTCTCAGAAACCTAAGACTCAATAAATGAGTTTTAATTTACTGAAAATGCCATGAGGATTATGCCAGGGGACAAGGGGGAAAGTTCTGCTTTTAATCCTGCTTTCCTTTTTTTTCCCCCTTCTTTCTCTTTTTGCTTGCTCAGTGCTATTCATAAATTATTACCACCCAGGGATAAAATGAAAGAGGTCCAAATGTGATGGCAGTTTCTATATCGCTACCTGAGCCTAGAAGAGGCCAAGGGGGAACGTACAACGGCTTCTCTGAAAGTAATGCCATCTACTTTATTCTGTTGGCCTATAACATCAGAAGTGGATGCCGGTGGCATGGTGGTAAAGGCTGAAACTTCCCAACAACATCCTGTTGCATTTTGTTGCCACGCAACAGATGGCAGCAGGGGTACCGTGTGACAAAATAGTGTCTGACATGGAAGTGTGTACGAAGCAAAGCTGTGTCATTAGATTCCTGCATGTGGAAAAAATATCACTCATTGACATTCAGTGATGCTTGCTGAACATCTATAGAGACTAAACAGTGGATGTGAGCACAGTGAGGTAGTGAGTGGTGCATTTCAGTAGTGATGGCAGCAACACTGAGTCTCTTCTGCTGGTGCAGATGTTTACAAGCACTGCATGCAGCTCTTGTTTATCTCTGGTAAAAATACAGAGCTAGTGGTGCTGACTGTGTTGAAAACTAGTGTTTTGCAGCTAAGAATTTGTTCTCTCAAACAATGTTATTGTGTTCTTCAAATCTGTTGTAGTTTTCATGGAAATACTTTTGGAGCAACCTGCAAGCCTCTTACCAAGCTTAATATTTTCAAGGAACAATGGCTGTTAAAAACCCACAGAGCTGCTGGGACAAACATTCTCCTTTCATTAAGGAATCAGTCAATGCATCTTCTCTTCGGGAAAAATCAGACTCCAAGCCTCAGCCACGAGTCTTTCAGAGAAGGGGGCTCATGCTCTGCTTTTCTGGTTCCCTCCTTTGGCCTCAATGCAGCAGACCAGGATGCTAATTGGAAAAGCAAGGCTAATTGGTACCAAGAAGACAAAAAAAACGTGTGGGGGAAAGCACAGGAAGAGAAAACTATATGTTAAAAAAAAAAAAAAAAAAAAAAAAAAAAAGTAAATTCAAGCACATAAAAACATTTCTGCCTTACTGTTCCTAGATAGGATCACGTAACAGTGGTGCAACAGCCCAGAGGCTACAAGGGGAAAAAAAAAAAAAAAAAGCTACAGTGTATAGCAACGAAAATATCAAACCCTTTGTGTACCATCAAAACAGAAACCAAGAAATAAAGTTAAGATGCTAAACATGTTTGAAGAGCAGTGAAGCATGTGGCATGTACTTGACTTCCACCTTCTGGGGAGTGCAAGCAGGCATGACTGAGATCTATTAAGTCTAGGGATGGACGAATGCTCCACCGGTGTGTACAGGACACAAGCCCTGAAGTTCAGACTCAGCCAGATTTTGAAGTGGCATCCCACCAGGCAAATATGCTTCTTCCCTTCCCTGTAGAGGGAGATACCCTTCATCCCTCGAGAGAAGATGCCATAACCTTTCTCATTGAGGACTCAGAAATGCTACATGAGCTCATCTTTCAGCTGGATGCTTTTGTCTCCCTCACCCTGGGACCAATCTAAGTTTTACCCATCACAGCAGGGAAATGCCATTGCATGCAAGCATATCACAGAATACCTGAAATTTCTAAGAAACCTTACCAGTGTAACACCCCCATTCTTAAGAACCTCAGGTGCAGTGATGTTTATTAGAGCCTGCCAATGGGGAAGTGCAATCAACAAAGCCTAGAGATACTGAAAATCAGGATTTCCTTCCTCCAAATGAAGAGTTTTTTTTGTGCTCTTCTCTGATCAGAACTCACTTCATTTCTCTATAACCTAATGTGCATATGCAAAACAAGAACTTATGGGAACAAAGGCGGCTGAAATACTTTGATTTCAACAACTCAGAGGTGACTGCTTCCTTCAGAAACAGAATTTTTGAGGCCTAAATTTGTGTTCCAAGAGACTCATTTTTAAGGCTGTTCAGATACAGGGATAGTTAACATTATCAAGCTTATCCAAAGCCTGCAGGAACATATTCAAATATCTCAACAAACAGGAAGGTCAGACTTCATAATTTTTCCAAAAAAACTTATTTTCACTTAATCAGAGACCTGAACATTTGTAACACAAACATAGGATCCCCCCAAAAAACCCCAAACCAGCACAAACCCTCAACATAGTTGACATTTTTTCCTCTACTCTCAAGCTAATCTTTTTTTATCAACTGAAAAAATTACCTCATTAATTGGCCTCAAGGAGGCCATTCACAAGACAATTAACTACTGGGAGTGGGGAAAAAAGAGGAGAAGGATAAAGTGAACGTTTTGAGAGCTCAAGCACTGTTTTGCATCACAGCCAGCTGTGGGGTGCATTCATTTTCAGCAGTTCTGTGTCATCCACCCTTCCCTAGCCTACTTACTCAAAGAATTCCTGTTTTCTACAGGATTTTGACCTCATTCCCTTTGCTTCCTCGCTGGGGTCACACTAAGTATGTTAGGATCTTAAGGGCAGAAAGATGAAAATAAATAAATAAGAGCAGGCAAGGACAATTGCAGAACATCCAATGTTAATGTCACCATAGAAAGGGTCTGTCAGCAGTTCCATCAGAAAATTCCTATTTTCTAAGGTTTATAACTTGGCCATAAAAATTCCCTCTGAACAGTGGCTGGAAACTTGGCGAACAGTATATCTCATCCTCAGCTGATATTTTTTATTTCCTGGTCACCCACCCACCTTCTTCCTCTGTCTTTTTTTCCTCTTTTCTTTTCTCCTCTTCCTACATGGTAAATTGTAGGAATGTAATGTAAATTGCATGGTAAATTGTCTTAACTACAGGAGCCTGAGACAGCACCCTGACATACTACGCATCATCTCTGCCTACCTTTTGCCTTTCCTGCTCCTTCTACACCTCCTGGTGCCATTTGCTTTGCTATATAAGTCCTGCACTCCTTCAAGGCCTTGCTTGCAGTTGTTTTGAGTTTCTGGAATTTTTAAGGACAGAACTCTATTTTGGGCTGACTGCAAGCAGCATGTATTGATACGCCAAAGCCCCACAACTTCTTTGAAGAGAAATAAAACCATCAACATGAGAGAGAGATGTCGCAGCTGGCCCTTTGTGGCCTGTGAAATCCAGTCAAAAATGTCAGGCTTGTTCAAATAGAAATAGTAAACACCTTGTCTCCTGGTCTGTGTTGGTTTTGATCCACTTTATAATCAATGAATGTACAGATGTCATAAGGTATACCAGAGAGCTTGGCTATGTAGCCATTACACCAAAGCAGAAAAGATAGGATGCTTACCTCTATCCTGGACTCATTTGTGAAACTCCAGCAGAGTAAATCTCCAAAACAGATCGTTCTCTACTGGTAGTCAGCTCTCAAATGGGTCTAGGAGAGATGGAGTTAGGCTCCACCCCTTCCAGTAGCACAGGTGAATTGCCTTCACTTGTGTTTCCATGGCTGACTCATTGCTCGCCTCAGGTGATCAATTAGAAGTTCAGGCCATGATTTATCAGTTTCCATACACCTACCAACTCCCGTCTCCTGTCATAGGAAGAGCTCATCAACAAGTGATGCTTAAGTGAAAATGACAGCAGTTATCTTGGCTGACGGTTGAGACATAACTGGAGACTGTAAGCATGATGCTGTACAACTGGAATTCAATTGCCAGGGCGGGTGGACCAGGCATGGAAAGGGAATGCATAACATATGCTGAACAGCAGGAAGGCAGCTCTGTAGGTGTAAGGAGTGACTAGAATTAAATGCAGCTTGCCCTGGTACAAGTCACTCCTGCAACAGTGACTCCAAACACAGGACTAGAAGGGGAAGGAAAGGAGAAAGGCAAAACATTGTCTTTGGAAAAGAAGATTTGAAAAGAAATCCCACTAAAGGTACGTTTTAAGGAATAGCTAAGTAAGCAAAAACTGTGAAAGCAGAGTAAGGAGAAAGAAAAGCAAGACAGAGAAGGCAGAGAGTTCAGGTTCAGGAACATCCCTCTGTTTGAGATGCTCGCCTGAACCTCCTGAATCAGCAGAAAGGAGTTGATGATGTGTAAGCAGAGGCCTCTACACTGGAATTTTCAATCCCAGTTTGTGTTGGTAAGAGCATAAACTCACATGCAAAATAAAACTAAAATTTAATGAAGAAAAAAAAAGGCAAAAGGTTCAATCTGAATTTCTGGCTTTGGAGAGTGGAGAGGTTTATGTTCCTGCATACATGGGGGGGCTGAATCTTTCTGAGGCTTTCCCCCCCCCCCCCCCCCCCCCCCAGATATCACAGTATAACTCATGCTGGTCAGTATAAGGCAACGAGACTGAAAACAGCCATGATGTGTACTATGAATTGCCTGAAATATCCAGCATGCTCTTTCTACTTTTACATTAATCTAAACAAAACAAATAATTATATTACAAAGGCATAAGAAAATCACATCAGTACGGAAGTAGCCTCTTTATATCATGATCTAATTTTTCAGACTCTGCACACAGAATTATCTTTAGAGTGAGACATCTCCCTCTGCTTTCTCTTTTGCATATACTAAATTGCCTAAGAAGAAATTTAGGGCAGTGTTTCTCTCTTTCTCTAAGAGTTTTATATTTCTGTGTCAGTTAAATGTGAGAAGAGAGTTTAGATGCACACTGATCAAATTGAATTCAAGCTCCATCAAAATTCAGATTTAGAGAGTTTTTTTATCCAAATTCCATACAGCCATAATTTGTTGATGATATAACATGTAAGCCTTGCTCAAATGCTTAGGTTTTATTCAATAGAACACACAAGCTCATATTACAAACTCATGTCTCAATTACCCCATGAGCAACTTGGAACAAAACAAAAAAAAAAAAACAACAAAAAAACCCACAGTAACATCTATCCTTTGGAAGAAACACTACAAAAACTGGTACTTTAAACAAAATAAAGATCAGCATCAAATTAGACATGAAGACAAATTTAGTTAAAAATTGTACCCTTACATTTCTCTCAAAGTAAGCTCAGCAAATGCCTCTTTTTCTCTCACAGAGTAGTGATGTTCCCTAGCAGCAAAAGAAAAGGCAATCAAATAAAATGTTGGGAGAGATCAGGAGCTGCAAGGATGCTGCAGAAAAAGGAAGGAACACAGTAATTAGGAGAAGGACTTAGGGAAATAGTTACACCATCCCATAGAGTAAGAGATCAAGTGGAAAGGAGGCAAACCAGGAGAGACTTTGTTTTTGATGTTTTTAATTGATGCAATGCATGGTTGATGCCTGAAGATTTGCTACCAGTTTTGTTATTCTAATTAGTGAAGTGTACAGACAGGCAAACCAACATCAAAACCCTGATCCATCGCAGCAGACCTCAGGCAGCTTCAGCAGCAACTGAGGAGATGCGTAAAGCATCATGACACCAAACACCTACACACTGAACAAAAAGAGATTTATCGGCTAGCATGCAAGACTGGCAGGGAGACTGTCCCACACTGTGGGACAGAGAAGCCTCTGGCGTGCTGTAACTCAGCAGTAGAACTAAGATTGAGCATTAAAAGCCCAGACACAGGGCTACTAGCTTAAGCCTGCACTTAGATTTTTTTTTTCTCTCCACAGAGGTTCATGAATATGTTTGATATGTAGATGTAGATTTATATCAGTTAAGATAGGCTAAGTAAAGTTGCTGGATAAGAGAGGCTAAGGAGAAGTATGGTTAGGGATTAGAGTGCGATGATAAACGATAATACGCTTTTGTAATTAAAGCACATCTTGTGCTAAAAGGACTGCAGTCTGTTTGACTGGTAGATAGGTTTTTGGGTCTATTTACAGTCCAACAGCACTTTTACATTGCTGAATCTCCCAGCCCCGAAAGATCATTTAACTGTGTGATTAGCATGATTTTCCATTTTCTTACTGACTTTTCTTTCTTTAGGGTAAATCTTACCTTCCGAAGAACTAGGTTTTTCTTTGTGAAGTTGGGTTTGAAAATGTGACCTAATTATGTAAACATTTTACCTCCTTACCCCTCACTTTCCTCCTTTTCCCTACAAAAACAGACAGTGAAACACTTTCCTGACACCATTACCACTGGTGGGGCAGGAGAAGGGCGGTATTAAAATGAGCGCTACAAAAAGAGCATGGGGCTGGGATTTCCTTGGACCTTACAGTTATTAAAATGGCTGCCCAGCTATTTAAAATATATATATATATATAAATAAAATAAAAAATCAATGAGAAATTTAAGTGCATCATATATGTAAGTATACATATATAGATAAAATATATGTATTAAAACAGTATAGACTTGGATAGAGCTGGGTATATCACAGTCTCAAGTAAATGACTTGAAAAACCACAGATATTGAAAAAGCTAACCTCAGTGTCACATAGTCCCAATTATTGGCTTATCATTTCTTCTGCTTTCATTCATACATGGATTTACCAGTTTAATAAAGCATATACTCATTTTGAATTAGTAACTGGGACTATCCATATGTTACAGCTGGACTTGAAAACTATATTTTTTATTTAGTAGTTTGACAAATTAATTAAATAAAAGAAAAAAAAAAGACACTGTTTTCATAACCAGTTGTTTGTGTTATTTTTAGTAGCTCCAAGATAACCCCTTTGTTTTCTCCAAAACATTTATATTACCTCTTCCATGAACAGTCTTTCTCTCTCATAAATACCAGCATGTTTCTGAGCATGTTGTTCTCTGAGGAATCCTTTAGAACAGTGTGAACATACAACATGATGTTTGGTGGTATTGTTCTTTGGATTCATGCTTTTTAGACCATTCCCAAATTTATCTCATAGCTTTTTACAGATCATCATCAATGCTCTGTGTCGAATACTTGCACCTAGGATGCTTACACAGACCTGAACACATACCGAGTGTTACATATGCCTATGTGTGTACACGCATGTGTATACAAATATGCAATATGTTCTCAGTGAATTATAAAGCATCTTTTCATTAAAATCCTTATTCAACATTGTCTTATAGTTAATTTAGAATATATAGTCAGAAAGAACTGAGTTTTCTGATATAATCACTTAGAAGGGAAACAAGAGCACTTCGGCTATGGAGAGTAGCAGAGAGCACAAGAATAAAATAACGAATTTCAGGCAAAGCAATGAAGACCAGGCAACTTACCATTGAGCAGCCAGGCAGTCAAAGTTGCAGAGAGTTATCTGAACCCCTGTAAATTATGCTTTAGACACAGGACCTTACGGACACATTTTGACTGTGCCGATCTGTCACCCTTGAGCCTCCACATCCCCTGTCCCCCAGGCAAGAAGTGTTTGGAGACATAACACTTAATATTCTCAGGGGAAATTTTACAGTCCCAAAAATGCAGATCACATGAGATTCCTTTCCAAAACAGAAAATTCACTGGGTCCCCTGGCACCTATAATTTTACACACACACACAAGGAAAGAGCAGAAGAACCCAACTATATTCACCAGCACAGATTATGATAATCCCAAATAAATAAATAAAACAAGAACAACAAAGGCTAACCAAAAAAAAAAAAAAAAAAAAAAAAAAAAAAAGCACTCTGGTCATCCACACTTCTGTAACTTATGGCAGGTGCAAACCTAGGGGCAATTAAAAGTCATCTAGCCTTTCAGAGACACCTTGTGAATAACATAACCTTTATTACACTGCATTTACTTTGTGAAACACCTTTTCCAAGAGCACTTCTTTACTTTCTCCTCATCTCTTCTTGCCATGCCACAGATGGGAAACTTAAGCCCTTGAGCATTGGCTTTCACAAAACCTCAAGTCATCTGCAGCACTTCAAAGATATGGGCAAAGAATGATATTAACTATGACTTTTTCTTGCTTTGTTATGTTATCACTATGGCCTTCATGAAGTGTTAATCTTTGCTAGCAATGATCTGTACCAAAACTTGTGTGAGATTTGACCACATCCACAGCCACGTTACTTGAGGTAACAAAAATAATCCTGCATTTTTAAGTAATCAAAAGCACAAAGAAAGTGTTAGTTTCAGCACTACCACTGAAGCAAGCCTGTTGTTGTTAAGTGCTAATTCTGTAGCTCACATGGATGCATTGAAAGGACTTTATTGCACTCAAATACAGCCAGTGCAATTTCTTGCATAGGCAGAGATAAAATCAGTTATCTCAAAAGAGTGATTTCAAAGTCAACAGTGAAGATTTGCTTTGAAAATTTTTCCAGAGGGTCCTGTCCCTGTTGGCTATCAAAGGCCATATATCATATCTTGGCACCTGTATTTGAGCAGGGAATCAGCTCAGCCAGCTCAATTTCCCTTTCCAGTGATCTATCTGCAGCTGTTTATGAGTGCTCTAGTCCACCATGTCAAGAAATCTGATTCTTCACCAAGGAGATCAGTAAAGCCTTTGTTCTGAGATTTGGATCCCAAAAGAGAAATGCACCACAGGAGCATCATGCCAAAAACCACCTCAACACATGCTTATTATTACACGTCCAGCAGAAAAGTGAGTGAAAATTACAGGGTGTAGGAAGATTACCTAAAGGTTAAGTGAATTATTTCAGATCTTGATGCATTTGAAAGTTATTTAATGCTAAGAAACAACTCCTATTTCTTCCTTACCACAAAGGAAAATTTCGGACTTGAAAGGTAGCCCAAAAAAGATGTTGGAAACTAACCCCGGAGCAAGGGTTTCTTTTCTTGCTATTTCTGTTTGTTTCACACTTCATTAGAATGTGTTGTTGGTAAAGGAAAGGCAGTAGGGAAACTCTGGTGCTTCAGAATCCTTCAGAGCAGTAAGGGTTTTGCAAATTGCCTTACCCAACTCAATTAATATGGACATATATAGGGGTAGCAATTTAGATATGTATTTATGTATGGCTATTTATGTATGGCTAATACATATATATCTATTTATGTATGTATGATAGAATGATGCAATATCCTCACTGTATGCTTACATATAAATATAAATATATATGTATCTATAAAATCTCCAAGACAGATAAAACGCACACAGCTGTTAGCAGCTGAAGCAGACCTTAATTACACTCGGGTTGTCATGGTAACATCTGACAAGCTTTGCCTTCGTGGATAGGAGCATTTGCCCTCTTGGAGTTTCAGTGTACCAAGAGAGAGGTTTTAAGAAAAATTAGAATAAATCACACAACTTTTCTCTGGCCTTTGTGTCTTCCTGTGAAGGCAAAAGGGCTGGGAAACAGTAGTGCTCCACAGGACTGACAAATCAGAGCAAGGCATGAGTAAAATGCTACAGGAGTATAAAGAATATTGACACTTAACATGCTTTGTTTTGCTGAGAACTAGTGCCCATATATCCAGCCAAAGCTCTCAAAGTAAATGAGTGTATGTATAGTATAAGTATAAAAAATGTGTATTTATACACATGTACACATGCACACCAGGAACATATAAGGAAGGCATCATTAATGCCATTGAGTCTGGTATATGAAATGATCAATGGTAACATGAACTTTTACTGCTCATGTGTGGGTAGGACAACTGAGGGAAGAAGGATGTTACCCAATTTACTCATGATCTTGATCAAACCAGCAAGACCAGAAAGATAACTTAGTTCTAGTCTAGCTGACTAGAAGACTTTATGGCCAGCTAGTTTAATAACTAAAATGCACTAAAAAGCACTAAAATGGAAAACAACACACCACATGGTAATGTGTCTCATTAAGGAAAAAACAAAATAACAAAAAAAGGAACCCACAAAAACAATAATAATAATTAAAAAAAAAAAAACAACAAAAGAAAAAAGAAAAAAACAAAAACATACAAACAAACAAAAAACATAAGCACACACAAAAGCCATTCAGGCTGTTTATTTCAGCAACAGCTCACTAAGAGAAGACTAAATAATATAGACATCCTCTTGAAGCAGAGATCTGGAGAGGAAGCAGCAAAGCATACTCTTGCTTTTACCTCTGTTAGAATCAAGTAATTCTTTGTTTTCCCTTTCAAATTCTTTGAAAAAGTAATTATTTATGTGAATAACATGTGCAACGTCCTGTCTTTATTTTCATTGTCCTTTCCTATACCTCAGAAAAGAAAACAAACAAAAATCAACAACAACAACAAAAATGAACAAAACAAACCAAAATACAAAAATAAAAGCAAGAGAAAATATTATGTATCTCTAACACCAGACATTTGGCTCACCAGCGCATTTTCTTGAACACTTGGTTTAAAAAAAAAAAAGAAAAGCAGCACCATGGTGCTCTACTTCTGTATTAAGTATTCAGCTGGCACAAGTGGTTTCAACACATTCAGGAAGTATGTAGTGAGAGGCAACCATGTGGACTTTGACTTCCAAAGATAAGGTGACTAAGTTTGTCAACATAGGCTTCTCTTATAGGCAACGGAGACCAACAAGAACAGGGGAAGGCATCCCTGAAGGTGCTTGACCCTTTCCACTGGCTATAAAATGAGCCAAGGACAGCCCACTCAGGCAGACAGTTGACTGTAGACATCAGAAGTCAAACAAAATGTATCTCCTCCAGCAGCTCTACAAGAACTAATAAATATACAACATGTGAGCATGAGAGAGGCAGCTCTGCTTAAATCATGCAGATGTGGCTCAACAGTCTTGCTTCCCTCTTGCACAGGGAATGTTAGTAATGCAGAACTCATGTGTTTGTATATCAGGCCTCCAAACACTACTGTAATACATCTAAGAAAGAAGAACTGAAAATCCTAATGAAAGCAAATTTGCATACAAATGAAAGTTATTTTTGTATGCACTATTCCCCCATCTCCAGTTTCATTCTCTTCTCAGAACCTCAAGGATGCATAAGATACGAGGAATTACTGCTGGACAGAAACCTTGTTTCCATTTCCCACAGAGAAAAAACAGCAACATTTCTCATAAAACACACTTGTTTGTATTGATGCAGTTTACTAAAAGGGAAAAAGAAAATGTCATTTTTTTTGTAACTTAAAGAAGGGAAAAATCGTGTTTGAAAGTGAAAAGTCAAAATGCTTTATTTCAGAAAACTGAAGTAAAATGAAGAAAGGGATAATCTCTCTGGGCCTCCCCCCAGCATTTCAGAGGGCATTAATGCTCAGAAGGTTTTATGACAAGGTGACTTTTACATTAAAACCTCTCTTTAAAACAAAGTATTTTGAGAAATATAGTTTTTAAAAATTGTTATTATTATTTTTTTTTTTTTACTGAGCAAAGTGTGTGTATTATTTTGGCTATGAAGGCATCTCACATACTAAGTAAGAGCTTTCTGCATCATCCTTTACTAGGAGCCTACATTTCTAACTTCCATGCCTTTCTTCCATCCCACCCCACCCCCTCTTTAATTTTATTATTATTTTTTCTTTCATTTCATAAGCTCTCAGCTTTTTAATATGAGAGCCTTTTATTTCTATAAAACTGCAGCTGCTTTCATTTAGTTTTATGGATTTAATGTATTTAGAGGTTCCAAGAGAAGCTTGGAGCTGGCGGTATTATCCAGACGTTTGCTGCTTAGTGCCTTTTCTAATGACAAGACTTATCTGATTCAGAACATTTCATATCTGTAGAAAAATTAATTCTCTCTCCCTTTGTCTTTAGGCCTCAAGATTTAATTTGTTCAGGGGATTCTTTCATGCACTTTTTTTTTCCCTTTTGCAGATACCCTGATAACTTACTTCCAATGCTGAACAAATTCTTCCTGCTGGCATTTGAGTCTGAACCATTTGCAACTTAGTACTTATGTCTTCCCATCACCATGGCATTTGAGCTCCTTTTGGTATTTAATGTATTTTATCCTCACGCTCTGTGATGTAGAGGTTGCTATTCTCACCATTTTGCATAAACGGAAATGAAGCAGAGAAGGAACGAGAGACTCCAATTGATCCACAGTAATTTTAGTATGAGCTACACATCTAAAATACTTGCTCGAATGTAAACTTCAAGTAGTTTACGCAAGGTTGAACAGGAAGTTTGTGAAAGGAGTGAACATAAGGATGGCATTTAAGATCAGTATACTTTCTACCAAAGTACCTATCAGTCTCTGCTGTGATGTTCCTGGATGAAAGCGAAAGAAACGTGTCCATCGCAGAAATTACTGAAACACTGAATTTGTTGTCATTTGCTATTAATCTGCCAAGTTTCTAGCACTGGGCAATCCTGCACCTGTTCAGCAGTGCAGTTATTATCCATACCTATTTTTCTCCATTTCAGTTCTCTACTTTTTGTATTCTGCAGTAATTCCCGAGGACCTTTAGAAGGCCTCATACTGGGCTTCCTCTTCACCTCATCTATTAACCTGATTGACAATGAAAACGTTCATTGTAATATTTTTTAGGTCTTACAGTTAATATCTTTTAATTCCTTTATGGGGAAATCAAACCTTGTGGAAGCACCATTTCTAACCATTTAGGAAAGTTCACTGCCTTGGTTAAACTTCATTTTTCTTACAATATTAAGAAATAGACTGGAGATAGTGGAGATACCTTATGAATAAATTTCAGATATTCCTTTCTTTCACCGTTAAAAAAATAACTACGATATACATTAAAAACATACCATTTTATTCAGTCCAAGTCTGAAAATATGTATATGAGAGTTAAAAAATAAATAAAAGTGGTTACAATAAGATTTGAATTTAAATTTCCAATGTCACAGCTTTTTACAAAAACAATATTGAGGAGGAAAAAAAAAAAAAAAAAAAAAAAAAAAAAAAAAAGCCAATACAGCACCAGACATCAAACTTTCTCCAAAATGTTCAAAACTCTTCTGTCATAAGCTCCCTCCACACACTCCTTATTTCTTATTTGAGGGTGGTAGGGACAAGGATTGAATTTGGAGTTCAGAAGATAAAAAATGCAAGAGAAATAGGAAGAGAATGTGCCTTTTCCCCTTCTAATAAGTTTTTCAGAAAGCTAAGCTTCAAAAACCTAGGAACAGAAGTCTGACAGGGTGTGCTTTTTCCCCCTTGTCTTTAAACAAATGGATGTAAAAGGAAATAAAACATACATGCAAAAATAATCTCTACTCCTTTAAATGCTCAGATTTATGAGACATTTTATTAAAAGCAAGAGAAAAACAATTGATACTTTGCTGAAGAACAAAATCAGAAAGAACACCTTCAGGTAGATATGTCATTACAAAGCTAAAGGGCAGCCCCAAACTCCATTATATGCATTCCCATGCAGCTACTTTCAAGGCTTTTGGTGGAAAAACTCATAAAAAGGTTGTATGGTATCAGTTTATAGAGGCAGGGCAGTCACAAATACATGTGCCACCACCCCCGAGACATGAAGAAGAACAAGGGATCATTGTGAGGCTGGCTCTGCATTTCCTCCCAGAGCCCCACAGTGCTATTAAATGCACGTGTCACATTTCTCACTGATGACTGCAGAAAGATTATGTTAGGCATTGCACAGAGGGGGACAGCATCTTTAAGAGCCTACAAGCCAAAGAGGTGATGGCAAGAAGCTTTTCTGGGATTACATCCAATAGGTCAAGCAAAAAGTGGGAGCAAAGGCCAGCTTTTTAGCCCAAAGGAGTCCTCAAGGAAGGTGTAAGGGAGAGCTGCTGGCTCATTAACTAATGAGCAGTGGATGACTGCGCTCCAGCACTAAGACAACACATGGGTATCCCCATAGGAAACCCACCCTAGCCAACACAGCTGGTAACCTTCAGGCAAAAGCTCTGCAGTTCCCAGGTGGCGTTGTGAGGAATGGGAGCTTTTCCTTGCAATTATGAGGGAAGAGGACTGGGAGAGTAGTGGGGGGTCACAGTAGTGAGTGTATGTTTCTATGGCATGCAGCATTTTGGGCTCCTTCAAGCACTTTCTCCCTTGTTTAACACCCCAGCGGAGCTGTATGCTGTGCTGAACTCCATACACTCCATCTCATATCCCTTCCCTTATAAACCTTTATTAAGGTTTTATGTTACACAACTATCACCGATACAAAACTATTGCATTTAGGCTTCCAGGCGACCGAGTGCATTAAAACTCCTTGTGTGGAATGGCAGGAACCAATTCCTCATTTTTACTGGCTGGGAACTGAACCTTAATAGGCCACAGAGCACAAAACTCATAAACCACCAGAGTAAGGGGAGGAGGAGAAGGGGGGGGAAGTTTGTGGCAGAGGTTATGAAATTATAACAGAAAACAAAAGATGTGGAGCATGGTGCAGTGAAGAATTCTCCCCATGCACAGCAGAGTTAACCTTGCCACTGATTCCCAGCAGCTGGAGGGGAAACAAATAAAGTGGGACCATGCTCCTAACAAAAGAAAGCAGCACTCCTTGACACCAGAATAGCAGCAACCTTCATCTCAAGCCCTCTCGCTTCTCAGGAGAGGCTGTGGATTGCTGGCTCAGGCACAAGTTGCTTTTGCCTAGCAACTGGCACAAAGTCCGTCTGTCAGCTTGGCCTGCAATCCCTCTGTCCTTCCTCCCCCCATTCTGCACTCACCATGTGGTCTCCGAGCTCATTTGTCAGACTTCAGACAGGCTTAGAGGCAAATGGGACTGAAGCAAGCTTTTCTCCCATGCTGATATCAGGCAGAATGGTGCTTTGCACCTCGGGGTAGTTCATCCCAGCCCTTCACTGGAAAGCTCTTGAAGGAAGGACCACCTGCCCTCAGAGCACTCCTATACCCATGTTGTGTAAGTGCACACTTTTTCTACCTGGCTCTGATGTAAAGATGCTGGTTTCTGCTGATGGAAGTATGTTCTGGATCCAAGAATGTTTTTAAAACGGATGTGGGACAAAGCAAGAAACAAAGCAGTTAGAAAGCTGACTTCTGCCCTTTATTTATCAGGTGATACAAATGCAGAAACAACTGCAGATTGGAGAGGAAAAGTCAAATCAGAATACTTTCCAGTTAAATTAAATTCTGTAGCCACTTACTTCAATGCTGAAACAAGTTACTGCTAGGATCCTGCCCCACTGTGTCACTTTGACCTGAGAGGCAACGGGCCTGGGAAGATACTGTTTCCTGGAATAGCAAGAGGTCATTTCACTCCCTCTCTCAAGAAAGGAACATATTAGGAAATTAAACAAGCCGAAATGCATGAGACAAGCCTAGTAAATGCAATTGAGCTCCAGTCAGCATCAGAAGGGCTGGCTGGACTCCAGAAGTTGGAGAGAGTTAGTCCCTGCATCAGGGTTCCTTCAAATCAAAAAGGAAGATAATCACCCATTTCAGGCACCAGAGGGATATTTACTTAGTGTATTCTGACTTTGAAAATGGAAAATTACAAGATATATGAGAGCAGTTACCTTCCAGAGCTTAAAGTTATCATTATACCATACTTCTAATTTCAAATCAGACTCAACAGCAAGGGCTAAAGGGAGCCAGGTTCAAGCAGTAAGCATAGTTTTTAGCACAAAACCTTGGGAACTGTCTGGTATCACAGCCCAGCTGACCCTCAGGAATTCTCATCATCAGACTCTTCTTTAAAAACACAAAGTGCCTTTTACCTCTTTTAAAACTCACAGGAAACAGGTTTCAATTATGAAGTTTGCATGGACTGAAGGAGAGGAGTCTAAAATCAAGCGGAGATTTTACCCTCCTTACATATCCCTTTAGAAATATTTTTCATTTGAAAATAAAATGCCTTCTTCTCCAGGTAGGGAAATTTGAGATGTGCAGAGATGCTGCTGCTTTGCAGGCTGGGATGTATCAGGTCTGGTAGCCTACCCAGATCTCTACAGGCTGCATTCGGCCACACTAACCCACGACCATTATAAGTAGGAGGGAGACCAGCAGTTGCTCTCACTCTGCTGAGTTGCTAGGGCAGCACCAAATTTTTTCATCAAAAAGCTTCTCCACAAAAAGATAGAAGAGACAAAGGTGTTTTTAAAAACAAACAAACAAAAAAAAAAACCCAAATTTTTTGATGATACCAAATTCAATTGAAATGAGCTACTTTGTCATCACAGCTCATTATCGATTGCTAGCTGAACATTCTTGGCAAAACTGGAATGAGCAAGAGTAAATCTTACATAAAAAGCACGGTTCTATTGATCACAGCTGCTGCTACCACTGGCCCTCCACTGAAGCAAGAACCAGCTACTTTAATAAAAATGTAATCCTCCAGTAGAGAGGAACCCATCTGCCTTCCAATCCACTCTGCATCACACTCTTCTGAGTGGTCTTGAGAGAGAAAGCAGACCAGTCCATTCCCCTGATAAAAAACTATTACTATGCAGTGACACCATTGCGCTTGATTTAAGTACATTTGGCATTTTCAGGTGTAATGCCTGAAGCAATAATACTAAAAAACCAGAACAACCCTAGTTATGCCCTCTGGGAGTTGCATGTGTGTGAACTAAGTAACTTATAGAGTTCCAATTTCCATAGTATCAAGCACTTTACATTTTGTAATGTATTTATGCTCCTATCACCCAGGGGAAGGAGAGGTCAGTGCTATTCCTCCTGCTTTTACAGTGCTTACTTAGATCTTTTTCTATTGCATGGGAGCTGAAGATCCGAATCTCAGTCTGAGCTTGAGGCTATGGGGCTTGGTTGTGGTCACTCAGCAAGCCACTGCTGTGACTGAGAGCTGCTGTGTTACCAGTCACAGGACAGGCCCCATGTTCTGCTAGAAGCCATTTGGTCAAGGAGTCTGATAATTATAGATGTTCCTGAGGAAATGGCGGCATCTTTCTCCATTTCAACCCATAGGGAATATATCTGACTCTATATAGACACATCTGTCTTTCCTCTGCCACCACCTAGTCTCCATGCTCTTTTAGAGCAAAAGATGAGGAAAAGGAGGCTCAGAAAATCAAGTCCCACTCTGAATCCTGTAAGAGGTCCCTTGTCCTCTCACTCCTCCCTCTCATCTGGGGTCTAGGCTCAGGCCTTGGAGTCCCTGCCTCCAAAATGCTCCTATGGAGGAGCATTTGTCATCCGTTCCCATCCCTTGTTCTCACTCACTCTCCTCTCCTGCCTTTATATCACTGAGCCTATTTCCAAGTAAGGACCAGGGCACTGTGTACAGGTATAGATTCCACTTACTTTTCTGGTCAGAACCAAACAGCTTGGACTCAGTGAGCAGAAGGGGTTCAAGAGATGCACATGGAAAAGTAAGGCCATGTTCTGATCTCAGACAGCAAACAGGCAGGGAGTCACACAAATTGGTGGATACATGTAGGGATATGGTACTGTGCAAGAAGACACACTGAGCAGGGGAACCGTTTGCTGGAACAGAACCAGTTTTCTTTCTCCTGTCAGCATTCAGGAGTAACTCCAGCCAAATGAGTAGAACCAACAGCTCCACAGTAAGAGGGTCAAGGAGGTGGAGCAGAAGCTGGGAATCAATTCCCTTTAGGCACAACCTGGACCCTCAGAAAATAAAGGACATGGGTACCTGCTGCATGGCCACATGATGCTAGGGACTATGGGGGCCTCTGCTCAGTAAGCTGAGGAGTTAATAGAAGCAAAACAAATCCCCTTTATTTGCCTCAGGGTCAGGGGTCAGTGTAAGTAAATCATTAATTAACACGCTGGCGCCTCAGTGCTATTGACAAGGTTTTGTGTACACAGTGGGACTGTGGCACCCCCTACAATTAAGCCTGCATTGAACTTTCCTCCTTCAGCTGCCTCCCACTCAGCTTGAGCAGGTTCACTTAGTCCCCTGTCCTCATCCATGTCCCCTCTCTGTTTCTCCTATTAGCTATTTGCATACTCACACTTTTTTTTTTTCTTCCTGGTCTATCTTCAATAACCAAGCCTTCTTTTTATCTTCATTTATTTATTTCCTTACTTCCCAGCTCCATTAAGCACCTGCTCTTTCAGAAAACTTACTGTCTATGAATTCATCAACATGTATTTATTTCACCACGATGCTCAGGTAAAGCTGCACCTACAGCATTTAAAGAGTTTACAGGTGCTTGGTGATAAGTCATCAAGCTTAAGACACTACAGTGTCTCATAAGGGAATAAAAATCTTTCTCTCAGCCCCTGGATTTTAATAAAAATCTGGAATTATAATCCATTACCATCAGCACCTGGATTTTTTAAATTATTTTTTTTTCTAATCAAAGCAGGTCTGATGAGTCTTAATCCTATACCAGCTGATAAATTGCTATATAAAGAGCAGTCATCTCAGAGACACAGCAGTCACGGACTCTCAGCAGTCAGACTTACAGCTGCTAAGAAATTTGCTTTAATTTTCTTTTCAGAGAGGTCTGCTTGTATTTAGTTGGTTCAGGTTTCCTGCTGGAAAGATCTTAGTCTGCAGACTGCTTCAGTGCTGCATCATTTTGAGATAAAGACTAACTTCAAAGACAAAGTTTGAACTGCAACTTTAATCGGAAAGCCAAGACCAGAGTTCATCATTCCCAAATCCAGGACTAAACATCCAGTGATGCTACATGATGTGGTGGACCCACGCTCTGCCAGTTCTCAAACTATAAATCAGGAACTGCCTTGGTCCTAGTGTATATTAGTGCAGTACTAATAAAAAGTAATTACAGAAGCTTTGATCTACTTAAACATGCTTGAAACAAAAGCACTTGGATAGCTACCTTCCTCTGCTCATGAAATACTATATTGATTCAGTGTTATCTTATAGTCTTTGACATATCATTCACATAAGGTAGGAATGACATGATAAGCATGTCTTTAACACAGCAGGACCTTGACAACCTATCTCCTTGAAAGTCCTAACAAGTGTTATCACATTAACCTGATTCCTACTCTTCCCATGTGCGCCAGAAGCCTTTATGAGAACTAGAGGGGTAAGAAGTTGGCTATATGTAGATTAATACTCACCTACGTGAGCAAAGGTACAGGTAAAAATTCTCTGCACAATACAGTCATGGATCCTAGAACTTCTGACCACAGAGGCAAAGGATGAGGGAATCAGCGCTTTCTTCCTCTTTCAGGATGTCTCACTGGTATTTGCTGCCTTTGTCTCTAAGCATCCAGTTCACAGCCCTTGTGCTAGTTATATGAAAATGCCACCCCATACAGCTCCCAGATCCAATGGATGTTGAAAACAGAAAGCTGCTAGCAGCCAAATTAACAGTAGATAATTATTGTCATGCATAAACCTCTTTAAAAAGTACAGGGCACTTGGTGTCAAGATTAGACAATTAACTTTGTCAGAGCATAGGAGAAGGGACTGAAAGCTTACATTTGCAACATAGTATTAAGACTGCAATTCTCACCGGGACTCATGTGAGTAAACACTCTAGGTCAAAGCCTTGACAGCCTTATTTAGATTTTGCTCACTTAGTATAGGCTCTGCTCAAGTAAAGACCACATATAATCCAAGGAGAGACTTTAGAGTTTGGCTCTATGCTTTGACAGCCTATAAAAGAGTGGCTGAAGCATAAGCAGGATCAGCAGAAGTAAGCCTTTCCATACACGCCATTCTCTCTGAAGCCAGTGCTGTTATACACACTAGCCAAAACATGACAGTTCACTACAGTATATTCTGCAGTGCCTCAGTCAGCTGAGTTTTAAAAGCATAAACTGGAGAAGGGCTTCTGCTGATTTGCTTTATTGATGCCACAACTCAACACAGTGATCCGTCCGCAATTCATATCCACAGTCGAATGGCTCTTTCCCGGGGGATTGGCAGACCTAGGGAGATTAGCACCTGTCTCCCTCCTGTTTACCACTGGCAGGTGCTTAAGTGAAGCAAGATATAAGCTTTGCTAAAGTGAGCAAAGCTCCAAAAAGATAAGATGAATGTACTGGGCCATGGAGCTAACACTTGCTCACTTGGGGAAAGAGCAAATGATTCTCCATCTGTTTAGCAAAGGTGGCTTTGTGAGCTAATAGGAGGAATAACAATTCATTAATATAGTGAGCATTAAGAGCTAGCATACAGTTACTAGGAAAAAGCCTTCTGTAGCACAAACAAAAGAAATTTACTGCCCCTAAAAAATGGAGGGATCTTGGTGACTGCGCTGGCAGGCACAGGTAAGCAGGAGCTAGCAGTGTTCAAGCTCATCCCAGAGCTCAGAGATCAAGAGGAGCAGGAGCAGAGGTGTAGGTGGGAGCCAGCTTTGATCTGGAGGCAGCATGGCCACATTCCTGTGACACCTGAGCTAACAAGTCCCTCTTCTCCATAGATAGTACTATGCTGCTTAACACCAGCAGCTGTATCTCTATTGCATTCCGCTTTGCAACCACTTGGTTTAAATATTAGGCAATGAAGCAACATTTATAAGTAGCATATCTTGGTAAGAATCTCCTCGGCTTTGAAGGACTAGCTTTTACAAAGCAAGAAAAAGAGGTAAACTTTTAACCACTAGACCCTGCAAAATCTAGAAGACATTGCCCATTACTATATGAGTAAGGAAAGGAAAAGGATATCTCCCCCAAATTTCAATTTTGCTTAAGTTTTGTCCAGGCATTTACAGAAGCATGTTTAGTTTCTTCAAATTACCAGGTATAGAGCAACAGAAAAGCACAAAGTTTGAAACAATTCATCCAGAGGGTGAAGTTCAGCACTGTGATGCTGTTTCTTGCATCATTGAACTCCTTAAAACTTCACAGCTTAGAGATTTTGCAAAACTATTAACTAGGAGACAGAAAGTAACTTGTTTGACAGCAAAAAGGAAATGTGGCAAAGGTTCTGATCCAATATGCTTTTGGCTAACATCTTCACAGGGTATAGGTAATCCTTTGACATAGTAAAAATAGAGTGTATTCAGCCCTCTCTAGTTTAAAGAAAAAGAAGTTCCTCATGAATTTGTTTGATGTAAATAAACCCTCTATTTATCTTTGTCTTTAATAAATTCATACATTATTAGAAAATCCTTTATACAAGAAGACCCACTGAGCTATATCATCTCATTTTAAGAGATTTCCTGTTGGTGGAATACAAAGCAGCCACCTGCAATCGCCAAGTGCTTGAAAGGATTTAAATAAACACACACAGATAATTAGATCAGTTAACCTTGCAAATTAAAACAAGCACATTGCATTATCTCCAGTTTATCCTAAAAGAAAATATGAAGTTCCTTCAGATAAATAGTTTAATAAAGACAATGAAGAGTTTATACAGGCAACACAATGCAAGTCTTCCAGGCATGCAGATTAATAGGATGAAAACCCACTTGCTGACTTATTTCATGTTGGAGGACTGGATACTGGCTTGCACAGGAGCAAGGATCCAATCTAATTCACAAGCCATATTGTCAGGGCAGTTTTGCCTCAGACAGCCAAAGCAACTGGCCCTGGATCACCCACTATCCTATAGAAAAGAATAGGTGGGATGTCTTGTCATATTCACTTTCAGAGGGCTGAAGTCAGGGCAGATGAATTACACCTGTGATCACAAAATATCACTTTATGACTCAGGCATCCACTTTCCCTTTGTAATGTAATTGCACTTGGGGTGAACTCTCTTACAGAACTAGAAAGCTAGGCAGAGCTCATTAGCTGTGCTGCAGAGAAAAGTTCAGATTGAGTTGTTGTAGCAGTTGGGTGGCACCAATTGTCTATTAGCATCAGTGTGCCAGCTTGAAGTATGGTAGCTCAGCTACACACAGAGCTTTCCTTGTGGTCAGCAACTCAGACACACAGCACAGAAGCTGCACTGACAATTGCCTTCTAACATCAATTTGCCAGAGGTGATCATGTTGGCCACTCATAACCAAGTCAAGCCAGAAAAACACCACTCAATTCAGCAAACATTTCAACACTTTGAAGCATATTTCTATTCCATGGACAGAACAATGTTTTAAGAGAAGAAATATCACCAGTTATTATTCACTGCTCAGATGTAATTTCTGTGAAGAGTTTTCTAAGAGTTTCAGAGTAGGTTTGCATGTTGCAGACTTCAATAAAACAGTAGGCAGAAAATCCTGGCAAAAATGTTATCGTGGATTTCTCCCTGATAAGAAACAACTGAAAGCAATATCCTTTCAGAAATAATTTCAGTGCTTCTGAGAGAAGAAAGAGCTTTTTGTTTTTGTTTTGTGATGTTTGTTTGTTTTTCATCCATAATTTCTTCTTGTAAGATCTGGCAGTACTTTGTTTCAAACTGAGAATGTAACATTCTCAATTATAGCAGGTAGCTCCTACAATAGCATGGCACAAACCATGTGCTACACACAGTTCTGAAGCTGCAGTGGTTGGTTGTGTACCAAGATATGCCGTCCCCATGGCAGTTCTGTCACTGACGATGATGAGCACCTGCTTTCACGGCCAAATCTAACTTCTCAAAAATGTTTTGTAAAGCCATGCTTTAAATAACAGATTTGAGTCTGTTTAAATATTATATATATTTCTATATTCACACTCACATGTGTCCCCTATAACTGTAGTGAATGTCTTTCAAGCATCAAGGAGAAAACAGGACTGCCATCTACAAAGGCAGCAACTTATTTTTGCATTAAAATTGACCACAGAGCACATTTGTAGAATTACTTCGAGGTTAGTTAGACCTGTGGAGAAATAAGCTGATGCCCCAAATTAAATAAAAAGTTTGAAATGAAAACATGCTGCTATATCAGCTGATCTGATTGTGCCACAATACCTCATTATTTTATATAGATATTAAAACCCCTAGCAGAAATTAATACTTACACATATAGACTGCACAGAAGTAGACTGAAAACTGAATGGACGTTGGGGACTGAATTCATTTTTACATTTAGGATGCATTTAGGGTGCATACCTAGCACATGTCAGAATCTCAGTTTGATCTCCAGGCTGGATTCTGTACACATAATGAAATTCCTAAGTCAAGGCTTGATTACCCACTGCCCTTGGTTACTACACTGTTCTGGGTAGCCTAACAAACAAGCCCACATTTGCATCTGCTGCGCTGCAGATAAATCCCCTGGGCTGGCACAGGAGAAGGTCATGGCATTGGGACTGCATCCCTTAATGCCACAGGCTATACTATGCAGCTCTGTAAATAAACACAGTGGGTTTAGTTACCAAGGCTATTCTTCTGCATCTTCTACTGGAACTTGAGCATTATGAGAGGTTAGAGAGAGAGAGAGAGAGAGAGGAAAAAAAATAAAAATAAAAAAATAAAAGCAACAAAACAATACAGAGAAAATAAAAAGCCAGAAAGTAATCTGTTTTCTACAATGCTAGGAAACAGATCTTCGCTCATCTACTTCATATCCCCTACTCATCCTGCTGCAGATCCAAGACAGTCCCCGAGTTTCATTTTGGAAAGTAAAGCTGCTAAGCAGCTACCAAGTGACCTTTGACTCTCAGATGAGTATTTATGGCAGGCAACACATACATCAACGACAACAAAAAAAGTTTCCCCAGTAACTAAAATGTTCCTGCCAACAATGTATCTTTTACAAGCTTGCAAGATGTACCGAGAGTCTAATAATCAGATTAAAATCACATCAAACTATGTTGGGAAGTCAAGGTGAAGGCCTTTGCATTGTTCTCATGAATAGCCCTATCCAGACCCACCAGGTGATGATAAATTCAGTTTTTTGCTTGGTTGGTGTTTTTTAAAATTTATTTTAGAGGCTTACAGTTTTTAAAAGCCAAGAGGTGGGAAAACAGTTGGTGTTTTAGCAGTTCTTGCCAGCATTTGATTATAGTGAAATGGTTGAGAAGAAAAACGTGATTTCTCCTGTATAGGGATAATAAATACTCGATCTTCCTTTTGCTGGTGGAAGCCCATGACTCAGAGAGGAAAAGCTTTGTCCAGTGTTACTCATATTTCTAATGGTGAGCCGAAGAACAAGCTTCAAACCTCAAATCTAAGCACAGGATTGTACCATCTCCCAGGATCATTGGGAACCAAATTAGAGGGATTTAAAACAGAACAGAAATAGAGTTTTAAATTGCTAAACGAGGAGACAAGGAGAGATGCTGAAATCCTTGTGTTTTATTTCCACCTCCTATGTGGTGTCTGCACGAAGTTAGGCTTGAATCTTCCATTTCCAGATCGCATACTGCAGTCTGCAGACAGGTGCTTGAAATGGATACATCAACCCTATTTCCTCTCCCTGCAGAAGGCCATCTGGGAAATAAAGACAAGCATTGACGAGGGAAACACTGTATCTATCAGGGTGAATTATTAGATGTGAGAACAGAAGTTCAAAGTGCTTACACATGCTTTACAGATGTAAAGAACTCTAAAAACCTATATAGATACTTGCCTGCACTGAAGAGGTATTAGGGGTGAGCATCATTTAGTCTGTCCAGCGACGTGAGCATCTAAACTACAGAGCCCTATGCAGCTTGCAGCAGTAATACCATAATCACCTGTGCCTGTCTCTGCAGCACAAGGAGGTAGTATTCTTGCTTTCAGGCTCAGATCAGCCAGGTTTGTTCAGATTAGTCACTCAGAAATTGAATCACTCAGCTGAGCAAAAGGCCAGTTGGGGAATGTTCAGGTGAGATGTTCTCCCCACAAGCAAACAGAGCAGATGGGTAATAATCTCATTTGTCCTGTCCAGTCAAGGACAACAAAGGAGAATTGTCCATGGTGTGTAGGATCACATATGAAGGCTCTGTACATTATTAAAGAGTCATTGAACCGTGGGAAAAAGCCGATGCTGCAGTACAGACAAGGAACAGCCATGGGACAGCTTTGGGAGCCCATCAGGACAACAGTAATTTACTTCACACTCTTTGAACTTTGGCAAACCAGCTAGTCTAGAGTTAAAGCACTAAGGCCCATTTAGAAAGGTTTTTAGAGAGGGAAGAATAACAGCCTGATACAGAAGATGAACTCAGTGAAGTTGTAGAGGAACACTGCAAGGGCAGATCACATCTAACTTAGCTTAAGCTAGCAGTCAAATCACTTGATTGTGTACTTCAGTGTAACTAGCATGTCTGCCACCACCAAGCCAGTCTGAGAATTGTATTCACCTACTCACTGCACAACTCCCACCAGCTTCTCATTTCCCCTTGTCCTACACATATCAACCCTTTCAAAGTGTTGATTCCCCTCCCCTCTGCAGGCTTCCTTTAGGTATTGAAAGGCTGCAATGAGGTCACCCCACAGCCTTCTTTTCTCCAGGCTGAACAAACCCAGCTCCCTCAGCCTGTACTCATAGGGGAGGTACTCCAGTCCCCTGATCTTCCTAGTGGCCCTTCTCTGGCCCCTCTCCAACAGCACCCTGTCTTTTTTGTACTGCGGGCTCCACACTTGGATGCAGTATTCCAGATGGGGCCTCACAAGAGCAGAGTAGGGAGGGACAATCACCTCTCTGTCCCTGCTGGCCACCCCCTCTTTTGATGGACCCCAGGATACCATTTGCTCTCCGAGCCGCAAGAGCACACTGTTGGCTCATATTAAGTTTTTCATCTATCAGGACCCCCAGGTCCTTCTCCACAGGGCTGCTTCAAGGACCGTTCCTTCCAGCCTGTACGGATGCCTGGGATTCCTCCAGCCCAAGTGCAAAAAACTTTGCACTTTGCCATGTTGAACCTCATCAGGTTCACCTGGGCCCACCTTTCTAGCCTCTCGAGGTCCCTCTGAATGGCATCCCTTCCTTCCACTGTGTCAACCGCACCACTCAGCTTGGTGTCATCAGTGAACTTGCTGAGGGTGCACTCGATTCCTACATCGATGTCATTGATAAAGATGTCAAGGAGCACCGGTCCCAAGACAGACCCCTGGGGGACCCCGCTCATTACCAGCCTCCACCTGGACGCAGAGCCATTGATGACCACCCTCTGTCTGCGGCCTTTCAACCAGTTTCTTATCCATCAAGTGGTCCACCCATCAAATCCACATTCCTCCAATTTGGAGATGAGGATGTGGTGGGGGACCATGTCAAAGGCCTTGCTCAAGTCCAGGTAAATGACATTGGTTGCCTTTCCCTTATCCACCAATGCTGTCACTCCATCATAGAAGGCCACCAGGTTGGTCAAGCATGACCTTCCTCTGATGAAGCCGTGCTGTCATGGATGACACGCCCATCCCTCATGTGGTCGAGCATGTCATCCAGGATGATCTGTTCCATGATCAATACTGAACATTCCACAAACATACAGAGGGCTTTATCTTGACCTATTTCCAAGGAATCCAGAGGGAGCATTTGCTGATTACAGAGCAGAGCAAAAGAACTGCCACATTTTAGGAAAATATACCCACCAGATACTTTATACAGAATCATCACTGCTCTTCTACACAGTGCCAGAAAATCCAATCTCCTTTCCTTCCCCTGGTACTACGCAGGGTTATCTGTACAGAAGTGAGTCATGTCTATTGACTAGTCCACAGGGAGACATCAAAAACTGCCTGACGAGCCTTTTCAATGCTTTCCTCCCTACTAAAACTAAAATTCTGTTTTAATCCCAATTTCAGAAAATCTCTAGTTATTGGTTGTTTCTTTAAAAAAAGATGCAAACCCAAATGAAAATAACCCATGGCAATACAGCTGCTTAATTCCATAGCTCCCAAGATGACATCAGAGATAGCAGTGGGACTTCGGTACGTGAAGAGGCAACCTCTCCTAAACATGTGAGAGCAGTTTGCAGAGACGTCAGTGAGTCAGCAGTGTGCAGATACAGTACACATATGTACAGGTCATATGCTACTGTATGTATCATCCTTCTGTGGTATCTCTCAGGCTCTAGCATGCTCATGGAGCTCCATGCCCAGAGAGAAGTGGTATCTCACACCATTACAACCATTCCCAAAACTGGTTTGATAACAGAATTTGATAACAGATCAAGCAGAGTGGTCTCAGATCAGAGAAGTCTCATGCCTGCACCAAACTTGCAGGGACCAGTGCTAGATGTTATGAAACAGCACACCCAGCCCAACATCCTGAGTTTCAGCAAGGAAATTGGTAGCTCACTGGAAGATGCCTCTGCAATGCTGGTTGTGCAGAGTAGCTTTAGATCTGACCAGTGGAAAGATCTGATAGTGGTGGTGAATAAGCATACGGTGGAAAATCATCAGGACTTTCTGTGACAGCCCTTCGAGCACCCTGCTGGCCCAGACTGGTTGGATCATAAACCAGAGAACTTAGTGTAAAAGGATTTTACCAATCTCCTCATGTTAGCACTGACTCCCCAGTGAAATGTTTTGTCCTTTTTGAGGCATTCCAGTTTTGTGATGGTGTTCCTTTTTTACGTCACTGCTAAATCTTCCTTTTCCATATTTTTTCATAAATCTAACTCTTAATCAGAATTGCAAGCAGTATTTTCACATAATTGAAGCTGTTTTCACGACTTTCCTTTTTTTTTTTTTTTGTTTACTTTTGAACAAAGTTTCTGTAACATGCATTTCAGTAGAGATTCTGCAAAAGCCATTAGTGTATTTCTTCACAAAATAAGTGGGGTTTTTACTCCATTTATCAATATCAACTTTCATATTTCCTGTCACTATTTTTGTAGATTTTTTTAATGGTATTACTTTAACAAAAGGCAAGGATATTATAATCCAGAGGTGGACAGTCATCCATAGAATGAATCTCAAATTTGTTAAAATTTAGAATTCACTGCAATTCACATCTAATCCTCCTATGCCTCTTAAGTATTAAGTATTTAAAATGCAGAAACAGGAAATGCAAAAGACATTATCTGTTTTATGTAACCATTCCATGCCTTGCAGAATCATGGTCTTTCAGTCAAGACATTCCATATCTTTATATTTATCCTACTGCACATGTGAGTTACCACATCATCTCTCTGCAATGACAAGTAGATATTATTCTTGTGAAAGTAAGTTAGACATTTTTTTTGTTTACTTTGGAAGAAACTAAAGTAAATAATTCAAAGGAATTAACTGTGGTAGAGAAAAGAACACTTTCATTTTGAGTATGTGCTGAGTAAAGAACGTGGTGTCCTGAAGATCTCACCCAAACCAGTAAACAAAACAAGTTTTCAAATAGGGATCAGCACCTCCTCATTTGATGACAAGATAAAAAACACACTTTATATAACAGGGAAATTAACAGTTATTTACTCTGCATGCACTCTTGTAGACAGGCCACTGAGGCAATCCAGCAAATGTATGATCTCTAGCAAATAATCGCAGATCGAAATGGGTTTGTGCCTCCTACTTCCTGACAAGCACTGCTTTACAGAGTACATCTATATTTTTTCCAATCTTCTGAGGACCTGTGTGCCAACTACTTGTACCCTAAGTAGTGTGGATGCTTGAAATTAGAGAAGAAATATCAGATAGGAATAAAACTAAGAGTCTTCTGGCAAATAAACAGGCCCTAATGAAGTGGGCATCAAGGGAGGATTTCTAATCTTCCTGAAAGCAGTATGTTTCATCTGCATGCTACTTATGTATGAGTGCTTCTTTCCATCACTGTGCATCAGGGAGAGCCAGTACAAAACCAAACCCAATAACAACAACAGTAAACAATTACATGCCTAAACTTAATAAAAAGAGAAAGTTACTGATAGATTTTTAAATAATTGAATGTGAATTATGGGGTACAAGGATTATTTGTTCAGAAATATGAATCACTAATTACTTTTCCTAGAAAAAATATAGATTTTTCCCTCCATGATTGTGGGAATGATTATTACTTATAATTTGTACTCCTTTTGTATTTTCTTGATGGTAAAAGAAAGACAGTAGAAACCATATGTCCAAAAAGATTTGTCATCTGGAAATTTAAATAAATGAATAAACAAATAAATAATTCTGAAGACAAAAACACAATGAACCTCTAGCCATTTGGGGGAAAAAAAAACCAACCAACCTGTTTTCACAATACTTCAAGCTAATAGGGACTTCTACTAATGGATTTACAAAATGATTATTTATTTGCATTCAGTTTCCAATGCCTATGTCACAAACTTTCAGAAAGCTTTTCAGAGGCCCCAGGAGATGGAATACAGAAGATTCAAGCTAGTGAGAAAACTGTTCATTAATATGTGCTTATACTTTCAAGACAATCTTCTTCAAAGGCATGCTTGAAGCTGAAGAAAGAAAAGACTTACAAGAAATAGTTGCTCATAGTAATTATCCAGCACTGAAGGCCATTCCAGAACATATTCTGGACCCACCTACTTCTTCAGACATCAGAAGTTACGCAGAATGGCAGTTTAAGGAGAAAGAATCTAATAGGGAAGGAACATAAGATATTAAAAAACACCATAGCCAACACGAAGAAGTTTCTTAGCCCTGTTTTGCTTTTTCTTTAGACACATTTGTTCTCCATTGAAGTTCTCCATTTTCTACTAGACGCAACAAGCTAAACCCACAGTACAGTTACATTAAATCTTCTTACAAAGTTTCAAGAAAGCTGTTCTCCCTATTCTTTCACCTAACCAAACTAAGACTTTTTTATCTTTTTCTCCTCTTTCTAATGAATTTGGGGGAAGGGCGGAGAAGTGTTTCCCCATGAATACAAAAGCTATACCTAAATTAAGTCTGCTAGGCTGCCAAAAATGCACAGAAATATGTTTCTGTCAATGAAAGACCTTGTTTGTTACTGTAAGGATTGCATGAAGCACATTTTTTTGATCCTGGAAGGACTTTGATCTACACTAGCCCCTAAAACACAGCAAAGGATTTCACTAGGCTTTGGAAAAAGAAGGAAAAAGAATATAAAGGAATTGCAGGTATGCAGCACCAAACAGATGACACCAAGTTCTTTATGTGTTTGTCAAGTAAAACCAGGCTTTGGACAGAAGAGAATGGGTGTCACGGCCCTGGAGAAAGTTAGATTTCATTATCTTCCTCAGAAAATTTCATTCAAGAAAAGGAGAGATTCAGTAAAGTGTTTCAGGGCAGGTCTGGGCATGAAACTGGAAATAAATAAGTCCTTTACCAACACGGTTTGGCTTCAAAGAGTTTGACACACAAACAAAATGAAATTCAGTTCTTTTCTTTGTTTCCAGTGATCTTACAAGTGAATGAGGCATGACTGAAGCTTAGTCTTGAAAACATTCTTAAGAACTAGAAATACATGCTGATATTCAAAAAGGGAACCAGATCAGGACTCGTGGGTAATTGTGCTTCTGTGGGCAATTACCAAGAACTGCTAGAGTGAGATATATGAGACAGAGCCAAGAGCCATCCCTGCCTGGCCTGGATGTAAACAGATCAGAGGTGTATGCAGGTCTGTGATATCACAGGTAATCTACCAGTGTGGGTGGACAGCATAAAGCCAGAGCAGGACATCACATTCAATACTAAGATAACAGAGAGATACCTTTATTGCATAAAGAAAAGTGCCTAATGCTTGTGCTTCTGTGAGCAGTGCTAGCAGTGATTCCAGACCAGGTTGTCCAGGGCTCCATCCAACCTGGCTTTGAGCACCTCTAGGGATGGGGCATCCACAAACTCTCTGGGCAGCCTGTTCCAGCACCTCACCCCTCTCTATTTGAAAAATTTCCCCTTGATGTCCAATCTAAAAATTCCCTACTTGAAACCTTTCCCCCTTGTCCTATCACTGTCTATCTGAGTAAAACGTTGATTCACCAGTTTCAATCCGAATAAGTAATGGCAAGAAATGTACTAAATTTCCCTTGACAAAAGCCCTCCTCCTCTCCTGCACTTCTCACCAGGCAGGAGGTGAAGACATGGCATCAAGCAAGACAACACTAATGTTCCACTTTTTCCCAGTGCTCAGAAGTGCCTAAGTCCCTTAAAGGAACTATTGTCTTAGTTTTAGTTAGGAAGGAATTGTTTTCTTCAGAAGGTCTGGTATTATGCTGTATTTTGGTTCTAGAAGAAGGACCATGCTGGTAACACATAAATGTATACAGCTGTTTGCTAAGCAATGTTGTATACAGCAAGGCCATTCTCAGCAAAGGGTTCAAGGAGCTGAGAGGGAACAGAATTTGGGCAGCTGACTTAAACTGGCTAAAGTGATATTCTGTTCTATATGACATCAGTTGGAAGGAGGTTTGAAGGGGGTTAGCATTCATATGGCTCTCTTCTTCTAGCTGGGCATCAGTGATCAATTTCTTGTCCATCACTTATTATATACAATTTTCTATATATGTGTATATATGTCATAATTATTACCCTTTCTTGTTTTTCTATCTTAGCAAATAGTTTTATCTCAACCCATGAATTCTACTTTTCAAAAAAATATATTTTTCAATTATCTCCCCCATGTCACTGGGAAGCAGGGGAACAAGTGAACAACTGCATGGTGCTGAGCCACCATCTGGGTTAAACTACAACAACCTTGCACCCTGCTAATCAGCATCTCTTTTCATGCCTTTGGTGACGTGTGGTTGAACACCATAGGCATCCTGTAATATATCTTAGAGAAAAAAAGAGAAGATAGAGTGAGGTATACTTATTACAATGCAGGAGCTCAGTGCAGTGACAACAGTCTCTATTATTCTTAGCATGACCCTAATATACAAGCATGGGGATGTTTGTAGGATGCCTCTTTTTATTGGAAAGTATATCTGACCCAAATTTTATTACAGACGTCAAATGCAATATGGACAACTACAGCATGAATCTAAGAAATTATCCTTACTTTCACTTTCTCTCACCCCCTTTTTTGAAGTAATAGTAAGAATGTCACTTTCCTTGTTTATTTTCAGGTAAATCGTGAGAAAGAGAAAAGAGACAACCCATTTCTAAAAAGCAAGAATCATCCTGAGCCATCACCTTATATTGGAAGAACGCTTTTCCCTCCAAACAGTTATCATCTTTTCTCAGCATCACAGGAATGCCTAGAAGGCTGTAGTCAAAAGCAGCAGCTGTCAGTGCTGAGTACTGTACACAAACAGTTGCATATGAAATGAAAAATCCTACTTTGGGAAACTCTAAATGCTTAGTAATCAAAAAGTGACAGTGGGGGATGCTTCATTAGTTCTACTGTATTAGACAAATCAAAGGTGGATTCATTGACTTTTCTGTCAACTTACTAGATCTAGATTTCCCAAATCTTGATTTTCTGCTTCAATCCAGGAAGCTACACTTTATTATAGTCTGCTATTTTCTTACTGTTTTTCTCATGGCCCCAATTGCTCCCCTAAGATGATCAGTGTTGAGAGAGGTAACTTAGGATCTGCTGATACGTATTAATGAAATCTAAGGTCATCTTGATAACAGTCCTCTAAAAATCATTGAATTTATTATTATGCATCAAATATCTATGCATAAATCTTCATCTACTATATATATATATATATATTTAGAATTTCAGGTGAAAATAACTTAATAATTTAAGTAAAAACATGTGGGAAGAGAAAATAAAGGAAGTAAATGTACAGACATTCCTTCCAAATAGCTAGAAAACTAGTAAGCAGAAAACTTTACTGGGATGCACAGAGAAATGGTAATGCCTGTCCTCTTCTTAGTCTGAATTAGATATGGTAGGGATTTGTACCTTGGAAGCTCTATTTGTCCAACAAATGTCATGTTTGCCTGCTTGGGCTGACTTCTACTGTTCTGTCCCTTTCACTTCAACAAGGATTACATAATGTATTCAAAAAATTGATCTTAGATAAATACTTGATCAGAATTACCCCAATATCTCAAATTGAAAACTCTTGAATCAACGTTTTCTAGAGAAAAGTAGTTGCCTTAGGACAAAAGATAAATATGATATATGAAACAATCACTCGGACCTTAACAAAAACATTTTCAGGACAGGAACAAAAATATGTAGATCATCAAGTGACAGACCAGTGAGCTGAGTCAAGACAAAAATGCTTATTTCCAGTGGATAAGAATGATCAGCACCTAAATACAGCATTTGTAAGCTTAAGCATCCCATTTTAATGTCATCATTGCAAGCGTAAGGGAAACAGAACCACCTGCTTTTTAGGAAGAAAACAGGGTTAGGAGTTGGCTTCTGTAAAAGGAGAAATGTTATGAACTCACATTCTGGACACCTGCCTTTCCACACAGTGAGAAGTAATTTTAGGATGGGTAATAATTTTGTTGGAAGTAACACTCCAACACTGGACATAGTTAATCTAGGTTTTGGCAATTGGAAGAACTGATGATTTTAAGTTTTCAAGATGGATATTATGGTCTTACAGGTGTATGATTTCTGTACATCACAGACCTGATCTCTATTTAAGAAGCTAAAACCACTTATGGAAAAGCAGTTTTCTTTAAGCAAAACAAGATGAAAATTGAGTGCAGCTTCTAAAAAAAGCTGGTAGAGGACATGAAAGGAATAGGCATGCAAGAGATGAAAATAGTTATACACTAATGTGAGCTGCCATTGGATGGTTGTCTAGTCTCTACGCCAAGGTTAAATGCTGTTATTTTAGCAATTTCATTGAAGTAAATGTTTCATGATTCCAAGTCCTTTCAGGGAGAAAATTCCAACCTCCTTATCAAACACTGGGTTTTGATGAAGATTTGATTATTTTGTAGCTGCCAGAAAGAGAAGGAAAAATGCCAGAGAAGCTATATCTAGGAGAAAAAAATGTTGAACTAACTTTTTCTCCAAAACACTTTATATATATGCACACTTGAGTCCACTTATTACAGAGTTGCTTTTATCATGTTGATATAATAGCTCTAAAATGAAAAGGAAAAAGGGTTGTTCACTTTGATTAAAAGAGTGTTTAGGCTAGGTTTCAAAGAGCTACAGGGAAGCACATTCTGTTAGTCTAAGTTCAAGGTTAGATCTGGTATTAAAAGGAAAAGCAAGTGACATCAAGAGGGCTGCTGTTAAACTTGGCGCTTGTAATAGTGTCGGCTTCTGTTCAGAACTCTCTTGGCCTCTGGACAAGATACTGCAATTCAATAACAGCTAGCAGAGACTTTCTAGGACTCTCAAGGATGTTTTCCCGCATATAAATGGAGAGACCTCCAGTGGCTCTGCTCTGTATCACCAAGGCACCATGGATTGGTGCAAGAGTGCAGCAACATCTCAGAAAGTAGTCTTTGTTGATTTTATGGTATGTGAATAACCAAAACAATGGTAATCATGATCATAACACTTGCACATCACTGCAA
Source organism: Lagopus leucura (assembly GCF_019238085.1). Lineage (NCBI taxonomy): Eukaryota > Metazoa > Chordata > Aves > Galliformes > Phasianidae > Lagopus > Lagopus leucura. The sequence continues at coordinate 2,559,083 of NW_024962253.1, forward strand.
AAAAGAAAAAAAAAAAAAAGGAAAGAGGATAAATATAACACTTAGTCTTCATCTATCTGCATAGGAAAGTATCATTAATAACTACAGAGGCTTAACATAACCTCCTCAGACAATGAGTGAGGTGGCCTTCTCCAAACTCTGATTATCCTCTTCTAATGGACTTCATTTATTGTGTAAACTAATAACCAAGGCCTAAGCACTGCACACTCCTGGGTCTGCAGGAAAATCACTTGGCCCAAATATGATTAACAGGTGAAGACTGCCTGGAAACACAGCATGTTGATTTTGGGGAGCTGGGGAGCGAGCAGAAGGAGGAAAGGAAAAGCAATATGTACTGCAGAGAAATGAAACAAACAAAAGAAAATATTAAAAAAAAAAATATCAGTGATCTGCATTCTGGTGTCAATTTGCTGGCATCAATTTCCTGCCTTTCAACTGGGAGCACTGTGAGTTTTCAGCCAGATTTGGTGGAATGCCAGAATGCAGCCCCAAAGTGCTAATACCAAGAAACCAAGGCAGTTGTAATGAGGGAATCTGATTGCAGCGCTACCCAGAAAGTCATCAGCAATAGCAGATAAGGAGAGTAACTAGAGTTGTCAGTCAGAGTTTCTGTGCTTCAGAGCAAAAAGACACTCAAAGAAAGCTGGATTCCCCAAAGTGAAGAAGTTCAACAACACAACCCTGGCCCAGGAATAAAGAAAATGACCTTCCAGCTCCCCTGGCTGCATCTCTAAAATGCAAGCACAGCTGAAGGGAGACAGCTATACAGGGCAACTAAAAAAAGAGGATCAGATTCTCATTTGAGCTGCAGTGATGTAAATTAGCTTAAACTTCACAAGAGTCCACAGAGAAGCTCTGAATTTACGCCTGGTAAACAAGAAAACAGAATAAGAGCCTCCCTCACTGGAAAGCACATTTCTTAGCAGCACAATGAACATCACATTAGATTATCCAAACCGAAATAATTGTAAATACCCAATTTATCTGGACCCATTTGTGCTGTCTGCTTAATTGTTGCACTTCACTCAACAAGAACAATGAAATTATTTTGGACAGGCTCACTTTAGAAGCATTACTACTCTACTATTGCAGCTTGAGTTTAGAGTGCAGATAGAAAAGGTTTAAGGCTTAATAAAATGTAAGACAAACCCATAAGCAACAGAGATAAATTTGAGATCTCCATTGGCACCTGAGACATTCTCTTTGCAGGGGATCATTTCTGCTTTTCACTCATTCACATTCATAGAGCCCATAATACAACTTACAAAAACCATATTGAGCCCAGAACAAAATTTTTTTTGCCAAGATTCCATCAGCAACTACCTTGTTGCTCGAAGCAAATGACATGCCATACTTGACTTCCCCAGAAATACAGTACTGCCAGTCAAAGAAGATGTCGCTGCAAGTCGTTGTTGTCCAAAAGGCTAGCCTGTGAGGCTTCCCCACCACATCTCCCTCCCTCTACACAAATCAAGCACACAAATCAATTCCTAGTTGTACTACAAAAATGGAAACAGAGAAGAGACTACTGCATGAATAAACCTCTCCTGACTGTCTTTTTTTCTGGGGGTAGGGGGGTAACACGAGCACATATACTGGGCCTCATGATTTCAGAAAATATCAGATTTACAAGCCAACTCTATACACACAGCATCACAAATGCAGAAAAGTCTCTCCTCTCATCTGGAAAAAAAAACATGATCTCTCAGGCAGAAGTAGTTGGGAAGCATGGTATTCTGCCTTAGCAGCTATAATCTCAATTTATTTCATGAGGCAGACATTATGTGAATGTTTCCAGCAAAGGATAAAAGAGGTCGCAAGGACAAACATGCAACGTAAGATGGAATTGAGGATAAAAGGAGCCAATGATCCAGGGACCACTGATGCAATAGGAGAAGGCAACTGGAAAACTCAAGAAAAGTAATTCAAAGAAATTAAGGTGTTATTCTCCAAGAAGATGAAAAAGCCTGCTGCTCAGCTGAAATGCCTCTACACCAATACACACAGCTTTGGAAACAAACAGGGAGATTTGGAAACTACTGTACTACTAGGAAATCATAATGTAGTTTCTGTCACTGAAACTTGTTAGGATGATTCCCAGACTGGAGCGTGGCTATTAATGGCAACAGGCTGTTCATAAGGGACACATAAGGAAGTAGGAAAGATTGTGTTGCCCTCTACACCAAGGAAGGAATGGAGTTTAAATAGCTGTCCTTGAGGAGTGGCCATGAGAAAACTGAAAGTTTCTGGGTGAGAGTTAGAGACTGAGGCAACAAAGGGAGCCTCATGAGTAGTGTCTACTACAAGTTACCCAATCAAGCAGAGCCTGCTCATGAAGCCTTCTTCCTCCAGCTACAGGAGGAGAAAAGATTGCAGACTCTTGTCCTGTTGGGAAACTTTTACCAGCTCAACACACTGGAAAAGTAGTTTGGTGATCTGCCTGAAATCAAGGAAGCTCCTGGAATACATTAAGGTTGTTATTGAGCCAAGTAATATACATTACCACTAGGGGAATTTGGTACTGAACCTGTTGGTCACAAAGACAAGTGACAGGATTGGAGGCTTTCTAGGCTGTACTGACCATGAAATGGTGAAATTCACACTCTTGAGGGATATGGAACAGACAAAGATACTAAATCAGGGTGCCAAACTTTAGAAAAGACAAATTCTAGCTCTTCAGGGAGTTAGTCAACAAAGCTTCCCAGGAAAATCCTCAGGAACAAGGAAGCAAATCTGGCAGATCTTTAAGGAAGTTTTCTTTAGGGCACAAGAGCTTTCCATTCCCAAGTGTAGGAAGTATGGAAAAGAAGATAAGACTACAGCATGGTTTAACTGGGTCCTGCTGATGAAACTGGAGAGCAAGAAGAAATTGCACAGGCAGTGGAAACAGAGACTGGTACTCTGGGAGTACTCTGGATGTTGTTATGCTGTGTAAGGATGGCTTCAGGAAAGTCCCCCACAACATTCTTCTCTACAAACTGGAGAGAGATGGATTTGATGAGTGGACTGATGAGACTGGTTGCAACACTGTACCCAGAGAATACTCCTCAATGGATCAGTGTCTGGAAAGAGATTAGTGATGAGTGGTTTCCCTCAGTACTGAGACAATGCTCTTTAATGTCTTCATCAATAACACCAACTGTGGGGTTGAATGCACCCTCAGCAACAACCAGATGCATGATGAAGCTGACGTGCCGAAGGGACAGGATGCTATCCAGAGAGACAAGCTCAAGCACTGGACTTCAGAGAACCTCAGGTTCAGCAAACCCAAGTGCAAGGTCTTGCACCTGGGCCATGGCAACTGTCTCCTAAGAGGATAGGCTGAGAAACCTGGGGCTGTTCTACCTGGAGAAGAGAAAGCTCTGGGAAGACCTGACAGTGGCCTTCCAATATTTAAACAAGGGCTGTAAGAAAGAGTCTCTAGAAGGGTCTGTTGTGATAAAAGGACATGGTTTCAAACTAAAACAGGGAAGATATAGATTGCATATAAAAGATTTTTATAATAATCTAATAAAGTGCTGAATTGGGTTGCCCAGAGAGTTGGTAGATGCCCTGCCTTTGGAAACATTCAAGGTCAGGCTGGACCAGGCTCTGATCACCTGATCTAGCTGCAGGTTTCCTTGTTCATTGTAGGGGAACTCGACTGCACAATCTTTAAATGTTTCTTCTAACTCAGACTATTCTATGATTCTGTGACAATGATTTTTGGCCAGATATGAGGTACTAATGAGATTATTGAAAAAAAGACACTAAATAATGCAAAAGACATGCAACCTCTCATATGTTTACCAATAAATATCTTGACAGTGAGGCTGATTCTAAGTCATCCATATAAAAAACAGCCCAGAAAATCTGATTCAAATTTTACCACCTTGGATCCAAAGTGCTATTCTGTTGATCAAAGCTATAAATGAAATCAGAAGTTCATGCTGACATGCCTTACATGCTACATATTCACCATGCAAAGTCTCTACAGTAACAAAGAAATGACTGAACCATTCATACAAGAGAAAAATAAATTCACTCAATTTGTTTAAGGAAGCAACCTGAGCTTGAAATGGATTAGTTATGGCTGGACAAGACTTGCTCTGCCAAAACCTGCCTAGAAAGACAGTGATTAAAAAAAAAATAAAAAATAAAAAAATTCACCCAACATGCCAAAGAAAATATGCACTGGAAACTAGCAGAGACTTTGTGGATTGCAGTTCAAAATACCTAGAGGGGAAAGAGGAGAGTAACTACATTCTAGCAACAGTGACTTCATTCAGAGATGAAAATATGTGAATCTCAAGGTCAAAATTTAGTACATAACTCAAAGAAATTTGAAGGTGTATAGTTTTAAAAGGAGTTGTATTTTAATGAGACAAGAATTTTTTAAGGGGTGACATGATGGGAAGAGGAAAAAAGGAATAGGAAACAAGATATAAGAAGTTCCTATTAAAGAGAAAAATGGGAAATGCACTTTTCTTATTTGAAAAAAAATAGGTTAGGCTTAATTTTGTCCTTGTACTTACAGAAACTAATCAGAAAGATTTGACATTACTGGGAACCTGCCAAGTGCAGCTGCTCATACATGCAGTGCCACTATAAAGCTCTCAATGCAGCTACTCAACAGAGCAAAGTCACTTCAGATATCTACTTGCTTGAACTGATAGTGCAATCTCATGACCAGTCATTTTGCACAACTTTCCTCTTGCCAAACAGAATAGCACAAGTGAAGCACAGAAGCTAAATGGGTTACATTATGTCAAGTCCTATCAAAAGTTATCCATATGTAGATAATGGGACAATCTTTGCCACTCCCAGAAGGAAGGATTGAAGCTCAGCTAATTCTTTAAAAGAAATTCTCAACTTTATGCACAGTTTTAAGCTTAATGCATGGATCATGAACTTAGGTTATTTAATATAGGATACACAGCTTTCTGAATAGATTTGCATCTATCAACCATGTTTCTTGTGTCAAGGCATATGGTTTGTCTACAATACAACTGATAGTGTGTATTCAACATGTTTATATGCTCCTAACCCAGCTAGCATAGGGAGCACCAACAGAAATAATGTTCCAGTCATGATTCAAGTTCTTATTATGTTATGCCCCAGGAATTAGTCATGAAGTATAGTTGCTCTGCAGCATTTAAAATCTGTGCTGCAGTGTTCTAGTTCATATTATATATGGTAGTTAAATTAAACCAGGCTAAAACATATCTGTGTTTCAATAATAATTTTGGTGGCAGACACATAAAACTGATCTGTCAGTTCTGTGTGTGGTCTTCAACTCCTATTATACTTTGTTTTACTTTATTTTTGGACAGAATTAATTTTGTATTACTGTGTGTATCTGAAGGGTTTAGAGATATGTATTTGCTCTATAAAGAATTACAGACTTGATAGCTTACACCTATGTAAGCCATGGGAAGTACAGCTGCAACTATTAAACTAATAGTATAGGTAGACATGTTACCACTGATGAAAGTGAGTCACATAACTATACAGCATCTTCACTGAAGTGCTTTATTGCAATATTATGCTGGTCATGCATGACAGATCTGTCTTTACAGGCTTTTCCATTACTATACAGTGCAAATATGGGAAGTAGTTATTTACAGAGAGGTTACCTTATAAACAATGACTGTTTCCTATCACACTAGTAGTATCACGCACACTATCAGCCCTATGACCGAACAGATGAAAAGTTAATTGACTGTTAAACTGTGCCTGTTTTTTGTTGTTGTTGTTGTTTCTTTTTTTTGTTTGTTTGTTTGTTTTTTTCTTCTGCCCTCTCTCTCTATGAAAATATAGAATTAGAATCGAAGGTCTACTGCTTGGAAGTTATCCCTGGTTGTATCCCATTTTTCCCTTAATAAGTAGGGCGATACAACTGCAAACCAGACACCTAGTATTTAGGGCTCATTAGTACCTAATGACTGACACCACTGAAACACCAAGGAATCAGTCATCTCTAATTCCTATGAGTCCAAGCTGGGACTTCTCTCTAGTAAAAACCCAGGAGAGCTACTGAATGGCCCAGCAGGTGTCAGAGATGCTCAGTATTTTGTGAGATCAGATATTCGAATGCAAAGATTCTTGGTAGAAATTTGTTTCCTCTTTTAGAGCTGTGGTATGGTTCATGATGACATCATTTCAGCAGTGACAAATATAGCTGAGTCTGCTCTTTCCTATGCCATATAAATCCCTTGACCTCAATCAGATCACTGCTGATTTACGCTTGTGTAAATGAAGTCAGAATCAAACCCATGGCATTCATGAATGTAGGCCAGGGTAAACATTACTCACAGTCAAGAGAAAACTCTTTAGAGGGAGGAAAGAAGATCATTTTCATGTAAATATCCTTAATAATAAAGAACAAGAGATAGAAATAAGAGTATGAATGAAAGGCAATCAAGAATTGCTCTGAAATGAGACTTGCTTCCAACTTTATGAGGCTGCATCAGCTGCTCGTAAAGAAGCTTAAGCCCAAAATTTGACCTACCTGAAACTTGTTATATATAGTTTTTCATCAACGATCTGTGAGCTACTACAGTCCCTAGATTCAGTTTTGAAGGTAGCTGAAGTTGCTCAGCTGCTGCAGGATCTGGACTGGTTTGATTGCAGTGTTTTGCAGTGTGCTATGAAAATGAAAAAGTTCTGTCTTTTTCTTTTTTTTTTTTTTAAACTGAGATCCAGCTTTGCCCTCAAATCGTTCTCTATTTATTTATGCATAAATGGTGGTACGATGGTTTGGAGAATAGCAGGTCTTTGATGGAAGGTAAGCTTGACTAGCCTATGGGAGTTTACTGCTATGCATATAAATGAGGCCATACATACAAATATGCAGAACAGACAAGTGAAAATATACAGCATCTCTTTAAAATGAAATACTTTGATTGCTCCAATCACAAGAAGTTGTAAAACTACCCTGAAGAATTAACAGCCTCAGTACATGCTAACTACATCCATCATAAATTCGTCTTTAGTTTCTGTTATCATATCACTGCCTCTTGGGACCCCCAGTCCTGTCATCATTTGCCCTTTATAATTTATTCAGCTTGTACTTGCCTGAATCCTTTCTACTTATCATTCATCTTTACAGTTGTACATAAAATTAGATTGATCCTCCTATGGCAGACATGTCAGAGAAAAAAAGTTGTCATTGAATAACACAAAGCAAATGAAGGTCCAGCAAAAGCTTTTGTTGAATAACTTGGAAATCATCCTTTGAGAGCCTAAAGGTGACAAACAGAAAGACAACCTCCTGCATTTATTTTTGTACTCCATTTGACAAGTGTCACCAAACTGCAAACAATTGAGAAGCCTGGTTCTCATTTTGCATATCTCAAGATAAGCTTGGTCAGCCACCACAACTGTGGTGAATAAACCAGTCTTAGCAGAGATATAAGAATATGCATCCAACATACTGGTTCTGCCACAATGCTTGCTCTGTATCCTTTTCTTACTGTGCTCTTTGGGCTGGGTGGCAGAGAGAGAGTTTACTTTGTATTCCAGAGGCTGCTGTGTAGCGATACAGAAGCCAATCTTTAACTAGTGAAATGGAACTTTAATGTTTACCAAGCAGATAGGACCCAGGTGTTTCATCTCATCTGGCGAACAGAACAGCACTGTCAAACTACAGGAGTTTTTAGTAAATGGAAAGTGCATATCGTTTCCTCTCTCTCTCGTTTCCTCCTCTTTCCAAAGCAAAATCCAAAAATCCTTTTACTGTCTGGTCAGTCAGAAGGAGGAAACAAGAGAGAAAAAAAAATCTTTTTAACCATGACATTGACACCCACAAATTTTAGAGTACTAGAGAATTTCTACAGAACTGTTTTTCACAAGACTGTTACCTCAAATCTGTTTTTATTCCTTTTCATCTTCATTTTTAACTTCAGAAAACAGACATGTTTCTCCCAGGGGAACAATTAAATGTGTTTTCTTTCAAAATCTAAAGGGCATGGTGAGCAGGCTGTGTGTTCAGCAGGCTACTTTAATCAATGGAACCCATCCAGCCTGCCGCTGCTGACCAAATTGCAATTTACATTGGTAGATAAAACTTTTGAAATGGGAAGATGCAAGAATATAATACCAATTTCTGGCATAAAACAGATGCAGAGTGATATGTGGCTTAATGGTTTTCCAATAAGCTTTTTGGGGAAAAAAAAAACCGAACAACTTTGAAACCTTAGAAGTATAGACTAAAATTATAGAAAGTTCTTCTTGACCAGTGAAATTAATGCTAAATGTGCAAGACTAATGTAGTCCACATGACACTCATGTCTTATTTAAGCCTCATTTACAGAGATTTAAGAGAAGCCAGATTTGCAAGATCTCCTCCCTCCACCCCTGGTTCTCAACAGTCTCTCCTCACATACACATAAGATTTTAAACCAGACAAGAATGACAAGATGGAGTGAAATTGTTTGGGACCTGAACACAACTTAAACCTGTCTTCTAATATTAAAGATGTATGTTTATTTATTTGTTTAACAGAAGTGATGATGAATAAGGCAGAATGCATATTTATCAAGATGTTGGAAAAGATAGAAAACCAGAAAACTAACGTTACGGACTGAGAAATGTATTAAACCCTTAGGTAGTACTGTTCTCCCTTTTAGGAGGAATAGCTACACTATGAATACCAGGTCTGTTTCGCAACCTGAGAAGCCCTATGAATTGCTGAGGTTAACATTTTCTTAGCTACTTAATTTCATAGTTATTTTGTGCAAGTATTACAGGGAGGTTTTAACATTATGCAAAGAGGCAGTGCTTCCAACCAAGTATACACGGACTTTTCACTGGCAGTGCCTGAGAGTCACAATGAAGCAGCGCTGCTGTGCTTATCAAATATGAGATCAGTTTATTTGTGCTATAAATAAAAGTAGATCTTGGTAGTGTAATTACATTCCTCAGCATTATCCTCTGCCATTCGCTTCAGAAAGAAAAAAAAAAGGGAGAAAAATTTGCCTTCATGATAATTTGTAATCAAAATGACTACACTTAAAACATAATTTTATTTCCCTGATTTCATTTCCTGTGGAGGTTCGTGGGGCAAATAGACAATATTATACAAAATTTGCTGGCAGATAATTCTCACATCCTTTCACGGTCATTGTCTAGATCACTCCCCCACCTCCAACCCATGCTTTCCCCAAAACTGAAGACTGTGTTTCTAATGCTGAATTTTATCACTGAGAGATATATCAGCATCAGAAATCCCGTGAGTGAATCAACTTTTACTTTCTCTTTCTCCTTTCCTCTCTACCAAATTACTCTTCCTTGCCTAATTTGCTTTTTATGATGTTGGAAATAAATGTGGTTTCCCACTATGAAGGATTAGCACAGATTATGGCGAACAGTGTTAATTATAGGTGGGGAAAGAGAATTGTGCATCTCTCCAATCTGTTCTTGATTTCCCTCGTGCCTGTCTGGCTGGTAATAAGCCTCCTTTAATCTGGCAGTCCCCTTGGTGAAATCAGCACCACGGACAGCAATATTGATTGCTTCTGAGAAACCATCACAGCTGCTCAACCAAATTACCTTTGATATGTGACCTTTAATGTAATTACTGCAACATCAAAGCATTTCTATAAATTATTAAAGAACTAATACACTTCATCATCCAGCTACTCTATTATATGTAAAATAAACAATCACAAGTAAACGCTTTAATTTGAGATGTCCGATGCTCACAAAAGTGCTCTTTAAACATACATGCACACCCTCCTACATTAACCTTCAATTTTAGGTGATAATCTCAAACGGTCCAAAAGAGACTAATTCATTTAGAGGAAGAGGATTCGACTAATAATTTTATGTTTTACATTCCACTCTAGTTACTTCATGGTTCCTTCTTGCCCAAAAACAAAGTGCCATAAAGACTTTATTAATAAACACATACCTGCCTGGAAGTCTTTTGATTATTCCACAAGATGACTTTATGTCCCACATATAACATAAAAATATGTGAAACATATTTCTGTCATCTTACAAAGCACATCCAGAAAGTAATTACTGTAAAATATGTGCATGTAGCCACTCCACTAAAAACACAGTGACACATAGCTAAGAGGCAAGGTGTCTGAATCTGGACACAAATTCCTAATGCCTCACCATTTCCATACATTAGCATTCATGTGCATATTATTAAAAATGACTCAATTTTCTGCTTTAGAATACAAGGATCACGAACAGCAATATTGTAGGAGAAGACAAATATAGAGTTTACTGATGGAAAGAAGCATTCTGATTTAACGGCTCACAGTAGTACTACTTCCCCCTCCTACCTCAGGCTTGTTAATTATTTTCGATACTTTCTGAGTAGTGCTGTCTGTGTCAAGGACACTTGAGGGTCAAGAGAAGGGGTTATATACGTGTCATTTTTGAACTCATGTGAACGAAGACTTAGACCCTTGACCTTTATGAATGTTTTTTATTTTATGATGATGAACTATTCTTGATATTGTTGGTGCATATAATCCAGCACAGTCAGGTAAATCATAAATAATTCTTAGCTACTCACATAGGAATCATTAAACAGTATCCAGGCATAATAGTTTATCAAGAGACAAGGCTGGTTTCCTTAAATAAACTACAGTGACATCATTCAGAAGATGAGTTCAGAAACTTGGCAGAAGACTGTATGCAGAGGGTTTGCTGGTGAAAAATAGAGTTTATCCTGAGACAAGCAGAACAAGAAGTGAAAGGGAGAGTCAGTGCTCAGAACTGTCAAAATCCAGGTTACAATTGCAGAGGGTTCACTTTCTCAGTTTAATCAGATACCGATGTGTCATTTCAAAGTTTAAAAACAAATCAAAAGAAGCATTCTGAAATCAGCATGGTCAGTATGATCTGTATGGGATGGAAGTGACATAAACCAATGAACAAATGTTTTATCTGTATTATAGAATCAAACAATATAATCTGTGAAATGCATCTTTATGCCAGTTCAACTGGTGGAATTTTGTCACCGTCCAAAGCAACAATTTTTAAGATAAGAGTTTTGTGATTTGGAATCCCTAAAATGCAAGCCAGGATTCAGAAATATACACATATAAAGAAGTTTATTTGTAACAAAGTTACCTCCAGTTTTAATAAACATTTCAAGCTTATTTTAAAAAAATCCAGGTAAAATACTTTAGACATCCCAATTCAACACAAACATTTATTTTTAATTTTATGTACTTACAGACCTTAATTCTTGAATGATAAAAGAAAACATTAACTATAGGAAGAAAAAAAAAAAAAAGGATAAACCTAAACATCAACATTAAAAATAAAAATAAACCTGAACATTAACTTTCAATCTGTGGTTAACGGGTTTCTAGAAAAAAAAATTTCTGAGGGAGTTGTCAGCTGACAGAAACGTATTTTTAGGGAATGAAGTATGTACGTATTTACATAAGGTATGGCCTTTAAAGCAAAGATAGACTTAGATGAGCAAATGTGTGGGCATCTCTGCAATGGCAAGGTGGCAAAGAGATAGGTAAATAGACTCTGGATGATGGAAACAAGCAGAGCAGAATCAACACTTTCTTCAGAAACAGAGCAACTGGTTTATCTTAGGTTTTTTAAAGTGGTGGGTTACGGGTAAACAGGACTCATTCGTAATATATGAAGTAATAAAACAAAACCTTGGATCAATTTCCCCTTGATTTTGGCAAAAACTGAGACATTCAAGATCTCAGTGTTAACTACTTGATCACTGGCTTTAGGATCAATTTCCCCTTGATTTTGGCAAAAACTGAGACATTCAAGATCTCAGTGTTAACTACTTGATCACTGGCTTTAGGATCAAATCAGATTTGTTCTGGTTTGCAGTGTACAGGAATCCTGCACTCAGATGTTTCCAATCTGTATACCACATCTGAATTTAAATAATCTCTCTCTCCCTTCTTTTGGTTACTGCTAAACTGGAAACCCTTCCCAGCAGAGAAGGTCTTCCCCACGTAATACTGATTCTATTTTTAGTTCTGGTAGTGTTGTCTGAACCTTAGATCTTGTTCATGTGAATAATTTTCCTCATTATCTTGTGCTCATCTCCTCTCTCTCTTTCTCTTGTCTCACCGCCTTTCCAATCTGCTACAGCTGTTTGAATACTAAAGCAACTGAGTCAAACCACTTTGTCATCAAGAATATGTTTTCTTTCTGTGATAACTCAATAATGTGATCTGTCTCTTGATTTTTCAGTACCATACCTTGCTTCAGAGAAGAAAAACAGTAAGAGTTAACACCTTGTGAGCAGTTCTAATACTTCACTATAACAGTCATAAGCTTAAAGCCTTTCCTCATCTGAATAAATCTGGTAGAATCTAATCCACAACAAGTTTATTATTGCTTTGCTCTTATCAGGAGCCAAGAAAAGCCTTTTCTGTTTGTGCATGGATACGATTTGGGTGTGTCGGTGATATCTTGATTTTATTAGCACAGTGTAAATAGTGAAACATACAAGCAACCAGAGACATTATGCTTCCAAACTCAAGATGGGAACTGCATATGTAATCAATTCTAGATTTTTAGAAAAATAAAAAAAAAAAAAAAAACAGAAAAAAATCAATATGAACTCACCCCTGGCAGTGTCTTCTGTTCATGCAGTGCACTCTGGGCCTTTAGAGCAGACTCCCTTTCGCAGTATGTTAGGAAGGCACAGCCTGAAAGCAATAACAGAAAAGAAACCACCTCAGTAAAAGCAGTGTTTCCCAAAAGATTTGTTTAAAAATGGTATGTGGAATAAACCTATCATCACCCATTTCAGTAAATTAACCACTGAATCTCTCTTTAGTAAGTCAATAGTGAAGAGTCTAGAAATTAAGCAGTCATCACTTCCACTTGGCCCTTGCAAAAAGCAAGTAACAGCAAAGATATAAGTGTTTATTTTTGTTTGACTATATACTACATATTAGATACAAAGAGATGTGTAGTATCTGGGATCCTCAGAACACACAAATTACAACAAGGTGGGTCATGAGATCCTACTCCAGCTCCATGTCAGCACTGGGAACAAGTTTACCTTACCCTACAATCATACCATGCTGAAGATCTCACACATTTCTCTGTAGAAAGTACTTCAGGTAAGGGGTATAAAAGTACTAAGGACTTTCTACTGCAGAGGTCTATGACTATTCTTTAGCCTGACTTGAATTCAGAAGCAGTCTCCCAGTCTGTATTCACACCAGAAAGTCACCTCCCTGCAAATGCTGCTGCAAGGGTTCATCGTCTTTATGTGAATGTATGGAAGACAATCATAGCAAAGCCCAAAAAAGCAAAAAGATCATTGCTTTACAGATCAGCAGAACTTCAGAGATATTCTAATCTATCACATATATTTGCTTCTTCCAGGAAGCTGTCTTAACTGAAAACGATAAATCCCTGTCAGATTATGGCAGAGTAAAAACCCTACCACACCTCCCTCCACACATATTCTCCTCTTCTCATATAACTGGTGAATGTTGCAGTATCTTCTATCAGTTGTGCATGTATCTGCTGTGATCAGATTATTCCTTCTTACTGCAGTATTCTGAAAACCTGCCAGTTCCTGCAGCAGAAGTAGTGCTTGTTATGCAGAGAATATTTTCTTTGAAATTACAACACAATACCTGTAATCGTATCATCTCTCTGATGTATAGTTAAGAAATCTTTCAAGGTTTAGGCTTGCCTATAGGCTTGGCATGTCCAAACTGTAGGCATTTCCAAGAGGAACACAATACACATAAGCTGTCAAGGAAACCGCATCTTGACCCACTCGTCTTCTTCCCGTGCATATAAAAAATATGCAGTATGTGACTTAACAGTAGAATATGGATTCCTTTCAATTCTGACCCCCATTATGATATTTTGCCCATAAAACAGACACAGTTTTATACAAATTTCTTGGGTAGCATATGTTTCAGAAGAACAGTGCACTTGTCTTCTTTTCAGCGATTTTAATAAATTAGTATGCACAAGGGAATAGGGAGAACATATAAAATTTTTTAAAGATTACTTTGTTGCAGTCACCCTACTCTCCTCAAAATAAAACCACAAGCTCTTTAATTTTTCAATTTAACATGGGAAAAAATAATTTTTCCCCTTCTTCTTATTCCATATTACTTTCTGAAGGTCTTGTTCCTTTCAGTATATTCAAGCCAATCACATTTATTATGTCTCAATAATTGATATTCTCAGAAGGAGAAACTGACAGTCAAGGAAGGAGACTGAACAAACAGCAAAAGTTTCCATCCTCTAATTGGAATTATTTGGATTCATTCCCCTTTAACTTTAAATGGATGAGTTTTCAGTCTGCATTTGCCATGAAAGGGAAAGAAAATGTGGTAGAGACAGTTTACAGCTAGTGGAGGTAATAGATTGAAAAGTATCCTTAAAAGTCACCCATAGCTTGATAATCAAATGGGAAACTATGCTTAAATTTAATTTCAGTGCTAAATCACAGGCTGAGTGCTCTCTGTTGACTAGACACAATAAGAACGTCTCCCTTTAGTAGCAGACGTGGAGCAGCTGATACAGTCTAATTAGGCACATCATAGTGCACTGTTATAGAGATAAACTATGCAGTGTAAAGCTCCCATAATGATAGCTATATTTTTCTCCTTATTGTGATGGCCATGAAGACAGTTCAGGATAACAGTGTTGTGACTTTAATTCTGATGGAATAGAAAGAAGACTTTCTCTCTGAAGGGGTAAGGTTTCCTTCCAAGATCTGCAGGTGTGCATGGGGCCAAGTTCTCATCAGAGATCAACCTCCAGGAAGTCCTCTCCAATTATGTTTGAGCAAGTGACAGATGTATGAAACTCACAACCACCAGAGACTTCCAAAAGTACTCAGGACAGAAGGACTTTGACAATGAGAAAGAGGAGGTGCTGGAGCAGGTTGTCCACAGAAGTTATGGATGCTCTGTCCCTGGAAGTGTTCAAGGCCAGTTTGGATGTGGCCCTGAACAACATTATCTAGTGACTCTCCTGCAGCAGGGGGCTTGAGCTTAATGATCTTTGATGTCCCTTCCAAACCAAGCTATTCTATGATTCTACGAAAAAAAAAAAATCTGGTAAAAGGTTTTAATATGATCAGAAAAAAGAAAAGAAAGAAAAAAAAAAAA